>NC_041399.2:62215601-62815601 GCF_900747795.2 Erpetoichthys calabaricus | reverse complement strand
TTATAGAGTTTTGACACAACAATTTGTGGTTATAAGTCTGGATTTTTGTGGCAGTACATCTTCTATATGTCTACTTCTGACAGTTTTCATTTAGACTTCACTCCAGCTTTTGCTCTCTGGGTTTAGACAATTTCAGACAATAATTCTTATCACAGTTTATTGAACCCACACACATTTCCTGGTTTGTTTAACACCATCCTCAAGTTTGCATACTAACTCAATTGTCAAAGAGGTCAGCTGGAATTAAAAAAGCAAGTTCACTTAGTCTATGTAGTGGTCAAGTTTATATCAAATTCAGTATCATCTGTGTCAACTTTGTATGACTTATACACATCTTTGATAAACATTTACTCAAGTTGAATTATGTGGAAAATAGTGTAGGTGATATAGAGATTACCATGTTTTTTTAAAGAGCACATTATAGCTCTGTTACCATTTTAAACAACCATTTATTTAAATTGAGACACACATTTCATTCATATGTTCTTTAAATGCACTACCGCTCTCCCATTTCATCCTTGTGAGGAATACCATAAGTGTATCACAATATCTTTTTGAGTGACATGATCCAGGTTTTCCCATCGTCATTCTAATACCGAGCCTTTGATTTCAGTTTCTAAAGTTACTTCCATTGGGAAGGATTATAGACAAAAGAATTTGGCTTTGCTTAAGAGAACAACAACTATGCCTTCACTGTTTACATGCTTTGAATACAGTATAGTGCTTTGTTGAAAAATCATTCTTATGATTTAAAGCACATTATTCTTGGAAGGAATTTATTGTTAAATTCTCTGAATAAGGAAGATTAGGTGGCAGTAAAAACTCACATTAGTATTGAATGAACTATCTTTGTTAAAAAGTAACATTCAGAACACAGGAATGAGAAAGATCCTATCAAATATTCAAAACTATCAAAAGCATCCACACTGTTATTTAAATTAATTATACTTTTTCTGTTCACATTTAGTCAAAAGCTTCAAAATAGTTACACATTTGGATGGTAGATGGAAATTTAGAAATCCACTCAGCTAGCTCCCCTTCTATTAGCAACATTAACAGAAGCTAGAGACAATTAAATTCTACCTCAAACTTTTCGTCAAGCATCAATCATCGTCTTTCCTAAACAAAATAAGGATGTATTACAATGTGCATCATACAGACCAATTTCACTTCTGAATAATGATGTTAAAATACTCTCCAAAGTCCTAGCTAGAAGGATGGAGAAAGTGCTACCTTCAGTAATATCACAAGATCAATCTGGATTTATTAAAGGCCGACATTTAGCATCCAATCTTCGACGCCTGTTTAATGTAATATACTCACCCGCAAAGTCAAATATCCCAGAGATTTTATTATCCTTGGATGCAGAAAAAGCATTTGATATGATTGAATAGAACTACCTTTTCACTACATTGGAGAAATTTGGGTTTTGCCCAAACATCTGTGCATGGATCAAACTACTGTATACCAATACAGAAGCTTCAGTTTGTATTAACAACATTAATTCAGACTACTTTAAACTAGAATGTGGTACCAGACAAGGATGCCCCTTGTCACCACTACTTTTTGCAATTGCCATTGAGCCACTGACAGTTCACTTTCGAAATGCTTATGAGATAAAGGGGATTATCAGAGAAGGACTTGAACAGAAAATTTCTTTATATGCAGATGATATGGTGCTGTATATATCAGACCCACAAAATACTGTGCCTACAGTTCTAACAGCACTAACAGAATTCCAAAAGATCTCTGGTCTCAGAATTAATTTGACTAAAATTGTGCTCTTTCCAGTGAATTATCAAGCACACAATATTAGATTGGACATTTTTCCTTTTATCATTGCAGATCAGTTCAAATATCTAGGAGTAAACATCACAAGTAAACATAAAGCTTTTTATTAACAAAATTTTGCTGTCTGTATGGAAAAAATCAAGCAAGACTTGCATAGATGGTCATCCCTTCATCTCACTTTAGCTGGAAGAATTAACATTGTTAAGATGAATATCCTCCCTAAGCTTCTGTTTTTAATTCAAAATATTCCAATATATATCAATAAATCGTTCTTTAAGAAATTAGATTCAACCATAACCACATTTATTTGGAATTCAAAACATTCATGTATCCAAAGGGTGACCCTACAAAGGCCAAAGGTAGAGGGTGGCATGGCTCTGCCTAACTTTCAATTTTACTACTGGGCAGCAAACATACAACATATAAAAACCTGGACATTGACACAAATAGATGAACATATGCAGGCTTGGTCTGCAATAGAAATAGAATCCTGCAGTTCATCTTTATATTCCTTGCTTTGCGCCCAAATAAATGCAAATTATCGCCAATATACTAATAACCAAATAGTGCTTCACTCACTCAGAATATGGAACCAATGTAGGAAGCATTTTAAGATGGAGAATCTTTTATTGGTGGCACCATTGCACGAGAACCACCTTTTTCAACCATTGCAAACATATGCAGTTTTTAATGTCTGGAAAACGTTTGGGATTAAATCACTTAGAGATCTGTACATAGACAACGTCTTTGCATCCTATGAACAATTACATTCTAAATTTAACTTTCCAGCAACACATTTCTTTCACTATCTTCAAATTAGAAACTTTGTTAAACAGAACCTGCCCAATTTCCTTCATCTCCCACCTCCCTCTATGCTGGAAAAAATACTCATCAGTTTGAAGGACTTAGACAGAATCTCTGCAATATATAAAACCATTTTACAGTCTCTCCCTTTCAAAGATCCAAGAGGACAATTAGACATATCAGAAAAGGAGTGGAAGGTAGCAATGCAGAGAATTCACTCGAGCTCCATATGTGCAAAGCATACAATTATTCATCTAAAAATTATATATTGAGCACATCTGTCTCGCTTAAAATTATTCAAAATGTTTCCAGGGCAAGATCCAACCTGCGAACGCTGCAATCAAGTTCCAGCTGCACTGGGTCACATGCTCTGGGCCTGCACCAAACTAACATCATTTTGGACCAAGATTTTTAAATGCCTTTCAGACAGGCTTGGTGTCACAATCCCTCCTAATCCACTAACAGCTGTGTTTGGTGTACTTCCAGAGGGGCTTAAAGTGGAGAAGGACAAACAAACTATAATTGCCTTTACTACACTATTGGCACATAGACTTGTCTTGCTCAACTGGAAGAATCCTAACTCTCCCTTTTTAAGTCAATGGGTAACTGGTGTTATATATTATTTGAAATTGGAAAAAATAAAATTCTCACTTAGAGGATCTGTGCAGAAATGTTTCCAAACCTGGCAGGATCTAATCAATAACATTTTAGAATAAGTTTTTAAAGCACTCAGGAAGCAGATTCTCTCCTTTTTTTTTGTCTTCTCCTTTTATCAATATTCACTTATTACTCTATCTATTTGCTTATTTTTACTAGGTTTAAATTTTATTCTGCTGGCCATGCCCCCTTTCTCGGGAGTGGGGGTTGATATGTTTTCAATCCTATTCTTGTAAAATTGATGTATTTGTATGGAATGTTGTGTGATTTAAATAAAATCAATAAAAATAATTTGTTCCTGGTCTCTATATGTGTGTTTGTGTGTTTGCATATGACAATCCATATATACATTTACTAAACTTGCCTTGATAGTACTGGATGTTGGGAAGTCTATCAGTTAGTTACTTTATCACACACAGTTTATTGCATTCATGACAGGTGAGTAACACATTGAATACCAAAAGAAACAAAAGATACTTCCTGTCTAGTTGGAACTGTTTCTAGCATCTGCAAGTGCAATTGCATTTGCCAGTTGCATTGTCACACATTTCATTCAAGTGGCTGGATCTGTAATGTACCTGTCTACATCTGAATGCTTTTCACTGAACTGTCTTTTTTTAAATGTTTTTTCTGTTTGCAATACACCTCCACTTGTCCTGATATTCCAGCAAGTATAGTAGTTTATGGCAAAAATAGTTTTGTTAATATTAGTAATCTCATTAATTACAATGATATTGATTAAAATTTCAATTTTCATTGCTGTCATTGCACCCATATTATATTCATGTACATGTACATACACTCACTGAGCAAATTATTAGAAACATCTTTACACATGCCATTCCATGTAATTATCTAATCAGCTAATCATGTGGTAGCAGCACAATGCATAAAATGATGCAGATACAGGTCAGGAGGCACAGTTAATGTTTATGTCAAACACCAGAATGGGTCCAAATTGTGATCTCAGTGATTTGAACTGTGGCATAATTGTCGGTGTCAGAGGGGCAGGATTGAGTATTTCTGTAAACTGATCTCCTGAGATTTTCTCCCACAACAGTCCTTATTGTTTATTTAGAATGGTATGCAAAATAAAAAGAAAAAAAATTCAGACATGAGCGTCAGTAGGCTTTGTGTCCTAGGAATCAAGTTACCCAGAATATACTATAACATTTCAGTAATTACAGTATATACCGCTCTGATAGGTCATTACAATAGCAGTTAATTAGAATTAATAATTAATTGCAGAAATATAGTATTTTTGGATTCCTCTAGTGTGTCTCTTTCTTTTTCATGATTTGGCTAAAAAAGTAATCAGCACATAGTCATTTCATAACAGGCTTAAGTTTCGAGTTTGGTATTTTTCTGTCCAGCCGTTTTAGCTCTAGACTGTCCTCAAGAAACTGTGACACACAGACACACAGACACCGACAGACAGACACATACCTATCACTGAGATATCAATGTTTTCAATATCAGGGAACCCTAAAATGCCGATATCCATTGAATACTGGAGATCAAGATTTTTGATGAGTCTAAAGCTTTCGCTCTTTCCCCATAGACGATAGGTTACGGTAGGGGAGGGTGCAAAGCAAAAAACTTCCAGTGAATGACAGTTCTGAGGACAGAAATGCCTTGTTGATAAGAGAGGTAAGAGGAGAATCGCCAGACTGGTTTGAGCTGAAAAAAAAGGCTATGGTAACTTAAAATAACCACCCTGTACAACTGTGGTGAGCAGAAAAGAATCTCAGAATGCATAACACATCGAACTTTGATGCGAATGGACTACAATAGCAAAAGACCACATGGGTTACTTTCAGCCAAGAACAGTAAGCTGAGGGTGCTCTGGGCAAAGACTCAAACTGGACTGTTGAAGAATGGAAAAACATACAGTATAGTAACCTGGTCTGATTAATCTTTATTGTTGCTGAGGCACACAGATGATAGTGTCAGAATTTGGTCCCAATAGCATGTATCCATACATCCAATCTGCCCGGTGTCAATGTCCAGTCTGGTGGTAGTGGTGGTTTAATGGTGTGGGCAACGTTCTCTTGGCACACTTTCCATTAATACCAGTCAGCCATCACTTGAATGCCATAGCCCCTTTGAGTATTGTTGCTGACCATGTGCATCCCTTAATGGCCACAATCTACTCATCTTGTAATGGCTACTTCCAGAATGACACTGCACAATGTACACAAAGCAAAAGTCATCTACTACTGGTTTCATGAACATGACAACGAGTTTAGTGTTCTTCTGTAGTCTCCTTAGTCATTGGGTCTGAATCTAATAGAACACCTTCGAGATGTGGTAGAACTGGAGATTCACAGCATGAATGCGCAGCTGACAAATCTGCAGAAATTACGTGATGCAATCAAGTCACCATGGAACAGAATCTCAAAGCAATGTTTCCAGCATCTTGTGGAATTAATGCCACAAAGAACTGAGGCTGTTTTGAGAGCAAAAGGAAGCCCTACCTAGTATTAACAGTGTTCCTATAATTTGCTCTGTCAGTAATTACACATCATACAGATGTACTGCACATGTATTCATCTATTTTATTAACCTGTTTAATCGACTACAAACCCACAGAAAGTCTTACAATGTACTGTACACTTGTGTACACACCCACACTCACTGATATCAGGCTAGTTTAGCATTTGGGAAGGAGGAAAAAACCTCAGAAAGACCAAATATGTGGCAAAAATTCACAGAAAAAAAGACTTGACCATTAAAAGTTCAATTTTCTGGATGTCTGAAATATCAACAAAGCTACTGCACACTCTTTGCCTCTCCACATCTTACACCAAATATGTACAGAAAAGGATCACCTTCCGGGCTCATCACAGGTGTGTAATACCACTCCAGGACAATAAGGGGCACTGTCGCTAACACTATCATCTCTTTCTTGCTCCACTGCTCCAAGAAGATACCCAGTGAGGGCAACAGACCATGCTATGCTGGGCATCCCCGGGAGGAGGTGTCTCTTGAGTTGAGTTGATCGGAAAACGGAATTCCATCCAAGCAGCATTTATATATCCTTGCCATCCAGAATTACAATAGGACAAGTTTAAAGGATGAATATATATATATATATATATATATATATATATATATATATATATATATATATATATATATATATATATATATATATACAGTGTTGGCCAAATTATTATAATATTTGATCTTTTTGAGAAGTTTGTTGTAATTTTCTGTCTGAATCAAATGATGTCGCTAGTATTTTCACTACTATCACTCAGATTGTGTTGCAAATGGATAATAATATGATTAAGAATTGTTTTTGTATGGTTTTTGCATGGCTTTGTCTGAAAATAATATTTTTTTGTGGGGTGACACAAAGGCATTAAAATTTGGCCTATTTCTGTGTTTTGAAGACAATTTTACAACATCACATTTTCGCTATTTCTGCACACCTTTTAAAATGGTTTGAGCTTATATATAAATAAGCATGCACACGCAAACAAATTCTAACACACAAATTTAGTTTTTGCGGAAGTTTGACGCGAATCTTCTCTGGAACTTGTACAAAAGCGAGAATGGGTAAGAAAAGCGACATCAGCCCACGAAAAAAAGGCCAGCTTGGAGTTTTGCTGGAAGAAACGACTATGACCCAGGTGGAGATTGCTAAGAAACTTGGTGTTTCTCAAGCATTTGTCAGTATTTGTCGAAGGAAGTTGAAAGGCAACCAAGGATTCTCTCCAAAACGTGAAGGTTCGTGCAGCAGGAAACGCCTATCAACATCCAGAGATGACCGGAGGCTGGCCAACATCTGTCTCCATCACAGGAAAGCCACCTCAAAGCAACTGAAACAGATGTGGCAGGAGCATGGAGTTGCGGCCAGTTCAAGGACAGTGCGTCGCCGGCTTTTTACAGCCGGTTTGAAGGCATGTCGGCCCTTGAAAAAACCTCTTCTTACGACGACAATGAAGAGGAAGAGGTTGGACTGGGCGAAAAAGTATTCTGACTGGACTTTACAAGACTGGTCAAAGGTAAGAATTGCTTCAGAACACATCTGGAATATTTTCAATAATTTTGTGACAATTATCTAAAATCTAATTAACTAAATAAATAACTGAACACACATTGAATTTTTTTTAAACAGGTTGTTTTTTCAGATGAGAGTTCGATACATGTCCTTGAGGACCGTGCTCAATTTGTGCGCCGACGTCCTGGTGAGGAATTCCGCCCAGATTGTGTTAAACAGACAGTTAAGCACCCACTTTCTGTGATGGTTTGGGGTGCCATCAGTGTTCACGGCGTGAGTCGTCTGCACATCGTGGAAGGAACGATGCGCCAGGATCAATACATCCAAGTCCTGGAAACACAGCTCCTTCCTCAGTTAAGGGACTGGACTCAAGGATCTCATCAGGATGTCATTTTCCAGCAAGATAATGCCCCTTGCCACACATCCAAAAAGGTTAAGAAGTACTTGGCAGAAAAACAACTCCAATTGCTCGACTGGCCTGGAAACAGTGCGGACATGAATCCCATAGAGAATGTGTGGAAGATACTGAAAGATAAGATGCATGAATGCAGGATCACAACCAAGCAACATCTTATTGAATGCCTTCTACATGTATGGTTTCACGACAAGGACATTAAAAAGTGTGCAGAGGACATGATTGCAGGCATGCCTAACAGAATACAGGCAGTGATTAAAGCACGTGGAGGCTGGACAAAATACTGACATTTTGGATGACATTTAGGGTGTCAAGGAAACAAAACCTTAATTTCCCATAAAACTTTCTAAATATATGTTGAAAACCTATTTGGTTTGTGTTTTACATAAGTAACTACAAATACGAAGAATTGCATGTCATTTATAATGCATCATATTGGTAATTTTTAGCTTTGAATCGACAAAAACTGCAGAAAACCAAAATATTATAATAATTTGGCTAACACTGTAATATAAAAGAAATGTCTGTGCAATTGGTAAAGGTCTTGTTAGTGGCTTACTTTAAGAAGGATCCACTCTGGTGACTCTAACCTATTTAATATGAGAAGAAGCCTCAGCATTGCGGGTGGACCTTTTAATAGTTATTTAGTCAGAGATGAGGAATGAAGCTACTTTTCAAATTAAGCAAACTGGCCAGATTGAGTTTTATTTGAATTTTCTGTAGTTGTATTAGGATCAGCCTTCCATTTTATTTTTAGCTATTCGAAATAATTTGATCTTTTCTTAAAAATATTCTCACCTAAATGAAAACACAGTTTTAATATAAATACTACACATCTGTAATACTGTTTTCAATGTGTAGTACATTCATTGAGATGCAAACCACAAAACTGCCTGCAGCATCTAATTGCACTTTTCATTTAATTGATACTGAATACACTAATGTAAATGTGTCAGAGGTTTTGTTTATCTATGGTATAATGTGTAAGTATATGTGGGAAGCATTCTGAAACTAAGATTAATGTAAACCTGTTGAAATGTTAGAGATTAGATGTGCTTACAATATTCTAAAACACATTAAATGACTACTAGGATTAAGTGTGATATAACAAATTACACAAATAGCAAATGATTAGGTTATATTTTGTCCTCTTTTCATTGCTTCTGATTTTCAAACCGCTTATTCGTTTCACTAAATACATAGCTTCAAATCTCATTCTATATTCCACAAGCTTCAAGCCGCCCACCTCTATCCGAACTGCAACTCTTCTTGGTGTTTTTAAAAAACATTTGAAGACTGTCTTTTCACAGAAAAGATTATGGCTTTGATAGGTTTGTATTAGCTAAGATAATAGTAAGTAGTTTTGTGCTTTTCTGTTTGGTTTAGAGGTGTTCACTTGTGATAGCCAATTTTGTAAAATTATTCGGTAACATGTCTTTCAAAACCATCCTCAGACAGATGTTTACTCGATTGTGTTGACATCTTTTGTAAATCACTTTAGATAAAAACATCTGCTAAATGTGTAAATGCAAGTATAACTAGTAAAGGTGTGTCCTTTGGAATACACACATGTAAAGAATGGCAAATACATGGATAATCAGGTGTCATTTTAACATGTTTGTCAATGCCGTCAAACTGCTATTAAAAGTAGTAAAATGCTATACACATACATTTTGTAAACCCGCTTAATGCACAAAAAGTTGTCAAGGGAGTCAGTGATGATCCTGGCCACATATTCATCAAAATGGAGGAAGCAACCCTGGATGAACACCTCCATTCACATTTTCACACTCCCTTACAAAATGAACCCCTGAAATTGCACTGTGGGAGAAAGCTAGAATGAGTATAGTGCCAAAAATACACACAGATACACATTGACCTGGACTTTGGACACACAATCAAAATGACCATTAGATATTTTTCTTTAAGCTTGCAAAATGTTTTGTCTTTTACTTAATTTTGTAAATTATTTAATAATCAAGAAATTTATTTTTTTTCTTGTTAACAGAGCTCCCCCTTATGCCAAATGATTTGATAGAGTCTTCTTTGGATTTTAGTTCCAATAGAAAATTCAATATTATGAATTTCAGAAGAAATTTACTGTTATTTTAAAAACTATTTTATAATTAGTTCACCAAACATAATCCAATACTTCTGCATGAATTTTCTGTCCTGCTCCTTACTGTACACTGTTTCAGACAGACATTTGCTGCTTAGTAATCTCATAGTGTGGTATAGGTGTGGTGTAAGTATAAAATTAATGGTGGTGGAGATTTTATAAAGAACGTCATTTTAATTATATAGTAAGAGCATTGATTATGCATGATGTTTTCCTTTATTGTCTCATGTATTTGCATTATGCACTGAAAAATGTATTAACATGCACAAAATACAGAGAAATGTAATAGATTCAAGAAACATTATATAAATACATAATACAACATTCCCGGCAGATAACTGTAATTACTATTATAAAAAGAAAATAGGAAACACTTAATTTTTTATTTATTTATTTTTTTAATAAAGAAAAGAAAAGGCATGCTAGGGTACAAAACAGCTTTATGCTAAGATTAATGCTGACGCTGTTGAGAGTGCTCTGACTTCCTCAACAGTGGTTTAAAAGTGAACAATGACTTACTGTTGCTTCTGCATTTTCTGTTGATTGTTCCGGAAGGGGCATGGCTTCTCAGAGGAAGTGGAGTCCTGAGTTCAAGTTTAAGCCTTGGAACACTTGGTAAGTTAGTGACAGCACTTCCTCTCTGCTCAGGGAGGTATTGATACCTTTCTGAGAATCCCTGAAGATGTGATGTAAGCACATGTGTGTGGCAGACATAACCGAAACAATAAACAGCGCACATAAGGAAGAACAGGAACTTGAGCATTTCCAGTAATTTTCACAAGATACAATACACATGTAGAAGGGCTGAATAAATTATTATTACAGTCTGGTTTATGAATTACAACAACGAGAATGCAAAAGAAAGAAAGATATTTTCAACACAAAGTGTATAATCTTTATAAAATAATTAACTATATAAGCAATTCACAACATACAGTGCTTGTAAAATCAATCATTTTAATAGTTTGTCCATATTAATTTGTAAACGGAGTTAGATATATCTGTTTCCTGTATCCATCTGTCTGTCTGTCTCTTCTGCTCTCACAGTCATTACTTTTTTGTGTCTGCTGGAGGGGATTCTGGTTTTAGCAGATAAATTTGGTCAATTTTTTCCATCACAAGCAGCACTCTTTAGCCCTATCTGGGTTGGAAACATATGGTATAATCACACCGTAATGTGAAGTAAGCTAAGCATTCCAATGTTTGCTCCTTGTTGGTAGTACTGAAACATTTTATCCACAGGTAAGGACAAGGAATTAAACTGACCACAGAAGCCAAAACCATTATCCAGATACTTATCTGTCAACTCATTGTCCATGTCCAGTATGTCCGATCTTTTTAACAAACTCACAGTAATATCTACACTTTATTCTAGGAGCTGTTAACTATGGCCTAGTAGCGAGATGTTTTGCCTACTGAAGCTGTTTTGAGTTTGATCTTATGAACTACTGAAATGAATTGCTATGTCTAAAGGAATCTCAAGAGAGGTTAAAAAATTAAACAATAAAAAAATAAAACTATATTGTCAGAATAATATGCTCCTACATGACATGGCGCCCTAAAAACAACAATCTTTGTAAAAATTCAAACTGTCAATAAACTGTGTACATAACCTCTTTACTACGATTTATTTTTATCAAACAGCAAGCAGTAGGGAAATTTACTGGTAAATCTGAGAAACCGCTTGAGTGTTCAGTGCTCAAAGAAGTGAAATACTTTGTTTTTACAGAGGAAGGGTAACATTTCTGATGAGGTGCCATGAAAAACAACTGCAATTTATGTGCAATCAGTTTCCAGAACAATATTTCCAAAAGTGTTTTGACACACTTTAACAAGCTGTTAAGGCAAATGTGACCAGAGCTTTCAGCACATGTGCTACTACCAATGCAGATGAAGAAATGAGAGAGTAACTGTTAGAGAAAGCTATTGCATAGACTGTAACATTATTAAAGTATATCTACACACAAGTTGGCACATAATATTCTTGCAGCTGGAGTTTAGGTTGATGAGCTAATCATACAGTCACGTGAACCAAATATTTTTACGGTCTTACATCAGGCTGTAAAGTCACCAGAAAAATGGATTATTGTAACCTATGAAATTTGGTTCTGTATATCATTCCTAAATTTTAACTGTCTCTAAAGGAAAGTATTTGAAAAAAACCTGATACCAAAGTACCTCTTTCATTTGTTTGGTGTGCAGGTTAAAAAACGTGATCAGTTTATAAAATGTTATGGCACCTTAAGTGTTTTCACACCAATCATAGTAACAATAAGGGTTAGGTGCTTGAATACCTCTTGGGTGGAACAGTGGCTACTCCAGGATATCATGTCTGAATTTTTTACCAAGCACTGTGCACAGTTTTCTTTCTTTCTTTTCTTCACAGTTGATGTTTTTCCTCCCACACTCTTCCATATTGCTAAATTGACTGCGACTCTAAACTGGCCCTTTATGCGTAAGTTTGTAAGTCTGTGTGTGTGTGCGCTTCAGTTTGTATGGCAATAGAGTGGTACCCTAAGCAAGATTGTGTCCTCCCATGTACCCCATACAGCTTTCTCTCCATGACCCTGAATCTGATGAAATGGACTCAAGAAGGTTAATTGATGTTTAAACACCTTAATTAGCTGTCACACTGCATGTAGACCTGGGGGTATTTCATGTAGAATGTTTATGAAATCGAGACTTAGCCCAGTAAACCTCACTTGAATAAGCCTCATTTTCCAATCAGGGCTCAGTCAATTCCATGAGTGCAAAGTGTTTCTCGTTAACTCATGATGGGTTTGGGCAATCCATTATTGTACATGCACTAGTGAGATTTAAGCAGCCCCAACAACAGATTGTCGATAACATCTATCATAGTGTAGAAAGCACAGAGGAGAGGGCAGCATCTGAAGATGAGTAACTGTGACTTGCGTGATGTATTATGGAACAGCAGGGAAAAGTTTAGAGTTTTAATTGTGATACAGTAGTGCTTGAAAGTTTGTGAACCCTTTACAATTTTCTATATTTCTGCATAAATATGACCTAAAACATCATCAGATTTTCACTCAAGTCCTAAAAGTAGATAAAGAGAACCATGTTAAACAAATGAGACAAAAATATTATACTTGGTCATTTATTTATTAAGGAAAATGATCGAATATTACATATTTGTGAGTGGCAAAAGTATGTGAACCTTTGCTTTCAGTATTTGGTGTGACCCCCCCTTTGCAGCAATAACTGCAACTAAACATTTCCGGTAACTGTTGATCAGTCCTGCACACCGGCTTGGAGGAATTTTAGCCCATTCCTCCATACAGAACAGCTTCAACTCTGGGATGTAGGTGGGTTTCCTCACATTAACTGCCCGCTTCAGGTCTTTCCACAACATTTCGATTGGATTAAGGTCAGGACTTTGACTTGACCATTCCAAAACATTAACTTTATTATTTTGTAATCATTCTTTGTTAGAACGACTTGTGTGCTTAGGGTCGTTGTCTTGCTGCATGACCCACCTTCTCTTGAGATTCAGTTCATGGACAGATGTCCTGACATTTTCCTTTAGAATTCTCTGATATAATTCAGAATTCATCGTTCCATCAATGAAGGCAAGCCGTCCTGGCCCAGATGCAGCAAAACAGGCCTAAACCATGATACTACCACCACCATGTTTCACAGATGAAATAAGGTTCTTATGCTGGAATGCAGTGTTTTCCTTTCTCCAAACATACCGCTTTTCATTTAAACCAAAAAGTTGTACTTTGGTCTTATCCGTCCACAAAACATTCTTCCAATAGCTTTCTGGTCTGTCCAAGTAATCTTCAGCAAACTGCAGATGAGCAGCAATTTTTTTTTGGAGAGCAATGGCTTTCTCCTTGCAACCCTGCCATGCACACCATTGTTGTTTAATGTTCTCCTGATGGTAGACTCATGAACATGAACATTAGCCAATGTGAGAGAGGCCTTCAGTTGCTTAGAAGTTACCCTGGGGTCCTTTGTGACCTCGCCAACTATTACACGCCTTGCTCTTGGAATGATCTTTGTTGGTCGACCACTCCTGGGGAGGGTAACAATGGTCTTGAATTTCCTCCATTTGTACACAATCTGTCTGACTGTGGAGTCCAAACTCTTTAGAGATGGTTTTGTAACCTTTTCCCGCTTGATGAGCATCAACAACTCTTTTTCTGAGGTCCTCAGAAATCTCCTTTGTTCGTGCCATGATACACTTCCACAAACATGTGTTGTGAATAGCAGACTTTGATAGATCCCTGTTCTTTAAATAACACAGGGTGCCCACTCACACCTGATTGTCATCCCATTGATTGAAAACACCTGACTCGAATTTCACCTTCAAATTAACTGCTAATCCTAGAGGTTCACATACTTTTGCCACTCACAAATATGTAATATTCGATCATTTTCCTCAATAAATAAATGACCAAGTATAATATTTTTGTCTCATTTGTTTAACTGGTTTCTCTTTATCTACTTTTAGGACTTGAGTGAAAATCTGATGATGTTTTAGGTCATATTTATGCAGAAATATAGAAAATTGCAAAGGGTTCACAAACTTTCAAGCACCACTGTAAAATAAAAGAACGTGTAACAGAGACAGTGGTGGTCTTTTCAGCAGCTGATCAAGTAATAATAATTGATCTATAATATCACAAAAAAAGAAATGCCTTTGGTATAAAGAAAGCAAGAGAGGCTGTGTGGCTATCCATAGCAGACCAGTGTGAAAGTACATTATGGTTTTGAATTTGTGGACTGCATAATTAAATATTGATGACATTATTCATTTTTTTTTAATTTCCTTGAAATTGATTGTACTTCAAACACTAAGCAGTAAATGGCAATATGAAGCACTTTTAACAGCAATTGGAAATCATACTCTGGAGGAGAGGAGGAAGGTAAAGAGAGTGGAACTGAGGGTAGGAACTTTGAACGTTGGCAGTATGACTGGTAAGGAGAGAGAGTTAGCCGATATGATGGAGAGAAGGAAGGTTGATACACTGTGCGTGCAAGAGACTAAATGGAAGGGGAGTAAGGCCAGGTGGATCAGAGGTGGATTCAAATTATTCTATCATGGTGTGGATAGGAGGAGAAATGGAGTAGGGGTTATTCTGAAGGAACAGTATGTCAAGAGTGTTTTGGAAGTGAAAAAAGTGTCAGACAGAGTAATGATTATGAAGCTGAAAATTGGAGGTGTGATGATGAATGTTGTTAGTGCATATGCCCTGCAAGTTGGGTGTGCAATGGATGAGAAAGAAGATTTTTGGAGTGAGTTGTATGAAGTGATGAACAGTGTACCCAAGGGACAGAAAGTGGTGATTGGAGCGGATTTCAATGGACATGTTGGTGAAGGGAACACAGGAGATGAGGAGGTGATGGGTAGGTATGATGTCAAGGAAAGAAATGAAGAAGGTCAGAGGATAGTGGATTTTGCCAAAAGGATGGACATGGCTGTGGTGAATATGTATTTTAAGAAGAGGAAGGAACATAGGGTGATGTAAAAGAGTGGAGAAAGAGGCACACAGGTAGATTACATCCTATGCAGAAGAGTCAATCTGAAGGAGATTGAAGACTGCAAAGAGGTGGCAGGGGAAAGTGTAGTTAAGCAGCATAGGATGGTGGTCTGTAGGATGACGTTGGAGATCAAGAAGAGGAAGAGAGTGAGGGTAGAGCCAAGGATCAAATGGTGGAATTTGAAAAAGGAAGACTGCAAGGTTGAGTTTAGGGAGAAGGTGAGACAGGCACTGGGTGGTAGTGAAGAATTACCAGACAGTTGGGAAACTACAGTAGATGTAGTAAAGGTGACAGCAAGAAGGGTGCTTGGCGTGACATCTGGACAGAGGAAAGAGGAAAAGGAAACCTAGTGGTAGAATGGGAAAGTACGGGAGAGTATACAGAGGAAGAGGATGGCAAAGAAGAAGTGGGATAATCAGAGAGATGCAGAAAGTAGACAAGAGTACAAGGAGATAAGGCGCAAGGTAAAGAGAGAGGTGGCGAAGGCTAAAGAAAAGGTGTATGATGAGTTGTATAAGAGGTTTTACACTAAGGAGAGAGAAAAGGACCTGTACTGATTGGCTAGACAGAGGGACCGAGCAGGGAAAGATGTGCAGCAGGTTAGGGTGATAAAGGATAAATATGTAAACGTACTCACAAGCGAGGAGAGTGTGTTGAGCAGATGGAAAGAGTACTTTGAGAGGCTTATGAATGAAGAGAACGAGAGAGAGAAGAGGTTGGATGATGTGGAGATAGTGAATCAGGATGTGCAACAGATTACCAAGGAGGAAGTAAGGACAGCTATGGATGAAGAATGGAAAAGCCGTTGGTCCAGATGACATACCTGTGGAAGCATGGAGGTGTTTAGGAGAGATGGCAGTGGAGTTTTTAACCAGATTGTTTAATGGAATCTTGGAAAGTGAGAGGATGCCTGAGGAGTGGAGAAGAAGTGTACTGGTGCCAATATTTAAGAATAAGGAGGGTGTGCAGGACTGTAGTAACTACAGGGGAATAAAACTGATGAGCCACAGCATGAAGTTATGGGAAAGAGTAGTGGAAGCTAGGTTAAGAAGTGAGGTGATGATTAGTGAGCAGCAGTATGGTTTCATGCCACGAAAGAGCGCCACAGATGTGATGTTTGCTCTGAGGGTGTTGATGGAGAAGTATAGAGAAGGCTAGAAGGAGTTGCATTGCGTCTTTGTGGACCTGGAGAAAGCATATGACAGGGTGCCCCAAGAGGTGCTGTGGTATTGTATGAGGAAGTTGGGAGTGGCAGAGAAGTATGTGAGAGTTGTACAGGATACTGTATGTACGAGGTAAGTGTGACAGTGGTGAGGTCTGCGGTAGGAGTGATGGATGCATTCAAGGTGGAGGTGGGATTACATCAGGGGTCGGCTCTGAGCCCTTTCTTATTTGTAATGGTGATGGAAAGGTTATCAGACGAGATTAGACAGGAGTCCCCGTGGACTATGATGTTTGCTGATGACATTGTGATCTGTAGCGATAGTAGGGAGCAGTTTGAGGAGACCCTGGAGAGGTGGAGATATGCTCTAGAGAGGAGAGGAATGAAGGTCAGTAGGAACAAGACAAAGTACATATGTGTAAATGAGAGGGAGGCCAGTGGAATGGTGAGGATGCAAGGAGTAGAGTTGGCGAAGGTGGATGAGTTTAAATACTTAGGATCAATAGTACAGAGTAATGGGGATTGAGGAAGAGAGGTAAAAAAGAGAATGCAGGCAGAGTGGAATGGGTGGAGAAGAGTGTCAGGAGTGATTTGTGACAGACGGGTATCAGCAAGAGTGAAAGGGAAAGTCTACAGGACGGTAGTGAGACCAGCTATGGTATTTGGGCTGGAGACGGTGGCACTGACCAGAAAGCAGGAGACAGAGCTGGAGGTGGCAGAGTTAAAGATGCTAAGATTTACACTGGGTATGATGAGGATGGATAGGATTAGAAATGAGTACATTATAGGTTCAGCACAGGTTGGACGATTGGGAGACAAAGTCAGAGATGGTTTGGACATGTGCAAAGGAGAGATGCTGAGTATATTGGGAGAAGGATGCTAAGGATAGAGCTGCCAGGGAAGAGAAAAAGAGGAAGGCCTAAGAGAAGGTTTATTTATGGATGTGGTGAGAGAGGACATGCAGGTGATGGGTGTAACAGAACAAGATGCAGAGGACAGAAAAATATGGAAGAAGATGATCCGCTGTGGCAACCCCTAACGGGAGCAGCCGAAGAAGAAGACAAGAATGACAAAGAGTCCTTGCAAAGGTTTGATGGTGAGATGCTCCAATGTCACTCCTGCTGAAGGAGTTTGTTCTCATCAGAAAGTCTGATTATGTAATTTGACACAAAGCATCCTTTGAAAGGACTGACCAGTGCATTGATGCTATGAATGATTTGTATTTTACATATTCTATTTCTAATTGCTGGAGCCAATCCCAGCCAATACAGGAACCAATCCTGGGCAGGGTGCCAATCCACCGCAGGACACACACAAACACACCCAAACACCAAGCACACACTAGGGACAATTTAGAACCGCCAATCCACCTAACCTGCATGTCTTTGGACTGGGGGAGGAAACCCACGCAGACACGGGGAGAACATGCAAACTCTATGCAGGGAGGACCCGGGAAGTGAACCCAGGTCCCCAGATCTCCCAACTGCGAGGCAGCAGCGCTACCCACTGCGCCACCGTGCCGCCCCACATTCTACAGTATATTAATTTTCCTTTTTATTGTGATTTTTGTTATTCCTGAATCATATTCATGGTTATAATTTCATTTCTGTTTGTTTACTATTTAGTATTAATTTACTGTGTCTTTAAGTGTTCTCTTATTCTTTGTGGGGCTACCCTGATGTCAGTGCTGAAGAACCTTAGACTGAGCCAGAAGAGTTAGTCCTTCAGTGGTTCTCCAACAATTAAGCAGTGTACTATTCTAAATATTGATTTTCTGGTTTCTGTTTTTCTTGTTTTTTGCTCTTCTGATGCCATTTTGGATTTGTTTCTGTGGGTTGCCTTTTTAGGTTAACACCGCTCCCTTATTTTTGCCTTTTTCATTTATGCTTTACCAATACATTTTTCTACATTTACAAAGATTTTTTCTATTACAAGCCAAATGTTTTACAGTTGATTTTCCTTTGGAATATTTTGGATAATGACTGACTAACTGACATTTTTGGTGTTTTTTTGGATCATTTTAAGGAATATATTTAACTTTAAAATCCAAGAAACCATTTTAGGCCTATGCAGTCTGAAGACTGCCTGAGGAGTTTAGGGGCTGGCTGCCTGGAGTGAGGTTACATTTGGGCAGGTTTATGAAGGTCCTGCTTTGTGGGACTTTTAGGATGCCTTGTCACACTGACAGCCTTATATAACATGCAAAGTGCTAGAGGATTGTTCTATGCCAAAAAGACAAGGAGATGATCAAAAAGCAAAAAATTGAAGTCAAAAGGGATAGCATAGGTCAAAAATACCTGGAGACTAAACAAGAATGAATGATCAGAACAAGAAAGCTAAACAAAAACATAAACATTTCAGAGGTCAAATTGAGAGAATCAATTCTAATGCTAAGGCCTATCTGAATTAAAGTCAGTTAACAGTAAAGATAACAAGAGATTATGCATCCACTGAGGGATAACTAAAAATGTAAACGCTGCCATGCTTATGCATCATGTCCCACGATGCAACAAGCCTAAATGACGTAGCCAAATGATCAATCCAAGGTATTACATAAATAAAGAAAATCAAGATGGTAATAAAAAAATATTTTTTAATTTCCCCAACTCAAAACTAATAACTGAATTAAATTATACTTGTGTGCAAACAGAATCCCCAAATAACTCAGAAATACACTTAGAAACACTTAAATTATACAAAGTCTAAGTAACTTTGATCTTTACTATTACAGTGTCATTATCTAGAAGTACACCTTACCAAGAGCATAACAATTATCATCCTTTCTCAATAAAAGATTCCTGTCAAACTGGAAAGAGAAATGACATTGTTTATAACGGCTCTGAGGTGTCATTGAATCATAGCATGCACTACATTGACCAAACGGGTCAATTAGCCATTGTTTTCCATGAGAAAGGTGTAACATTTTCTACAAAGTCACAAAGAACTAAGACACATTGTTTAAGGATCCATTGTTCTCTCTTTTCAAAATTTAAAATACATAATGATAATTCTCAAAAGCTCTCAGAGAATGATTTACAGAGAGAGGATTCAAAAGTACTGTGGTACATGTAGAGAAAACTTCATAATGAATTCTTTACTAAGAACCTTCATGAAATGAAAATTTCCCTCACCAAGGTTCTATGTGTAACTTTAGATCGTTCATATTCTCCAGCCACAGAACCTTGGAACAGAGAATTAGGGTTTTGCATTAATTAGCTTCTTCTGCAAATCTGGTTTCTCCTCCCTCCTCTTCGATTGATGCATTTTGCCTTCGTCAACTGACCTTCCATTTCTCCCATCCCCTTTAATATTCCACTGCAGCCGTAGGACCACAAACAGCAGTTATTTTTATTTCAATCCTGCCTACTTGTGTTATAACCCTGGAACTCCCGACTAACCTTCAGGGTTATTTGTTTCACCTGATATAATACCAGTTGCCTCCTTAAAAGAGAGAGCAGGATAGACTATGAGGTATCTAGAATTCTCCCTTTCAGTGGTTTCCACTAACATCTTAGCTCAGTTCCCAAACCAAACTTTGACACATGCTATCATGATGATCAGGACCCTTGAATTATGTCTGCAATGTCTATCAAACACAATCATAAAGTTTACAAAAATATTACTCAATAATGATATTATTTTCTTATGTAAGTTAGGTCTTGTTGGTATGCATTACTCAAAATAAGCATAAAACTCCCTCTGGTTAATTTAAACAACAAGCTAATGTTGCTTCAAAGCATTCTGCAATGACATATTTTATCTTTATCAATTCCTGTCAAACAGGCATGACTGAATTTATTCTGTATTTCTGCTAGTCAATGGTATTCTATGAATCATAAAAGAAATTTTAAGAAACATTATTACATTTATTGAACAACCAACATTTTTAATAATAAAACTGACAAGTACTCTACAAAAGATAAAGCAGTTTTCAAAATTAAATTCTAATCCTGGTCAAAAATGGGTTTTACTACATGCACTGCATTAAAAAGGTCAAAATGTCTGTCTTTTTTAAACTAGAAATAGTCGGTTATCATCTTGATTGTGCCTCTAGGTTGATGCTTATATTATTGTAGCAAAGTGTTTGTGTCAGGGACAGCCGTGCCTACCACTTGTGATGTGACCTGGGGGTTTTCTTTGGGCTCGGAGCTCAGCCTGCAAATTCTAGCAAGCACAATTTCCTTTTCTGTCTTGATTAATGCAGAAAGCTATGTGACTCTTCAAATGGACTGACTCATTTACCCCTTCCAATATTGCAACTGGGAGTTGCCATGTAAAATGCCCATGCAAGCATTGGGGCGTTCAAATTAGATGATTTAAATTCTTTGAAGCTAGAATTAAGAAGTGATGATTTGTGAACTGATTCTCATTTACAAATGTTTCAAAGAACATTTTAATCCTGTAGTGCAGTAACAGACACTTCCCTAATAAATAATAAAACATAAGTGTAAAGCAGCAGAACTAAAATTTATTGAGGCTCCCTGGAATTGAATGAATGGCCACCAGGAGGTTTCTGAATATATTAAAAGAATGTTGAATAATTCCCCGGGAGTATAATATGTGTCTTTTGGTTCAGCACTCATTTTCTGTTTTGACATCTTCCTCTTCTACCCAAAGCAACAGTCACAGAATATTCCTTGATGTCACTTCCCCCACCAAAAACATAGGATGCCAAAAGGAAAAATAAAAGAAATTAGAAAGCAAATGCACAGTGTCAGACTTCAAAAAGTAGATAATTACCAACTTGCTGTTAATTAGATAAATAAAAAAAACTCAGAGGGGCATGATTAAAAAGTGTAAGTTTTGAAAATCTGCTAACAATTCAGTTGTGGTTTTACTGCTTGCTATTATACTGTTATGTTCCCTTTGGGAAAGTAAATACAACACGTCCTGGATTTCACAATCTAATTAGAATAGATCCTTTGTACCTCTGTTTCAACATATTATGCATCCTTCACTGAAAAACAGAGCAAAATAAACAAAGCAATTAATAATGCTTTCATGATTCTTTTTCTTCCCTCCCATTGTAATTGTGCATAACCAATATTTACTGTGTTGCTTGCCTATGACCTTTAAATGAGTTTAAATCACTTAGAAATGTTTTTAACAGATAATTAATTGTATATATTGTTTAAGGATGTGTTTTATGCAGGAGATTTGGTTAGTACTGCCATTATTATATTCTCATTGGTTAATTCTGATTTCTAAATTGTTAATAAAAGCCTTGAGATGAGTGGCATAGTGGTAAATGTTACTGCGTTATGGCTCCATAAGACAGGGATTGAAACTCAGACTGTGTTGCTGTCTTCGGGGATTTTGCATGCTCTCACGGAGTCTGTTTAAATTTTCCTCTGCAGTTATCCTGATTCTTTCTATAGATATGCAGGTTAATTGGTTACTCTAATTTGGCCTAGAGAGAATGAGTATTGGTGTGAAAAGGTCCTTGAAAGAGTGTGCTACTCTCTCTAAAGTAGGTTCCTACCTTGCTCCAGATGTGACATCAATAACTTGTGGCTCCATGTGATCCTGAACTGGATTAAGCAGATATAAGAAATGATTAATGAATGGCTAATAGATATTGTCAGAGGACAGTCAGAGAATAATAATAATTCAGAATAATTGTCAATGCTCTTTTGTGACATGGGATTACTCTATGACGTGAGGTGTTAGTATGACTACTATAGTACTACATGTGGAACCAACAGACAGTCTTCTTCTTCTTCTTTTGGCAGCTCCTGTTAGGGGTTGCCACATCGGATCATCTTCTTCCATAAGTGTGGAAGAAAAATGAGACCTAGGGGTCATATAGTGATTTAGGGGTAATATAGTTATTGTGCTTAATGTGTTTTGGTATGATTTCCACATCTGTCTTAGAAGTAGTATAAAGGGATTAATAAATGTCAGAACTGTGTTCAATCATATCAGGAAACCACAATAAGGTCAAGTGAACAAAAAAGTACAAGAAGGTTCTGGGTGATGGTACAAGAAGTTGGTACAAGAAGTTGGCTGACTATCATGTACCCAGTAACACTTGAAAGATGTCACACTCTCAGGAACTGAAGAAGTATTGAAAAGTGTTGTAAGGACCATGAATAGTAGAAATGTGACTTTTATTTTAGATATGTTATTTGGGTATGTAAGCTAATGAAACAATCAAATGATGGGTGTGTAAGCCAACAAACTAATCAGAGTAAAATGTCAGGTGATGTGTAAGCGATTATAAATAGACTTCTGCTCTTATTCTTTGAACATTTGGTGCCAACCTCTGCCCGGGGCACTATTACTTATTACATTACTGTATAGTGCACTACCTCTTCAGCATAAGAGTAAATAAAGGACGCAATGGACAAGCCTCCTCCTGCCTGCTTTTTCCTAGTTTGAGGGTAAGATTTCTTTCTTTAATATACTTCCAATTTCATTTCTACCACAAAAGCAGAACAAGTGCCAGTTCATATAAAACAGTATATAGAAATGAGGCTTAGGGATTGAAAATCAGCCCTGGAGAAGGATGGCTGCCTACTGTACAGTAAAAGAGGCTAATGTCATGGTGATTTTAACAATATGCAGAAAAAATCTTTCTCCCTACTGGTAGTGAATAAACTTACTTGGTGGAGGTCAGCTGCCTTGGGGCCAACAGTAAAAATCTCATCTAGCTAATAATGAAATACAATAAATTAAATAAATGCATGTTTACAGGGTCATTATTGTCAGTACAGTATATGAATGCATACCCCTTGTAATTACAAGTCAGTTTTTCAATTCCCTCTGTGATGTTTACAGGAAAATGTTATCTGTCAAATTAAAGAGCAAATTCTCAGCTATAAAATTACGTATTTCCTACCATCACTATTGTTAGTGTAACAGGCTTTCACATTGAACAATCTTCCTACCAGGAATGGATTCAAAGCTTTGTAGTATAAGATAGAAGGCAGAAGGTTGGATGTAAGGTTGGAATAATCTAACCCCCGGAAGCAGCTTCTTTTTTTTATTTAATTCTTTAATTTGTTAAAGGTTTTTGAGTATTATAATCTCCGCTCTTGAATTTCAGAAAAGATACTTGGAAAGTAAACATTGTGCTCTTCATGAATATTGTATTGAGTGCTGAGATGAAAGGACTGAGGCACATTCCAAATAATGGTTCAGCCATGTAATGGGCTTGTTTATTGAAGAATAATAATCAGTAACACCAAAATTTAAAAGTCTAATGATTCTGCAAACTTCTTGTTTCCCATTGTTATGGGCCAGCGGAATAAATGCAAACTGGGACAAAACACAGCTAGATCCATGTTATTTCATTTTGATGGGAACAGTGCTGGTTCATGGTGTCAGCAATCATCATCACTTTTTGTTATCCACCATCACACTTTTTAACATCACCAAGTCCAAGGAAATTTGATCCCTCCTGTATGGGGCTCCTATTTCTCCATTTTCACTGAAATTCTCCTGCTTTATTCTCAAATGCTTGTCAAAGGACTTGCAGCCTCTTTCTGTGGGATGAGCTGCTGCCAATCAAACATCTAGTCCCAGCGAGCCTGTGAAGAGCTTGTAGACAGCTGCCTCCCAACACTGCCTGTGAAGAACTGCCTGCTGGCTGACATAATAGCTTCAGATATTATTGAACCCTACTACCAAATTTAATTAATTTAGACATGTTATTAATTTTGTGTGTTTAAAAAGTACTATTTTATTTATTATTACATTTTCTTATTAATTACAAAGTTTCCATGAACAAAGACCCTTCCTTTCTCGTTCACAAGAATGCATGCAAAATCTTTCAAGATTGTAGGTAAAAGAAATGCCAGACTTTAAAATTGTTGGGGTAACCTATTATTAAAAAAAAGCTTTCTAGCATAAATCCCTGCTTTATGGTATTAGAAGCTAAATCTTAAGCTGATTGGAT
Source organism: Erpetoichthys calabaricus (assembly GCF_900747795.2). NCBI lineage: Eukaryota > Metazoa > Chordata > Cladistia > Polypteriformes > Polypteridae > Erpetoichthys > Erpetoichthys calabaricus. The sequence continues at coordinate 62,791,239 of NC_041399.2, read as the reverse complement.
GAAGTGAATAATCACATACAGTGGAAGTTTTCACACCCTTCAGTATAACACACCTACAGTAAATCATCACTGGTGCAGCCAATTGGATTTGGGAGTCACATAATTAGTTAAATCAGTGGTTCTCAAACTGTGGGGCACGCCCGGGGCGCGAAGTAACAAAAAAGGGGGCGCGAAGATATGAAAAAAGAAAACAAGAATCGGAAATATGAAAAATACATCTATTGAAACCAAAACAAATTAACTTAAACTACATTCTGATACTAGAAAAATAAATATAGAATTAGATAAATGTAGATAAAAGTTAATTAGGTATAATAAAATATGCATCTATGATATATCATTAATTAAAAAAGAACAAATTGGTATTAGTGGGCTTCTTTCAAAAAAACGTTAGGGGGGTGCGATTAAAACTGTTATGAAAACTCGGGTCACAAATACTTAAAGGTTGAGAAACGCTGAGTTACATAAATGGAGATCAACTGTCTGTAGTCAGGGGGTTTCAGTTGATTGTAGTATAAATGCATCTTCATGTGGAAATTCAATTTGTGGACAGTCAGTATTTTGGCCTAATCTACACAATAAAGACTAAAAAACACTCCAAGCTACTCTATAAGAAGATGATTGAAAAGCAGGGGATGGAGATAAGAAAATATGCAAGTCAATGAATATCTCCTGGATTCCAGTTAAACCAATCTTTAAGAATTGTAGAGATTATGGCTGTGCAATAAGAGACCTCTGCTAACTCTGAAAGAGCTACAAGTTTCAGTGGCTGAGACTGGAGAGACTGTTCAGACAAAAACTGTTGCCCGCTGCTTCTCCAGTCAAAGCTTTAAAGGAGAGTTGCAAAGAGAAAGATCACTGTTAAAAATAATGCAGAGTGAGTTTGCCAGAATGCACATGGAAGGCTATTAGATTAAATTAGATTAGATTAGATAAACTTTATTAATCCCATTTCCATGGGGAAATATGTAGTCAGATGAAGGAAGGTTGTATGTTATGTGCTTATGTATGTCCTGTGATGGACTGGCGCTTAATGTTGCCTATAATGGAGAAAGTTCATTAAGAGCACGTTACTAGATATTTGCAGCCTGACTTTAAAAATCAAGGTGTGCATCTTATTACTGTATCATTTTGCATCTGGGAAACTGCACTTAGTACCAGTGGCAGTTGCAAAATCCAGCACAAAGCACAGATTGGGTTGAATGTGCACTTAATGACACTTACTTAGTAAATTCAAGGCAATCAGAACAACATTACTTGACATTACTAGTCCCTACTTCACTGCCTGTGATGATTTGCACCAATGTGTGTTGTAAGCAATTAGTGGGCTGCTATGAAACACTACTTTCAAGCCTTGTTGAGCAACCCATTTCTCGAGAATATGGGGCTCTAGTTGCGCTCTGCTGTCAGCAGAAGTCTTTCCTGTCGTGTGATTAGATTTGCTGTTGCCATTCTGCATGGTGTGTGCAAGTCCTCTATTCCCTGTGGCTCATTTACATGTTCACTGTTGCATTCAGCCTATGGCAGCTTGTGGCCTAAGTGTCATTTTCTATTCCTTTTCAAGTGTTCACCAGCAGAATTCTGAGTAAATCACTCACTTTTATAAAAATTGTCTCTTTGAAAATGGAGCTCTCAGCTGCATCCACAAGTAGCTTTAGCAACCTGATGCATTCTTTGCAGACACTAAGGAAACTGACTTCTTACTAGATCAGATTTTTAATACCTGTCTCATGTTATAAAACAAAAGAATCTAAAATATAGATGTACTATTTCCAAAAAAATATGCACTCTGGTGGCAGCTTTAAGAGTGTTGCATTTCTAACAGATCAGAAGGCCTTGCCATGGCATTAATATAAATAATATGCATTTACTGAAATACAAAATTTAATTTTCATAACAGATTCATATGTCATCCACTAGTGAAACTTATTATCAAAGGTCTGAATCAAAGAAGTTGATATGACCTACATTGTAAGGACATAAATTCAATTATTTTTTATTTTCAAACTGAGAGGTGAAGTGGTTATTTCCTCTGCCTAATGGATGTAGCATTTTGGGCTCAAATTCCATGTCTAGTTATTATCTGTGCAATTTTTTTTTTTTTTTGCTGGATGTTTATTCTCACACTCCAGTTGTCCTCTGACATTATAAAAAATTTCTCTTGCATTCTGAAAGTCCTGTTTGGATGGGATTAGTTTTTACACCAGGAGGGAGGGTAAAGTGAGTGTCTGAAGTGGGGCAGTACACACAGCTACTCAGTACCAGCATCTCCCTGTTCTTGCTGTATGAGTACCAATAGTTAATGTATGTAACAACACACCTTCAGACTTTTGAGGAGAAACCACACCTGCTCAAGCCCACCTGCATACACCCACATTTTCAGTACACATAAGGAGTACTGGCCATTCTTTTTTCTATCTGGGAAATTGCCAAACACTGTGTAGTTGTAAAAAAGAACAAATGTGAAATCTTTATAAATAAATGATTTATCATAAAAAATGCTCTGAAGCAAAAAGCTTCAAGCAGCACACAACACACAGAGGGCAATGACTTCAAAATTGGTGAAATCCTGTAGTACTTCTTTATATTCCCTGCTCTGCTCTCCAATAAATGAAAGTTATCGCAAATATACTAATAACCCAATTGTGCTTTACTCACTCAGAATATGGAACCAAATTAGATAGCATTTTAAGATGGAAAATCTTTTATCAGTGGCACCTCTACAAGAGAACCACCTCTTTCAACCTTCGCAAGTACTGTATATCCAGTTTTTAATACCTGGAAAAGTTTTGGGATTAAAATGCTCAGAGATCTTTATATAGACAACATATTTACATCTTTTGAACAATTACGTTCAAAATTCAACCTCCCAGCTACACATTTCTTTTACTATCTTCAAATTAGAAATTTTGTTAAACAGAAATTGCCCGATTTCCCCCACCTTGCACCCTCCACAATGCTGGAAAAAATACTGCTCAATTTCGAGGAATTAAACACTATTTCCGCAATATATAAAATCTTATTAGAGTCCCTACCTTTCAAAGATCCAAGAGGACATTGGGAAGAAAATCTCTTAATCAATATATCAGAAAAGGAGTGGAAGGTAGCAAAGCAGAGAATTCACTCGAGTTCTATATGCGCAAAGCATAGAATTATTCAACTAAAAATTATATATCGAGCTCATCTGTCTCGCTTAAAACTGTCCAAAATGTTTCCAGGGCAGGATCCAACCTGCGAACGCTGCAACCAAGCTCCTGCCTCACTGGGTCACATGTCACATCATTTTGGACAAAAATTTTTAAGTGCCTCTCAGACAGCCTTGGTATCACAATCCCTCCTAACCCATTAACAGCTGTGTTCGGTGTTCTTCCAGATGGACTTGATTTGGAGAAGGACAAGCAAACTGTGATTGCATTCACTACATTTTTGGCACGCAGACTTATTTTGTTAAATTGGAAGAATCCTAATTCTCCTCTTATAAGTCAGTGGGAAACCGATGTTTTATATTATTTGAAATTGGAAAAAATCAAATTTTCAGTTAGAGGATCTGTACAAAATTTTTTCAAAACATGGCAGGATTTAATCAATATTATTTTAGAATAAGAGAAATAACTATTACCACATTTAATTCCCTTCTCCATCTCTTATTTACATAGATATTTACTTCTCCCTTTCTTTTGTTTAATGTTGCCTTATTAAAAAGCCTTAAGCAATTTTCCTTTAGCTAAGCTCTCCTTCTCAGGGGTGGGGTTTGATTAGTCTTCAAATTTGTTGGGTTATTAATTGATCTGTTTGTATGGAATGATTAAAATGAAAATTAATAAAATAAAAATATTAAAAAAAAAAAAAAAATAGGTGATCTGAAAACCAATCACAATCCCAATACAAAATCAATGAGGCGAAGTCAAAAAATAGAGCAAAAGGTCACACAACTCCAGAAAATCAACAATTAACAAAAACAGGAGAACTCACCAACCACCTAGCACATTCAATGAACTGCAGGGGATGATGGGTTTTCCTCAGCCTTTAGAGGGCTGAGAGCAGTTCCTTGGCAGTGAAGGAAAGATGGCCCCATCCCTTGTGGAACCACCAACAAAACACATGGTATATACAGTAGATTGATGTAAAGAAACTAAATAATCAACAATGTTGACATACCGAATGAGTAACACAGACATAAAAGAGACATTTAAACCCCAGCCAGAAGGGGAACCTTGGCCGAAAAATAACACTGATGAAAGGTTGGACAACGGGAAGGTAGCAAGGCAAAAGTGTGAGGTGACAAAAGTGTGTTTAGTTCATGTAAGTGTCACAATCTCATACTTTAAGTTTTTGGATTGCTTTTACAGTTTGTTTAGCCTGTTTAAATTTGCTTTTAGTATTGTTGAGTTTATGGTTATTTTACTTACTTATACAGAATGCTATTTTGTATTATTGTTCTTAATTTTGACCAGTCACAAGATTTATCTGAGATGCTGTATGTGCAGTTGATGGACTTCTTCCAATGGCTTGAGAAAACCACTACTTTAGCATCCTACTACTGGATCCTCCTCACAATGGCTGCAGAGGAAGAGGTCCTTGGTATGTGTTGTCTCCTCTGGATTTGGGGTCTGTCACACACAAGTGCATGGGAGGCATAATACGTTCGATCAAGCCCGTTGACTGGATCCAATGTGCTCGTGTGTGACAGATCTTATCAGTTCTTTGCCCAGCTCTTGAAGGAAGAGTCTTCTTCTTTGGAGCTTTCCTTTATTCCAATTTGGAGTTAGTACCATCCAAACGACAAATGCATTATAGGCAGAGATGTCCAAGATATTAAAAAATATTACAAGTGGCCAGCGTAGGGTTCCTCTTTTGCAGCAGGAACCCCTTACTAACTAATCTAGGTTATCTACTCCTCCTTTTGTACCACTGTAATCCATAATGATTTGTGGTTTATGATGCTCCCCACCACAGATTTTCTGCTCCCTATGATGTGTGCTCATAACTACTACATTACTTCTTTATCTTGTGATGTAATACAACAGGGATGTAAACAGAAACTTAATTGAATTGACAGGCCTGTTCTTTGTACTCATCAGCTGAGGTGAGAGCTCTGGCTTGTTCTTTCTTATTGCTCCTAACATTGTCAGCTTTCTCTTCAAGAGTTCCTGTCCCAACTTGTGCGAAGTAAAAAAAATTGTTGCATGTCATCTTGTGACCACTGAGTCCCTGTGACATATCCAGGACCTCCCAGATCCCTTGGTTGTTCTCAGGGGTTCTTCCGAAAGACTTTCCAGTGAATATCTGCATGTTCCATGCATAAGATGAAGCAGCATGACATGCAGCCCAGTTCTTGATTCTGTATTTGGCAGGTTTAGATGACATGTACTGCCTGAATGGGCAGCGGCCCTGAAATGGTATAAGCTGCTCGTCAACAGTAACGCTGGGCCCAGGGTTGCAGAACAGCTGAAGGATTCCACCCGCTTGTCCCACACTGACCTGATTGCAGCTAACTTGTCTCTCTGTTGTCGAGCTGGTCGGGTGTCTCTGTTATCAAAGCGGATAATCTTTAAAATATTGTGAAAGTCTTTCAGAGACATCGGTAAACCTAAAAGTTCTCAGCCAGTTTCTACATTCCACAGGGATTCAGTGGATTCCCCATTGGTTCTGAAAACACCAGGAAGTATAAGAATCCCAAAGTATGCATGTAAATTGGTTTGGTCCATTTCTTTCCATCTCTTCCCAAAAACATGCCTCCCCTCCAAATAGTGCATTCCACAATGATTTTCTGGATGATGTCTGGAATAAACAATTCAAAAGAAGACGTCATATACATGCATGACTGCCATCCACGTTGGCCCTGGTTGCATCTTTATCACATTGGCTGCAAGGCATGGTGGCTCCTTCCATGGACAAGAATATCATTCAGTTTCATCATTTTTTGACATCCTTATTTCCCTGCTTGTCTGAGAGTCGGTTCTATCCTCTGCTTCAAACTCACTGTCAGATTCCAAATTGACAGAAACATGCTCCTCATATTCTGAAAATTCTTCATCTTTGAAAGTGAGCACTCCCTCCATGTTGTCGTCTCTCTCTTCTAAAACGATGTCTAAGGCTATTTGAGCAAAGATTTTCTTTGTCATACCAGATTGTTTTTGGAAAGAAGCCACATACGCAGAGCTATTTATTTGTTTTGCTCCTCCCTGGTTTCATTTTGAAAAGAAATTAGAATGATCGGTCTGTTGAGATTAGGGATTGTACGTGAATGGGAAGATTATTGTTGGAGGTTGGATTAGCATGGAGGAGGTGATGGGGGTATTCATGGTTGATGGTGATGTAAATGATTGCTATGATTAGTATGATGGGATTAGGTTTGGGGTATATGGAAACAATGCTTCTAAAGTGATTTTATTGTTGTTGTATAGAAAGTTTTTACAAGTACAATGCTCCTGGCTCCCTTAACATGCTCTTTAAAGGAAATGAGCCAAGGACATTGAATCTCGAGTTGAACATTTTTTTTCTTTGTTTTAGGAAACATTGAAAATGGGTCCCACATACCTGATAGCCACACAAAGGGGGAAAGGTGTATCTCCCCTAAGTGATATAAACATAGGACAGGTTTAGAAAGAAGAAGGCTGTCGATCTGTGGGCAGAAGTTTGGAGCCAGATGACAAAAAACAGATTGAGCTTTGGTGTATGAAGACGCTGATTGTGCCACAAACACCAGTGACAGGGTAGGATTACATTTAATGCAGGCTGAAATAGTCACTTAGACGAATAACAAACAACTGACTAAGTGCAGGTTACGGTTTATCTGGTTCCGATGAGCAATGTTTGTTTCTGTGTTTCTTCACACTGGAATTAAAATCTTTAAGACAATTGGCACCATTACTATTCATGTTATAACAGTAAATTTGTTCCTTTCCAAGTTCTTAGTTATTTATATAATCTTAATGAATTACAAGCTTTTAGCTAGTATTAATAGCTAGATGGCTAACATATTTTTCCTTTGGCTATTATTAGGTACTACTCTTGAGTATGTTTTATGACTATGTTATGAAAACTGAACATAAATTAGTCACAGACCTTCCACCACTATCATCAATACAATTATTACTTCACTTGAATTGAAATCTGATGTGTGTGAAAGCTATTGGGCCACCACAAGCCTAGTTAGGCTGCATTGTTAACTATATAACATTGAAAAGTGCTGTTAATCTACTAACAAATGTAATTGCATTGTATTATTGCTATTATATTTGAATATGACTCATTGTTGCAAAATTATTTAATATCAAAAATGTGATAACTGACTTTTGGGTGAAGTAACTAAAATATGTGGAATACTCCAACTTTTATATCACAGAACGTACCTGAATATTATGTCATGTATCTGTGTTGTTTACTTTCTATAATTCTTTTTGGATGTATTTTAATTATTTTATTTTTTTGTTTGTTTTTAGGTTTTGGAATTTTAGTTAACTGTTGTGTTTTGATATGCTCTCCATACCTTTGGTTAACTTTGGTTTTATAAAGGTGCTACAGAATTAAACTGGCATTGACAGATATCTGTAATTAGATTATGACTAGTTAAAATTACATTTTATATTTTAAAACATACTGTACATTTATTTATTTTTTTTATTTCAGACACAATAAAGGCATTGGTAATTCTAATCTCGAATAATAAAAGGTAATTTCACATACAATCAAAGGTTCCACAGAAGTCAATTCATTATTCAAAATGGAATTACAGGTATCTGATACACGAATATCATCTCACCTAAATCTAATTATTGATAAAGTACCTCTGTTAATTTGATAAGTCACAGTGTAATTTTAGATGTCGAAAACAGAAATTGACATAATTAAAATAAAAAGTGGCATGAGATGTTAACATTAAAGTGGCTTCACCGATTTGACTTCCACTTTAAAGATAATCATCCAGATATTTTTTTGCAGGACTGCTTTGTTAATTATAGGTTCTGCATCAAAATAAAACTTTTCTTCTTCTTGAAGCTTGTGATATGTGTTTGCAGAAAGGACTAGCACAGATATACCAGGACTAGTACATTTTTTATTCTAATTCTTCACTACAGACTAACACAATTCTTCTTCTTCTTCTTCTTTCAGCTGCTTCTGTTAGGGGTTCCCACAGCAGATCATCTTTTTCCATATCTTTTTGTATTGTTGTCCGCATATTGATTTGGTAAAATTTTACACTGGATGCTTTTCCTGACGTAACCCTCCCCATTTATCCGGGCTTGGGACCGGCACAAAGAAACACTGCTTTGTGTACCCCCTGTGGCTGGGTAACAGACTAACAAAATTGTTGTGTAAAATTCTAGCTGCAATGCAGTTTATCTGCTTCTTCATATTCAAAATGTGGACTCACCTAAGCATACAAATATCCACAAACTTCTATATAAACTAGTTATTGACTTTTCTTTGTTTGTAAAAACTTATACAAAACAATAAGAAAAATCACAAACCTCAGTACAGTGAAATAGCCTGTTCTTAAACAAATGTAAAACTTCAACAAAAATTATTTTTACAAAGGATTTCAGAAAATGCCTGCTGCTTGTATGCTGTTATTGTATCAACTAACATTAACAGACATATCTGAATTTCTTAAGTTGGCCAATTCCAGTTACCCTTCAGCATCCATCCATCCATTTTCCAACCCGCTGAATCCGAACACAGGGTCACGGGGGTCTGCTGGAGCCAATCCCAGCCAACACAGGGCACAAGGCAGGGAACCAATCCTGGGCAGGGTGCCAACCCACCGCAGGACACACACAAACACACCCACACACCAAGCACACACTAGGGACAATTTAGAATCGCCAATCCACCTAACCTGCATGTCTTTGGACTGTGGGAGGAAACCGGAGCGCCCAGAGGAAACCCACGCAGACACAGGGGGAACATGCAAACTCCACGCAGGGAGGACCCGGGAAGCGAACCCAGGTCCCCAGGTCTCCCAACTAAAAAATGTTTGTGTTTCATTGATTAATAATGATAATAATATTTATGTATTTTAATATTAATATTGTATTTTATTTACATATCACGTGAAGCTCAAAGTGCTTTACAAATATTCAAAAGATTTCAATAAGAATAAAAGTACAGAGAAAGGTGAAATAAATAACTCAGGATACAATCTAATGTCAAGTATTAAAAACCAAATAAAAGATACATACAGCTCATATTATTAAGTGCACCTAAATGGAGAAAAAGGGTAAGAATGATATGTAAGTTAAATGAATTCCTGAGCAAATGTTTCTTAATTTTCCTTTTAAATGGAATGAATTGAGCCAGCCATTCCATTTCAAAACCTGGGCGCAGTAGAGCTGAAGGACCCGTCACCCCCAGAGCACAGGTTAGCTTGGGGAGTAACAGGATTAAGCTGCAGTGGGCAGGCAGGACTGCAGCAATGCCAGAGGTTAATGATCGAAGTCCATGGTGAGGCCATTACAAGCTCATAGGTTAGCAATACAATTCTGTATTCAATGCTACTAGACACAGGGAACAGATCAAGACTGATCAAAACAGATATGTGCTTACTGCTGCGGGTCTGAGTGAAGACTCTTGTAGCAGAGTTTTGAACCAGATGGAGCTGAGATAAAAGATTAACAGAGAGCTACAGGAGTTAATGCTGGATGTGATAAGACATGGACAAGCTTCTCAGTATCAGAAAAGAATAGTAATGAGCGGACATTGGATTTGTGGCAGAGGTTGAAGTAAGAAACTTATTTATTGTCAATTATGTAAGTTGAATAATAAACGGAGGAATCGATAGATAGATAGATAGATAGATAGATAGATAGATAGATAGATAGATAGATAGATAGATAGATAGATAGATAGATAGATAGATAGATAGATACTTTATTAATCCCAGGGGGAAATTCACAAATCAAATCAAAATCACATCAAGATCCCTGGCAGACAATCAAGTTATAATAGTGTCTTTACCTAAAATAAATGAAAAGAAGTTAATTTTCTTAAAATGGGCTGTAATACCATTTACCGTGAGTTCAGTTATCAGTTTATTTTAAATATCCATACTCAGGCCAGCATTTATATTCTTCAGGGTAAGTTAAAAGTGGTGCAGTGGTAGCGCTGCTGCTTTGCAGTAAGGAGACTGTGGAAGATTGTGGGTTCGCTTCCCGGTTCCTCCCTGTGTGGATAATGCTTTGCGTACTGAGAAAAGCGCTATATACTGTAAATGTAATGAATTATTATTAAAAGATCTCTAATGAATATCCACACACTTAAACATACCTGACTACCATTAGCATAAAAACAACAATTGTAAAAAGGCTTTTGGGGACTCTTCTTCTTAAAACATAAAACCCTTTTCTAAAATGCAGATTATTTTTAATGTGGATCCACAGTATAATGTCTAATTCTCTTTTATTGTTAATTGTAAAAGCATTTGGGTGTATAGCCCACATTTTACTTTCTGTTATACTACTGTATCATTCTATTGGTGCATCAACCTTATCCAGTAACATAACTAATCTACTTAGTTCTGGTGGTAAAAGGAATGATAGCTAGAGAGGCAGGCAGTTAATTAAATTTAATATTGAAATATTACGAATATCAATACTCAATAATCTTACTAAACATGCCAAAATGAGAGCAAATAAAGGTGTGACAACCACTCCATACAGCCTGGCAGTTCTTGTTGTTCAATGTTGTTGGTGGCTCAAGTTTTTGCATTGCTGTTCAACATTTTCACTGTTGTATTTGTTTCTCGTTATGGTGGTTCTATAAAATAATGCTCTGAGCAGCTGATCCTCTGCTCTTATAACGTTAAATTGTGTTTGTTCATTACCTTATCCTTGATAGCTACTTTATTACCCAGTGCTCATACATCTAGATTCCTGTCTTTTGAGGCACTACATTAGACTCTTATTAAGGTCTCATTAAAACTAACGGTCTCATCTCTGATTGGGAACCTATTAATACTTTTTTACATTTACTGTATATAGCGCTTTTTCTCACTACTCAAAGCGCTCAGCGATTGCAGGTTAAGGGCCTTGCTCAAGGGCCCAACAGATCAGAGTCCCTATTGGCATTTACAGGATTCGAACTGGCAACCATCCGATGGCCAGTGCAGATCCCTAGCCTCAGAGCCACCACTCCACCTTATCACTCACTGTTGAACCTATCATTTGAGCTTATTTTGTTGAGCTTTCTCTTAAAAAACATAAAGACATACATACAGGTAATTAGCACAGTGCTACAAATGTACAAATAACTTTTCAGAGAAGTAACATAGAAAAGATGTAAAAATAGGACATGAGCAAAACTTTCCGGTCGCTGCTCTGTAGCAGACCTCTCAGTGCATCTCTCCGTGTTTTGTACCTGTTTTTTTGTTCTTAAATCGTGTAAAATTGTTTTCTTTTTCTTTTCTTTTTCTTTTTACTAGTCTGCAAGTAGTTATTTCTATAAAATGCTTAACAACATTTGCGAAAGTTTCTTATTTTTGATTGTTATCGCCTTTGGAATCCAACGGGACACTAACGCACTACCTGCGCAGGAAATCCCAGGTGTGTGGCCGGCGCTGTTCATTTACAGCCGGGATGCGTTGCTATCTATGAGACCAGCTACCAGTTACTCCCCGTGTATTACTAATATACCGGACAAATTAAAATCTTTGAAACCCAGAAAGCGAGGAAAAAGAGGTGGACTACGAGTACGTCTGAGACGGAGAAGTTTTAAAACACCTTTGCCAACCATCATCATGAGCAACGCACAGTCCTTGCGAAATAAACTGGACGAGCTGAGAGCATCTGCGCGATACCTCCACGAGTACCGTGAAAGCTGTCTGATGTGCTTTACGGAGACCTGGTTTAAGAATACAGACTTGGATACAGCAGTCGAAGTAGATGGATTTGTTTGCGTACGGCAAGACAGAAATCCAGCTTCTGGTAAGCAGACGGGTGGTGGGGTCTGCCTTTACATTAACAAAAGGTGGTGCAGGAATATCACTGAAAAAGAGCGCATCTGCACGCCAAATATTGAATTAGTCACCGTCGGACTTCGTCCATACTATCTACCACTGGAGTTTAATCAGTTATTTGTGACAGTCGTTTACATTCCGCCGCATGCTGATGTGGGAGCTGCAGCTGAATCAATTCTTGAAACTGCTCATAAACTAGAAACCAAATCACCTGGTTCTTTTAAGCTTGTGATGGGTGATTTTAATTTATGCAGTCTGGAGCCAGTATTACCAAATTATCATCAATATGTGAATATTAGCACTAGAAGGGACAAAACTCTGGACAAGTGCTATGGAAATGTCCCTAATGCCTACATATCGCATCACAGAGCAGCCCTGGGTGCGTCTGACCACGTCGTTGTTCATCTTCTCCCGAAGTACAAACAGAAACTGAAACAAGAAAAACCAGCCATACGAACAACACAAAACTGGTGCAAGGAAAGTGTAGAGGAACTGCAGGAATGTTTCTCCAGTACCAATTGGGATCTGCTGACATCCTCACAGTCACTGAATGAGGCCACCTATACTGTCAGCGAATATATTCAATTCTGTGAGTCTATGATCATTAAGAAAAAATCTGTCAAGGTGTACCCAAACAGTAAGCCATGGATCACTAAAGAGGTTAAAGCATTACTATTGCAAAAGTAACATGCACATCAAGAAAATAAGTTAGAAGATAAGTGAATTTTACAGCAAAGGATTAACAGGTTAATTAAACAAAATAAAAAGATGTATGGGGAAAAAATCAAGAGGTGGTTCAATGATAACAATCCAAAGCAGGTCTGGAAGGGACTAAAAACAATTACAGGACTGGGCCCAAAAATGAATGTGGATTTTCCAGCTGACAAAGACCACACGCTTTTAGCTGATGAACTGAATAACTTTTATGCCAGATTTGAAACAAGTGATTTCAGCACCCAAAATACAGAAATAAAGGAGATGCTTTATAAAAACACCAGGTACTCTGCTGTGATTGGGTTCAGTTTAACTGAAGTGGAAAAAGGCTTGCGGAAGGCCAAAACAAACAGTGCGGTGGGACCAGACGGCATATCAGGTCGGCTCTTAAAGTCTTGCTCTAAGCAGATCTCCCCAGTTTTTCATTTGCTTTTTAACTGGTCTCTGACCTGTAGTATTGTACCAAATCTGTGGAAACAATCAATCATTACCCCTGTATCTAAGGTTTCTAGGCCAAGCTGTTTAAATGATTACAGACCAGTGGCACTTACATCTATTCCAATGAAATGCTTTGAACACTTGGTGAAAAACATTTTAATGACAGAGACAAAGTCTTTTCAACACAACAATCAATTTGCTTATTGTGCAAACAGAAGTGTGGAAGATGCTCTGCTTGTTATCTTACATCAAATCTATACCTTTCTTGATCAGCCTGGTTCATATGTCGGAGCACTATTTTTGGATTTTTCTTCAGCGTTTAATACTATACAGCCTCATATACTGATTGGGAAATTAAACAGTATGAATGTAAACCCATTTATCACACTATGGATTCGGAACTTTCTTTTAAATCGTTCACAGACAGTTAAAGTTCAGGACACTTTTTCAAAAGCTCTTCATTCAAACACAGGAAGTCCACAGGGGTGTGTCTTATCACCATTACTGTTTACTCTGTACACAAGTGACCTGAGACAGAACAACGACCACTGCTCCATTATTAAGTATGCAGATGACACCATGATCATAGGATGCATATCTGGGGAGGATGAAAGCCACTATCTAAATCAAGTGGACTGGATGGTAAACTGGTGCAATAAAAACTCTCTCACTCTGAATGTAAAATAGACCAAAGAAATGATATTTGATTTTAAGAGACAGAAATCTGTATGTTCACCTATTGTAGTTCTGGGAGAGGAGGTAGAAATAGTGAATGAATATAAATACTTAGGAACTTACCTAGATAACAATCTTAACTGGAATACAAATACAAAAAAATTATTTTCTAAATGCAACCAGCGCTTATTTCTCCTCCATAAACTCAAACTATTTAAAGTAGACAAGGACCTCATGTTGTCCTTCTATCGTAGTATGATCCAGTCCATGATCACTTTCAGTTTCATTGCCTGGTTTAATAGTCTGATAAACCAAAACTCAAAAAAGCTCCAGCAGATTACGAAGTATGCAGCTAAAGTTATTGGGGCTGATGTAGATGATTTGACTAGTGTGTGTCAGAGGGCAATGCTAAAGAAACTGGAAATCATCTCTGATGACAGACATCCATTACATGTAGAACTAAACTTCAGTAAATCAGGAAGGATAATTGCTTTGAAAACCCACACAAATCGCTCCAGAAACTCCTTTCTTCCTAGTGCCATACGACTTTTCAATAAGAAACATCGGAGATAATGTTTAAGGTTTTGATATATATCCTGCTACCTTTTTTTTTTCGGTATAAATATGTTTTATCTAACTGCCTTACCTTAACCTTTCTTATTTCTATTTGTCTGTTTTATTTCATTCTGTCTGTTACCTGTTATTAGATGCAACTGAGAAGGCAAATTTCATGTTTTCCTGTGTAAACATGACTAAATAAAGAAACCTAACCTAAACCTAACCTAAACCTAAATCTACTATGTCAAAATCAGTGCACTCTTCTTCAGTCCACTCTATTCATGTTCATTCCCATTAACCATCATCCCAAAGCAAAATATAATATGGCTGTTTGCAAACCAAAGTATTATAACAGAGGTATGAATTTGTGCATAAGAGTGCCCAGTGAAGGACTGGCATTCAATTTAGGATTGCTACACATCTTGTGTGAGACTTTCTCAGAAGATATGTCTTGGCCTCCACAACCCTGACCTTTAAATGATTCATGAAATGAGTGGACTGAAGGAAAATTTTTATAATATATTTTTCCATATTTTATTATGGGGCGGCACGGTGGCGCAGGGGGTAGCGCTGCTGCCTCGTAGTTGGGAGACCTGGGGACCTGGGTTTGCTTCCCGGGTCCTCCCTGCATGGAGTTTGCATGTTCTCCCTATGTCTGCGTGGGTTTCCTCCGGGCGCTCCGGTTTCCTCCCACAGTCCAAAGACATGCAGGTTAGGTGGATTGGCGATTCTAAATTGGCCCTAGTGTGTGCTTGGTGTGTGGGTGTGTTTGTGTGTGTCCTGTGGTGGGTTGGCACCCTGCCCGGGATTGGTTCCTGCCTTGTGCCCTGTGTCGGCTGGGATTGGCTCCAGCAGACCCCCATGACCCTGTGTTTGGATTCAGCGGGTTGGAAAATGGATGGATGGATGGATATTTTATTATAATCTTAAATAAATTGAAAGTATACTAAATGTTATTAGAATTCAAGCTAATATTACTGTTAAAAATAAGGTAATGAACAAGCAGGAGTGAAAATGCTCCAGCTGTGAAGAGAGTGGAATGTCAAACTGAAGGCTGCAGTAAAATGAGAATCTGCACAGCACACACTTTACGCATGAAAAGTGTTCATTTTGCACAGTCAGAAATGATAATCCAAGCTCTTTCTTTGGATGAACTCATGTTGTATAAAAGCACTGTGGTCAGTCAAAACCCAGCAAGACACAGCATTGAGGTTTAGTTTTCTGTAAGAAAGACAAAGAGCAACAGTTAATAGAAATAAGGATGCCTCAGTAGACCCAATGGCTCCTTTTCATGTATACTGTGGATGTGCCTACTCAGTGTTTTGTAGCATGTACTAAATGGGGTATAGGGAGCTTCACCTGTTAAAACATTTGCTGAATACAGCATGCTAAATTGCTTCTGTGAATTTCTCCACAGTAGGGGCACCTACTGTAATTGCATAGCCTTTATTCTCAGTATCACTCAACACTGGTTATTATTTCCAAAGTCCTTTGTTTTATCATTAGAATTAAAGCTTTCTTTTTCTCATTTACAAATAATGATATAATTGGTTCATGTAGTTATACAGTATATATTATAGGTTTGCTGCCAGTTATCTGATTGTAATGATTTTATTGGGTTTTTTTGTTTGTTTTTGAATTGTCAATTTATTTTTTACTCACTATAATGCTGCATGGGCATGAAATCAAAGCCATCTCAAAGGGGAGGATGCAATGTGGGTGGCCACACAAGTGCTAAGCACTGGCACATTCCCCACCTCTCCTCAATTCAAAATCCCTCTTCACACACACTCACGAAGATATTTAAATATTTGTATAAACTGACACAGAGAACTCTTACTCATGTGAAATCAAAAATAAATGGAAGAGCAGATGCATTACTCGAATTGGAGATGCATCTGTCTCACGCTAACTGTTTCAATAGGCTTCATTGTAAAAGATATTGTGGAATGCAGCATAACTAAACTAGCTAGGAAAAAAAGGTTACTGGTGAAAAAATTGTGTATAGGGACAAATTACTCTGCGGTGGGTTGGCACCCTGCCCAGGATTGGTTCCTGCCTTGTGCCCTGTGTTGGCTGGGATTGGCTCCAGCAGACCCCCGTGACCCTGTGTTCGGATTCAGCGGGTTGGAAAATGGATGGATGAATGGATGGACAAATTACTACTGTGGGTATAAGAAAAGAATAAGGAAATAGAGGGAGGATTCAAATATGGCACTTAAAGCGTTTTTTGAAATGTTACTTGTAAGAACAAGGAGCAAAGAAGAAAAGGACATGGTCGGAAACCTCAATAAGGATGCTATTAAGATACTTGAGAGTACAAATAGCATTAGTAAGAAGCACAGGGCATTTCATCACTGAACTAGTACTAACTAGTGTTATCACTACTCCACACAAGAATTCCACAACACTCTTCCCACAACAGCAGCCCCAGCTCCCCCTGCCCAACCACCATCCTGCCCACCAAACAACACCAGTCTCACCCTTGCCTGCCTCACTCATTGAGATGGCTGTGCATGTAGTTATGTTTCCTGGGGGCCTCGCACATGGGTGCACAAGAAACTGAGCTCTTGAAGAAGATTCATGGCACACTGAGGATATGTTGGATGGATTATGTCTTCAGACTGACCTGAGACCACATGTGAATTGGGCAGGATGGATTTGGATAAACTTGGCATATATAGGGTGGTCTGATAAGCCCCCTCTCTGTTTTTTGCCATCATGAACCTCACCAAGAGAAGTGGAGCGAGAATGAATGATCATAAGAAGGCATGCTACATCCTAACAGCTCCAGTATCTAGGGTTTTAATTTCAGCCCTGTTGCTGTCTGTATTGAGTTTGCTTATTCTCTCTACTTGGGCTTTGCTCTGTGTATTCTAGTTTCACTTTAAGACCACCTGTTTACTGATATTTCTAAATTGGCCCTGTATAAAAGAGTGTGTGGGGTGCACTAGTGTACCCTTGAATAGACTAACACCCCATACAGGTCTTGTCCTCATATACTCCCAATGCTGAGATGTTGTGTTTTAACCTCCATGATCCTGAACTCTATTAGGTGGATGTGGTAATGGAAAAATCAGCTGAGAAAAATTTCATTATCATTGAAATATGTCCTTAATTAAAGTGAAGCTTTCATAACGCTAAATTCCGATTTTACAAGCTCCAAACACAATAATATTTGTAGATTTAATATAAGCTAGATTCAGGTTAAAAAGTGAATATAAAAACAGACAAGAATGTTCAAATGAGGAATGCTTATTGCCTTTAAATGAATTCAGTGGTGGGGGTCCATTTTACAGATTTACAAGTAATGATCATTTTAACAATAGACAGAATAATATCCATGTTAATCTTTATGTTACCTCAGTTGATTACACAACTTTTTTTACAACTATTTTTTCACACACATAGCAGTAGTAGTATTCATAATAGTAATTGTTTTGTTTCATTTACAGAGTTCCATGAAATTCTCATTTGCATTTCCAGCTATTCAGCTTATCACCACTCTGTAGCACAATGATAAGGAAGAAGTAAAAACATAACTTTTTTTTAATGAAACAGCTTATGACTATGTAGCTAGCTTGTAGCTCCAAAAATGACAGGGTGCACAATCGGTCAGGTCTGTTTGTTACTTATTTTCTGTAAGAAGTGTACTCATTTTTTCCTAGTCTAAGAAAATTGCCACCAGAATTTGTCTTTCACCAGAAACTTCATAATATGGTCTCTTTCTTTATCTCCACTTCATTTTTACTTTTGATAGCTGGTATAATATGTATATAATTGCATTTTACTAACTTCAGACACTCTGGATTAGACACCCTCTTCACACTCTGTAAAAAGCTGGGGTAAAACATATAAAATATTTTGTGTGTGTATATACTGTATATTTAGGATGATAAATAGGGGAGAATACAAAGTAAAAAGTAAAATAAAATTTGAATATCTTTGTCAATATTGAACCTACCCAAACAGATCTTGAATTCCATTCTGGCAAGTGGGATAGCTCACCCACTTAGATTCCTTCAAAGTACCAAGCTGTCCCTTACTCACTGCATCCCTCTCTTTTCTCTAACCTCTTCCTCATGCTAGTGAGCCTTCACCCAAACTCTCTTTTGTTCTAAATATTCAAACTGTGCTCTGCCATAAGGTGTCTTTAAATTGCCTCACCGTGTCACTTATAGTCTTTGGCTGCAGGAAGAGCATGCTATTACATCCTCTAGCATCCATGGGTCTTCTTGCACAACTGAAACTTGAGTAGCTCGTCAAGGGCTAGGTCCTTCATTTAGTCTGTCAACACTTTTAATAATGCCTTGCAAACTCTTGCAGCCCTCCATGACATCTCTCTGACCATTCCTAGATGGCCTCTACACCTGTCAGGCCACCTAAATCTTAGATGGAAGGACAAAGGGAATCTATCTATCTATCTTACCACATAAGGCACAGCTCTCTCTGACAATCTTGGTCTGTTGCCCTTACATGCTTTCCATCTGGTCCACCATGCCTGTAAAGTTGTTCTGTTGTTGGCAATATGGTCTCTGTCCTTCTCTTTGCAATCAATCTGATTGTACTGTATATCTCCCTAAAATATTATTTTTTTCATTTTTGAACTTGTTGAAATTGTGTTTCTTAAGGTTTATGACTGTTTTCATTTTTATGACCGTGATGTCATTTTGTTGCTAATTTGCAGTGGTTAACTTTTTTGCCTTGGGTACCATTATTTTGCATTTGTTTATGATAATAACAATCAATTACCAATCATTTTACTCGACATCTTCATGCAACTCTTATTTTAGTTGGTGAATTGTGAAAAAGAATGCTTGTAAAGGTTTCCCTTTATTATATTGGAAGCTAAACAAGAAGATCTTAGTTTAGGACTTTCTTTTGCTTTGGTATCGTGTGCACATCTGTGGTTTTGTGTTTTGGCTCTGATGTCCATTTATGATTTGCTTGCTCATTTTGCTTCTTTTATCTCCTGGTCATTTTCTTTTGGTCATTTTTCTTCTGAAAACCTTCCTGGCACAAGGTGTTCAAAACATTTTCTCTCTGTCTATGCGCTCTATCTAGTCATCTGCTTCACATTGTACTTTATTCTGCTACCATGGTCATGCAGGTTGTTTATGACAACCATTTGTCAACTTACTACTCCTTCACATTCATTAAACTAGCCATAATAGCACAACAGGGTATAATACTGGATAGGTGTAGAACAATTTCGTCTATTAACATAGAAGAGAGATGAATACCTTGTATGCTTACAAGTTTCTAGGTATACATGTACCTTGTTTGCTTAAATACTTCTTACATATATACTGTACTTGTATGCTTATTGAATTAAATAACATATTCAAGCAGAAAATATTTCCTTATACACAATGTGTTGAGTAAACACTTAATTAAGAATTACTTTTCCATGATTTTATGTATCAACAAATTTTACTTTAACTTCTCTTCTCTAGTTTGCTCAAGACCAAGTAACATATACTTGACCATGTGTAAAAAGTGGTGATGATTAATAAATACCAAAACCGAGCGATGGAGATGGAGAAAATGGCACACGATTTCACATTCACATCAAAATATAATATAAAAATAAATGCAGTAATTTGACTCAAAACATGCACATCTTTTTGAGCCCCAAAAGCTGTGTTCTTTATGCAAGCTGTCCAAACTGTAGTTAATGGTGTTTGTTTTTTACGATCTACATATTCGCTGTGTTAATTTCCAGACGATGAATACTGAATTCATTTCCAGATAATGTATATGCTATATGTTGCTTAAGAATATACTGTATGTGCGAGATTTAAATTTGTAAAATATAAAAGTGTCATCCGTGAACCATACATAAATATGTAGGGACTGGACTAATGCGGCTGAAGTTCTTATTATTTTTATTTTTTACCCATTGTGGATTATGTGGATCACAGGTAATAGTCCAACATCACTAATATTACTACCCAGTATAATTTTTCACTAAAGATTACAATTTTTTACTAAGCTACATGCCTTTTCCGCAAGTGCCCCATTGTGATACTAGGCAAAGTTTCATATTTCACACAGACTCCAAGCGCACTTGTCGACTGCCTTTTGTTTCAACATGTTCTACATAAGTGAGTATTTATACTCACTCAAAATACATAAATAGTAGCATGGTTTGAAAGTGTGAGAGAGTGACGAAAAGAAGGAGGAAGAACGCCTGTCAGTGGCGCTCATAGCCAATGCAAAAACCACAGCCTTAACTGAACTTTGTGGCAAGGCAAAGTTTTAAGGTCAATCAGTAAATTTACATGCTGGATTGGCTCAGCGAGGTGAGGCAGTTCTAGCTGAACAAACCGTGTGTTACTAGTTCAGATTTAATTTTACTACACATTGCTAATTGCCAAAGCAGCATTTTAGCTCATTACGAATAACAGTTTAGTTAATTTGCTGGATGATCATTGCTCTTTTTAATTGAGATGATAAAGACTGGGTAATTGTTTGTGAACTGGAAATCACTGGAAATGTCTGTTTCCACTACAGGAGTTGCCGATTGGTGTTTTTGTATGTTATGCTTGTTTATTTATTGTTATTATACTTGTAATATATTTTTGTTGCTACTATTTTATAATGAATGACACTATGATGACCATAAGTCAGCTTTGCCAATCAAATGTGTGCTCCAATTATCAACAAAAAGTTGGATTTATTTCCATTCAAGAAACTAATGGAAAAAATGTACACTCCTTCCTTCATTCTCCAATATCAGTACTAACTCTCACATCTGCTCCCTGTAGTGCACTCCCTATTGCATAGGATTTGGAATGGAAAGGAGGCTTAAGTAATCTGTTTAACTCCAAAGGAGAAACCCACTGCTGGATCTCAACAGAGTAATACAGCTTGTAACAAAGTTGGCCATGGATGCTGCATAGGGTCCAGACTTGCTAAGGGACAAGCAGGTGACCCCCCAACATAAAAGGAATGCATTTGTCTTGAGTATATTTTGTTAAAGTATTGCATATACTGTACCATATGAACATTATTTTAAAATGTGAAAACTAATTTTTAAAAGACTTTGATCTTCAAACAATCTCATTAATGTTGTCAAAAGAGAACAGCGTGGTGAAAGATATCAAGGTGCATTACTTATATAGAGAAACTTTGAGAAACATAACTTTTTTTATCTGACAAAATGTAGATTGTAGGTTTAGAGACACCTGATTGATTAAGAATGATAAAGTGAATAAATTAACCCAGTGCCAACTAACTTTATATGTACAAAAAAGATGAGGGCACAATTTGAAACTAGTTAAATATAGATATGACACATGTTAGAAAACATTTTTTTCTACTTAAAGAATTGCTAATGCATGAAATCAAATGCATTTTCTGGTAGTGTGGTACAAAGCAGAGCACTTGGGAGCTTTGCATCTTCACTGTTTTAGAATCACTAGGGACGAGGAAAACTGATTGACTGATTTTGTCAAAAAAGATTTTCACATTGAGCCATGATAAGTTACAGTATGGAACAGCTTCACATGCACAGGGCACAGAGAGGAGAAAACACTTAAATCTTATCTTATTAAAGC
The DNA here is from genome assembly GCF_900747795.2 of Erpetoichthys calabaricus. Lineage (NCBI taxonomy): Eukaryota > Metazoa > Chordata > Cladistia > Polypteriformes > Polypteridae > Erpetoichthys > Erpetoichthys calabaricus. The sequence continues at coordinate 62,769,336 of NC_041399.2, read as the reverse complement.
CTCATTATGTGCACTGGAGGAGTAAGAAGAAAATCACACAAACAAAAATAAAACTAATGAATAAACAGTACTCCAATGGTCCAGTACCGCTGAAGGCATGGAATCTGTATATAGTTAAATAATTACCCTGACCTAAATTTACATTATTTCAATGAGGTTTTGCCTAATTCACAAAGAATTGATAGGGGCAATGGTGCAAGATAGCTCATGGAAGAAGACAGTCACAACAGAGACAATGTAGAGAGACCTATATTGCCAGGCACACCACTGAGGGAATTCATTGACTATCTTTCCCTCCTTATACTCTGAACAGAGCATATAGTCACAAAGATTTTATGTTATTTATCAAATAGTTCAACTGCTTATTTCCTGGTTTTGTACAGACTGTCAGGAGGTTTTTACGTGACCTGTGAAGAGGACAGAGCCTCATCATGGAAATTTAAAACCATGTGTCCACTCTTTTACTAACAACAAAAATCTAAATCATTCCAGTCTTGCTTCAACCAGACAAAAGCCACCCCTTGGAGGAAGTAGTAAAATATGCCATGTCAGATAGAAGGTAGGGAAGAGGTCACTAGTGACATGTGGTGGGGTTCATGGCTGGTGAGGCACTGACTCCTTCAGTGTCAGATTTACAAATATATGAACCCAAAAAAGTAGCTTGTTCACTATTCAATTGGCAGCATGCACATTGACTTCTGGTTATGTTTCACATCTCATCAGTATATTTTACACACAGATAGGTAAGGTACATATTTGGCTAAGAAACGTTACATTTATAGCGCCGTGAGAGAGCGGAGAGAGAGCATTTGCTCTGCACCCTCCATGTTTTTTAAATTTGCCGTTGCAATTTCACAATTCATACTCATTCAATACAAATGAAAGTATAGAGAGGTGTACAAAAAAAACGGATTTCAATTTTGACCTTAATTGAAATATTTAGTTGTTTTTAAAAGCTTTTAATTCTGATGATTTAATCAATTTTAATACAGATTGTTCTACAAAAGGAAAACAAGAAAAACAAAAGAATGTTTTATTTAAGGTCAAAATTTAGTTTTTAAATATTGGATTGTTTTTTCTTAGTCTGATCCCATTTTTTCTAAATTGTTTATGGTCTTACCTTTAGATAGATAGATAGATAGATAGATAGATAGATAGATAGATAGATAGATAGATAGATAGATAGATAGATAGATAGATAGATAGATAGATAGATAGATAGATACTTTATTAATCCCGATGGGAAATTCACATTCTTCAGCAGCAGCATACTGATACAATAAATAATATTAAATTAAAGAATGATAATAATACAGGTGAAAAAAACAGACAATAACTATGTATAATGTTAAATATTAACGTTTACCCCCCTGGTGGAATTAAAGAGTCGCATAGTTTGGGGGAGGAACGATCTCCTCAATCTGTCTGTGGAGCAGGACAGTGACAGCAGTCTGTCGCTGAAGCTGCTCTTCTGTCTGGAGATGACATTATTTAGTGGATGCAGTGGATTCTCCATAATTGATAGGAGCCTGCTGAGCGCCCTTCGCTCTGCCACAGATGTTAAACTGTCCAGCTCCATGCCAACAATAGAGCCTGCCTTCCTCACCAGTTTGTCCAGGCGTGAGGCGTCTTTCCTCTTAATGCTGCCTCCCCAGCACACCACTGCGTAGAAGAGGGCGCTCGCCACAACTGTTTGATAGAACATCTGCAGCATCTTATTGTAAATAAATCTTTATTTGTAAATGAAGTCCATGCACCTATCCTTCTCCACGAAAATCTCTGTCACTTTCTTGTAAAAGTCCTCCTTATTTTCCTTTAGTTTTAAAAATCTTACTCTTCCATTTTGGCAGTCAGTCAGAACAAAAAAATAAAAATAAACAGACCGCTGCAGTGCGCTTTACTTTCTGATATCGCTAACTTATTGGTGCCTAGAGCCTCTGCATAGAAGAACAGCAGCAACAAGTACCTGTTGGGCTGACATGCGACTTCTTCAGTGCGGCATGGTACTGTCTGCCTCAACTTGTGCCTTTTCACTGCGGTTTTATGTCCGATTAGCAAGACTAAATACTGTAGGTCACTCACATTCATTAAAGATATAAGCCAGACTGTGGAAAGTCAGGGTGTATAATAAACATGTCTGCAAACATTATATTGATGACATACAGAGAGATAGCAACAGGCACGTACCGACATCATGTTTCAACCCCGTGTAAGAGGGAGTGCACAGTCCGAGGTAAGGCTTGGCTCGTAGCTGCTGCATGTTGCGTTTCTCCCTTGTATTTGAACAAGAAATGCGGCAATTCAGTGATTTTGACTATAAAAATAATTACAATTATTGGAATCATACAAAAACAAATTTATAGTACAGACCAGTGGACAAATTTATTTTATATTATCATTATTAGTTTTTTTACTTTTCATGAAGAGCCTCACCTGCCTCTCCTGACTGCATGTCCCTGGAGGTCACAATGGTATAATGGCCACTTTGTGTATTGGCTGACCTGCACTTAGACTTTAAAAATTTTAACCATAAACTGGTTCCCCACATGTTTTACATTTTTCTTTTAGATTTTTCAATCTATTATACCTTCATTACTACAAATCTGGATTTCTGCACTTCTCTTTTCATTCAGTCTTCTTGTACATATATAGAGCCTTTTTCATGTCACTGCTGGAGTTTGGGCTCGAGCAAAATGCAGTGAAGACATAATCCCTTGACTGGAACTGTTATACTGTCTTATTGTTAGATACTGAGACTTTTACAGATCTCTGATAGTGACTTGCAGTGTCATTATTTTTTGGTCATTACTTGCCCAGATTTAACCTTTTATAAACCTGAAATCTTTGAACAAAAGCCTTCTCATTATTCCAAAGCCCCGTTGTTATCAAATATTCATTTTTTTGACTTTCACTCTTATTTGCTACTTCTTAGATGTGCCTCTGAGTTTTAGGCAGTGATATTGTTTCTTCCATTAGCTGAAAAACAATCTTTTCTCCCTTAGATAGATAGATAGATAGATAGATAGATAGATAGATAGATAGATAGATAGATAGATAGATAGATAGATAGATAGATAGATAGATAGATAGATAGATAGATAGATAGATAGATAGATAGATAATGTGGGAAATAAAGTATAACAGCCAGTCAAATAAAGGTTTGGGGAATTGCCCCGTATAATGTCCAACGGACAGGTCAAAAAAATTGCTGAAACAAAACAGGTTCAACCAAGCATTTGACAAAAAACGGGGGGTATTTATACAGAAACACAAATTACTACAGGAAATTAAAGGGGGGAAGTGACGTCTTGTTTTGGACTTCTTTGTGATGTCATCAACAAGGGCCAGAAATACATTTCGGCCATTTTGGTTCTGCGACACATCGGTTTATTTTTCTTCCTTGCTTCTGCGGAGAAAGAAAGAGAAACTTCAATACCCTTTTTGAACCCTCCGTCTTTCGACCGTCTACTCACCGTGGGTTTTATTGACTGTCTCCTAATCGCACGTGCGTGACAATAGATAGATAGATAGATAGATAGATAGATAGATAGATAGATAGATAGATAGATAGATAGATAGATAGAAATTTATTTGGTATTTGCTTTATTTAAGGGGTATATTAAGCTTTTACAGAAGTTTAAGAAATATAAAAAAATATTACAACAAACAACAATGATAATCCAACCACAATCACACTCAAAGAATTCCAAAAAGAATGAAAAACGTCTAACTTGGCAAAGGGTAAGAGAGCTTTCAAAATTAGGCATAAAGACATATTGCTGTAGGTATGAAGGAGTACAAGTAGTATTTCTTGACACACTTCTGTTGAATCATTTGTTGGCTAAATATACTCAGTTATAGTGGCAACTTCTGGTGGTTTTGAGTACCAGGCCAATCTACTTGACACGCACACCCTATGTCTAAATGGAGACGTTCATGTAATACTGGAAAAGGAGAACAACAGCTAGCATGACTTGCTGACATGGCCATCTTCTGCAGGTTTGACTAGTAGGGCTTTTTGAGCTGGGCTAAATTCCTTTTATCTTCCTTGGGCAACAGATTGTTCCAGCTGTGGATATATGGTCTGAAGCAGATGTGGCATATGAAAGGCTGTAGCTCCATAACCCAAAATTGAACTTAGCAAGATATATAATCAATGGAGAAATGAAAGTTATACAATTCATTTATATGGTTCATTAACAAATCGTTGCAATTTGGGAAGGAAATGCTGAAAGAGTAAGATTATTTGCATAATTTTATAATTATCCTCCTCCTCATTCTAATTATGGGTTTAACAGCCATTTTTGGGAATACCCAGATTAGCTGGTTGTACCAGGAAAGAAGAAAACACTCAAAAGTAGTGGTTAGTGGTCAGTCAATAAAACAGCAAACAAAATTACATTAAATGGAAAAAAGCAATTTCTCCGTCCCTTCAGTATGAATACTAGTATTAGTGGTGCTAGTAATTTACGTGATCAAGAATTACATACGTGTAATTAGATAAGAGCATAGAGTGCCATGTTTAGGAGAGTCAAAGCCCTAGTGCATAGTTGACGGACTAATTTGGTGAGTGGTGCGCTTGTTGCATTTTGTACGTATCTTTTTCTTGATCTTTTTTCTATTTCTTGATTTTTTGTAAGTACAGAATGAAGAAAGGATTCATAATTTAATTTTGCATATATCTTTATCAGAAGATCCAATTTCTTAAGTATTTTCTTGAAGGAAAGAAAGCATTATTTTTGTTTTGTAAAAATATTCATGCTTTTTTTGCTAACTGTTGGCTTTTAAATACTGTAAATAAAGACTCGATATTTTTTCTTTTTGATTTGGTATGTGTCTTCTTCTTAACAGATCATCTGAACTACAAGATGCCCAGGGTCCCTGTGTTCCAGGATGTTCCAGGATCTTACAGGATCAGGGCATCACATTTCAAAATATAGATAAATATAAGAAAATGCTCAAAAGAGCCAAAACAGAGTTGCCTAAAAGGCTATCTTAAGGCAAACAAGTCCCAATACACATCCATATGTCAAAATCCAAAAACAGAAGGAAAAATAATCAAAAAAACATCAAAAGCAAAAAAATGGCAATACTCACAAAGCACTCTGAAAACTCACTCAATGAACTGCTAAGAGACTTGCTTCCCAGCCTGTCTATAAATGCTGCATGCGGTCCATTAGCAGTGATGCAAAGGGGGGCCCATTGGGGTTCCAGGCACAATATACAAGAAACACACTTAAGTACATAGATACAAAATTAGAATAATAAAAAAGTATATACACACATACAATAAATGCATGAAAAGTAATTCATACCAGTGAACCAAGAAGATATCTGAAAGAAGAATAAATATAAGCCAAGGACAACATAAGCACTTTTGAAGTTTGTTTTTCCCCAATTGCTATCATTGTGTTGTGTTTATGGCACTTTGAAATAGCAAATTGGCAAGGCCTCTAAAAAACCCATAGAACAGATCTCACCCAAGGGTAAGCCTGACCCAGAAAAATGGCAGGTGTAAGGCCCAATTAAGTTTCAAACAGGAAATAATCCTTAAAGTTTTAAAAAGAATAAAACAAATTTCTTGAAAATGTTTCACCAAGGGTAGAAACCATAAAAACTCCAGCTGGTATTAGAGACAAGTCCACAAGGATCTTTATGGAATTAATGATTTATTTAAAAAAAAAAATAGCTAAGTAAAGAGCAAAAGCTCAAAAGAGCATAAAGAGGCAATAAAAGAGTTGCCTAAAAGGCAATCCTCTGCAAATTCCCAAAAAACAAGTCAGTAGTTCAGTAATTGTGGTAATACTCATAGTAAAAAAGTGCAAAGTCTTAACTTTGAGCATGCACATGAGCCTCAGGATTCCAATGTCAAGCAAAGCCCATACAGCCACTCTGCAGACGATTTACCAATCAAAAACCAGCACTTGCCGGAGCCCCTCCCCTTAACTTGTGAAAGAGACAGTTTAAATTCTAGCCATAGTTCATGTTGTGTTTTGAGAAATATGATAGACAAAATTAAATTAAATAAACAATAATAAACATGACACATTTATTTTTGTTCACATTTCATGCTCTTTTTCTTTATTTATGGTCACATTTACATCTTTTTTTGTCCTGTATATTCCTCTATACATCTCCCTCTCTCTCTCTCTCTCTCTCTCTCTCTCTCTCAGGTCTAATCTGCCAACATTTTTGGCTCAGTGAAGTGTTTTAAGCATACCTTCATTTTTATAACTGTTGTACAAATTGTCAGAACTAATGCAGAAGAATATATAATAAAAAACAAGGAGGAATGTTAACAATTATTAATAATAAAATAAATGTATCTAATATTTTATTTAAGTGTTTGCTAATATTAATCAACAGTAGAAAGGTTTTATTTCAAACAGAGATGTCAATGGTCTAGAACCTTCATCCTTCCTTAACACTAGAATTACCAAAGCCTATGAAAAAACTCGTAAACCCGGCCCAACTTAAATCCCTTTGCACCTCTCTGTCAGCGTCTTTTGTCTTGTAAATGTGCCGATCAACACAAGCAGCAAGCAGCCTGCTATACCATCCTCCTCACCGCCGCAGAAAGGGCACAAAGTTCTCCCAGCTCAAGCCTTGATTATCTGGGAGTCAGGTACCTAGAGTTGTATAGAGTAAATACTATATTGTTATTTGTAGCACATGCATTTCATGTGTGTTTCGTTTCTACAACAATCTATGTAAACACATCATTAAAACAGAAACGTTTTTCATGTTTTAGTAATAAATGACTAAATGTAGACATAAACTGTATAATGTGTAAATCCTGAAGTCCAAAGATCAAATAAACACTTTCATAAAAGGTACAAGGATAATACAACAGCTTCTGTGGTGCAGCAGTAAGAACTGCTAACTTGTAAGCAAGAGTACCTCAGTTCGATCCTGATTGCTGTGGGATATATGTCATCCCGGCCAAAACCCCCAGGCCGGCAGGTGAAGCCCTTCCTGCAGCATGGAGGTGCCCCGAATGCCAGCAGGGAATACTGGACAATGTAGTTTTTATTCTCAGCCCTGTTGGATACCTTGGGGCCCGTTAGAGGACGCTGCAGGGAGGCACAGAGACTATTTGCCTTACGCCCAGGAAGTGGACAAAGGGAATGATGTGCTTCCTGGGTGAAGAAAAGAAGGATTTTTTATCTGACCCGGAAGTGTTCCAGATAAAACACACTCTGTCACATGGACAGAGTGTGAAACGCTTCCGGGTCAAGGACTATAAAAAGGACAGTGAAACACCAGAGAGTTGAGCTGAGCTGGGTGGAAGGGTGACAACTCGTCTGGGAGTGGAGGATTAATTATTGATTTATTATTGTGTTATTATATGAGTATAGTGGAGTATAGTGTGCTTGGTGCATATAATTATTATAAAATAAAGTCATATTGGACTTTTATCTAGTGTCTGACGTCTGGTCTGAGGGTTCAAGGGGTCGACAGTGCCTCTATCTTTCACACTGCCTTGTAAATTTGCCATTTTGAGTAGTGAGCTGCTCTTATTGTTAATATAATATACAATAAAAACATACATTTGATTTGCGTTTTTAACTTTAAATTTATAGTACTTGTAAAAGTTAGTCTTTTTTCACTTTTATTCTCTCAGTCACAATCATGATACAACCCCCACCCCCCACCACCACCCCAGATCTAAATACAGGAACATGGAGAACCTGAATCTGAATTCATATGCAACTGTATAATTTGTGTAAACTAAAAGTATGGAATTTTTTTAATTATTTTTTTATTCTATATTAAACTACAATACTGTCCTTACATTAGAAGAAGTATAATTCAAAAACTAATTTGTCTTACATAAAAAAGTATTAGTAACCCGTTTTTAAAATCCCAAAATACAATATTAGGGAGGAGAGATGGAAGAATCATCATCTTTAGTTGTTTGTGCCTAATACTTAACAATTAAAGACCAAATAAATTGTGGTATTTTGAAACATTCTTGGAGATGGTATGCCATAACAAAAGGTTGAGAATCCCTGACCTAGCGATATCTCACTACATTTGATTACATATGTGTTGATAGTCTGCTGTAGTTAAACACTGCTTTGATTAATAGGTCTACATGTGGTGTGACAGGGCAGCACATTGGCATAGTGGTAGCGCTGCTGCTTTGAGGTAACACCAGGGTTCATATCTTGGGTCCTCCCTGCATGGAGTTTGCATGTCGCTCTGCTTTCCTCCCACTCTAAAAATTGCAGGTTATGTGAATTGGCAACTCTAAAATTGTCCCCTGCAATGGTCCAGTGCCCTGTCCAGGGTTTGTCCCTGCCTTGTGCCCTATGCTAGATGGGATAGGCTCCAACAGCCACATTCCCCTCAACTGCAACCCTGGGTTAGAAACCAGGTTAGGATATGACATGTGGTGTGACTATTTTTAGCAGTAACCAAGAATCCAAGATCATGCTATGCCTCACAGCATTGGGTTTATTTTACTGGTGGACCCTAATCAGATGGTACAACATTTCCAGGGCCTTGACTTAAAAAACTTTGGGAACCACTGGCCTTAAACATGCAAGAAACGTTACCCAAATCCAGAAGGCACCATGTGTCACTTCTGAGAAAAAAAATCCATCATTGACCTTTATATAATATGCAGTAGTGGCTAAGCATTGAGACAGTTTGACAGTACAGTTTAATTTCCCTCTACTATTGTATAGTACCTTTCAGTTTTGTCAAATTTTAGTACTAGAGACCTGTTACATTCATACTGTATTTGTGAACATTTTAAACAAAAAGTCTGTATACAATCACACATCAGTCTAGGCATCTGGCTGAATTATTTCTAAATAATTACACAGGGTTTGTGTGTGTGTGTTTGACGGCTCCCTGTCCATGGATTGTTCCTGCATTGCACCATATACTGGCTTGGATAGGCCCCTAGCACCCCAACCCTGACACCCCATTTGGGATTAAGCTGGTTACAAAATGACTGACTCACACAAAACCATTGAAATCAGAAACTGATATTCAATCACAAGTTTTTCATGTGTGGCACAGTTGCACGGAGATGTTGGACCATCCTTTGCTGTGGTCATTACCATTACAGAGAGTACATGTGTCTTTGCCGCATTCTCACTGTGTACACTGCTATTTTATTTTATTTTTTTTACCAATTTAAAGATCTCTGACTTGTGCTGATTATAGATTCCAATCTGGCCCTGTGTGAGTGTGACTGTGAGTGTGAGTGTGTCTTACACTGGACAGGAGCCCCATTCAGAATTAGTTCCCGACTTGCCTATCTGACAGGGATAGGTTCCAGCTCCTGGTGCCTCTAAAAACTGAATTACAAATACTTGGTAATTAAATAAATGGATGCACCTTTCACAAGTTTAGAAATTTTATACTGATGAAGTCTACCAAATATTTCTATTAAAATAATTTCTGTCTAATCAGATTTTCTTTCAGCAGATATTTACATAGACATGAAATAAACAATCCTCTTCTCATTTCTAGTTTCACTGAGAAATCTGACACTCATCAGAAAAGAAATGTATGATTAAATATTGTACTTTGTATCTCATAATGCCTCTTTATATATGCATCAAAATGAATTGCACATTTTGTATATTATTTCAAAAATATGAATAATGAATGCATTTTATATTATGCCTGCAGTATTTTAATATGACTGGTTATAGTAATTCTTTTGTACTTTTTCACATTTTTAATAAATAAGAAAACAAATTCACTTATGAATTAAATGGTGAAAAATTAACACAATGCATGCAACTCACTCCATAGTCGAGCAAATAGTATTGTTGCTGTAGGGTAAAGGAAATAAGATGCTGATAACAATCTGTCACTCAAAATAGCTTATTTTGAATAATACATTATGAAAGTTTATATTTGACTTTTGGGTTGTGTGTGCCTGCAAAGTTAACTTTGATAAGGTTAATTAAACTGAATACATTACAATAAATTGGATAGCAATGGGTAATAATTGCATTCTTTAATGTATTCCTTCTCACAGTTATTGCAAAATTCTTTATTTTAATGCAAGAAGGAAAATGACACACTACTTGAAAACCCAGCTGATCAATAAAATATGCACTGTCAATAACATTATTCCAGATTTATCTAGTCCATTTCCAAAATGTTTCAATATTTTCATTAAACTAATAAAATTGCGAACCATTTTGGCAGTGGCAGGCACTCTGAGGTTTTTAGCAGTACTAATTTGCTTTCACTAGCTAGGGGCTGCTTTGCAAATTGACTTCATTAGACAATTCTTAATAACTGCCTGTTCCTTTGTTCTCTGTCGTAGAGGGGTAAAAAAATGATGGTGTGTTGTAAAGCAAAAATGGCAAAAACAAACATGAGTGTTCTTTGTCATATTCCTTTTGGACCTTATTTTCTTATATTTAAATATACTTTCCCTTAAGGTGCGTTGTCTAGCATTTAGATTTTTTTTTAATCATGAAAGTTTAATATCTGTTAATATGCTGCTTTTCCAGACAAATCTTTAATATGTCTTTGCTTGGAGATATCTTTAATCAATGGGTTGCTTTATTATACTTGCTTCTTGGAGATTGTGTGCTGTTATAAAGAATGGAACACTCGGCTTCCTAGATACTGCTGCCGTCCTATTATAGGGAGCTCATTGCCAGAATATTCTTTGCTACTGTAGGGGAGTGTCAGCTTTATACTTTGGATGAATATGTATTTGTTGTGGAAATGCTGTGTGTTCAAGCATTGTAACATGAGTAAGAATATGAACTTAAAATAGTATTTAAAATCTGTTAATATGACTTTAGAATCAAGCATTAAATGTTTTTTGTGTAAATGCATAAAACGTCATAAATTTTCTCTGCCAGTATGAAATCTTTAAACATTTGGTTTGTGTTTAACTACCCAAAACACTGGATTAATGAACAGAAACTTTATTTCACATGTGTTCTTGTATATAAAACACAAAATAACTAATCATAGAAGTATTCACTTCCTTCAGGCCAACATTTACTAGGTGCACCTTTCATAGCCATGGCAGCCATGAGTTTGAGTGCACAGTACTCAATCAGCTTTGCACATTGTCACGCATGTGCGTCCGAGGATCTCATTACTGGCTCATTCGAGGTAAATGGTAACCACCCCTGGGCAAGAGGGAGCACTGTCGCTAACTGTGTCTCCTTTTTTCCCTGCAGCTCCCAGAAACCTCCCAATGAAGGAAATTAGCTCTGCCTCTTCTGTTATAAATAGCATACGCAGCATTTATATATATATATATATATATATATATCTATATATATAGATATTATATATATATATATATATATATATATATATATACTATATATATATATATATTATATATCTATATATATATATACCAGTAATGGCGCACTGCACAATAGCATGCAGTGAATACACTTTACTTGAGCAGTTCTAGTTTTCATACTCTTTCTCTGTATGTTTAGCATTTATTTGCTCAAAGGTTGATGCTCTTGCTGCTTCCTGAGCAGCTCTTCTTTTCTCCACCCTAGAGGACCTCCTCTTCTCTTCTTTCGTCTGTATCTTTTCACATTAAAACTGATTAAGTCAGTGTTTGTGTTGCAATTACTTAGAACATTTTCTTTAATTTTTCACTTAAGTGCCAGCCTTCAATCTGCCTCAAGAATGATTTAAGATATGAGGAGATAGAGGAAGCGGCAGCGAAGTTGGTAGGGATGAGAACAGTGTATGTACGCATGCGCCATATGGCTGCCCTGCTGGCCGTTGCCAGGAGTTGATTTTACAATAAAATAAGATAAAAATAAAAAGAGGAATAACCTTAGAGGTCAATCATCATCCCAAAAGCGGATAGTAGATGTCACATAGTATATGTGTGCCAAATTTCAAGTCAACAGTTTGTGAGCTGCAGGTGATTTAAAATCGTGGACAGACAAACGAACAGCCACAGTAGCATATTTTATAAGAAGATATATATTGTGAGAGACGTCATGCTGAGATCCAAGCCAGAGCTGAACTGGGATCCTTATTCTGTATGGATGCCTATATCATGGAAGGACAGAGGAAGACAATTTATTCAGGGCATTGTCTCCCCTAACACACTTGGTGGCAGTTCCCCTGGGTTTCGGTACCACTATCGAGACCCACAGAGCATATTGGAAATTGTAGTTCTTTGGGTCAGTCCTGTTGGATTCTGTGGGTGTCATCGGGGGCTCTGAGGGGATCTGCAAGCCTTACTTTATCGGGTTTCAGATGTACTCAGAAGTACTCCTGAGCCACAGTTTCAGGACACCACAATTATTCCCAGATTTTGCATAAAAGGAGAAGCCTGCTTCAGTACATGGAGCCAGAGTCAGGAGGAAGAAGACAAAGCTTGCCTGGAAGAGCAAAAGAGAGATGAAAGGATTGCTGCATGGTTGAACTGTGTGTTTTGAAACTTATGCACATGGTGGGAAAAAGAATGAAAACCTTTGAAACACATTAGCACTTGTGTCCATGCCATTGTGTAGGGTGTTTGAAGGACTGCAACACCCTCTGGTGTTCACAATGTACGTGTATATCCATCCATTTTCCAACCCGCTGAATCCGAACACAGGGTCACGGGGGTCTGCTGGGGCCAATCCCAGCCAACACAGGGCACAAGGCAGGAACCAATCCTGGGCAGGGTGCCAACCCACCGCAGTGTACGTGTATAGTACCTATGAAAAGCATTCACTGCTTTGGAAGGCTTCACGTTTTATTGTTATACGACACTGAATAACTACGGATTTCTTTTGCCATTTTTAACATTGATAAAGAGAAAAAGACTCTTTAGTGTCAAATTGAAATATTGGCTAAGTGGTCTAAATTAAATACAAATTTAATAAAGAAATTAAAGTGATTGCATAAGTGGTGTTAACATTTGCACAATACTGTATAAAAGTAATAATAATTATCCATCCATCCATTTTCCAACCCTCTGAATCCGAACACAGGGTCACGGGGGTCTGCTGGAGCCAATCCCAGCCAACACAGGGCACAAGGCAGGAACCAATCCGGAGCAGGGTGCCAAGCCACCGCCGGACCCACACAAACACACCCACACACCAAGCACACACTAGGGCCAATTTAGAATCGCCAATCCACCTAACCAGCATGTCTTTGGACTGTGGGAGGAAACCGGAGCGCCCGGAGGAAACCCATGCAGACACGGGGAGAACATGCAAACTCCACGCAGGGAGAACCCGGGAAGCAAACCCAGGTTCCCATATCTCCCAACTGCGAGGCAGCAGCGCTACCCACTGCGCCACCGTGCCCCCCTAATAATAGTTATAATTTATTTAAAGCATTTCTTTCAGAATCCAAGGACACAGTACAGAAAAAACACAAGAAATTAAATAAATAAACATGTAAAAGGCATAAATAAATAACATGAAAACATATTAAAAAGTCTTTTAACAAACTTATTCCCATTGGCAGTTGGTTTTTACCTTCTGCCAGTGCTTAAGAACAGATTTTTGTATGTCTGACTCTGTAAGTAGGAAGTATATAAAAAATAGATTGATGAGACATATTGAAGTACATTTGATAATTGTAATGCTTCTACTATTATTATTTAGGAGGTAGAAAAAAATAAAGTTGTTAATTCCATTTAATAATTGATTGAAAAATCTATTTTAGTACAGGTTCATCATCAAGAGTTTGTCAAAATATACTGACAAAAGAAATGCAAATATACAGACACGCATTATTTATTTCATAATGCATTGTGCATCATAAGGGCCTAATATTCTTATCCTCAATGAACAATTTTACACTTCATTGTAACACGGAGATTAAACATTATTAAGACATTCTCATTTTATTGTTGATTTACAGATCATTTAATGCTAACAAAGAATGCTTTTAGGCTTCACTGGCCATAAAACTTTGTATGAATTAAAATACAATGAATCTGTGCAAACTGAAAAAAATATCAGTTTAGGCCACCGACACTCGATATGATTATCTCTGAAAACAGCATTATTATTCATAATTTGACAAAGAAGCTGTTTATTACATGGAAAATGACAATACTCACTCAGAAGCAGCAGGTATTTTTTTTAATTGAGATCTAACCCTCCTTTATTTTGGCACAGTTTCTTGAATACAATGCAGGAAAACTGTCTAATCCATGGCCATATTTTGATTAGTGAGTAAGCCTTGCTCAAACAAAAACCTTAAAATCCCCATTTTAGGGTATTCCCTTGAATCTGGAGTTACCCCTCACTCTTGCTTCAAGCATTTGACATCTCTTACCTGAGTCAAACGCCAGTGTAACAGCCCTCATTGTGGCAGATGATAAAATTTTGAAACCTTTTCTCATCACCAATAAGAGATGCTGCTTCCTATAGGATTGTGGATTTCTTCTTTTGAGGTTGATTGGGTGTAATTAAGTCACAAAAGTGGTTTTCCCTGGTTTATCTCCCTGAGGCCTACCTGGTCCATATATCACAGATAGAGACTGCCCTAAAATGTTTACATAACACCAAGGCTCTTTTGGACCCCTATAAGCCTTAGTGTCGGCAAAGCTCTCAGACTCTGTGATTTGAAGCCTGGTATCTTTTCTGTATGTGCACATTTGTTCACATTCCTGGCAACATTCACTATTGTATGTTCACCACAGGGTTCAGGCTGGAGCAATGATTAACAGGAGCCCACGTATCTGTTTAACATTTAAACACTATATTAAGATACATACACACTTATGCCGACTAATTAACACTTAAACACAAACAGTGTCGTAAAATCTTGCGTATATTGCACACAAATTTCACTCATTTTAGTTCACTAAAAAATTGGGGTAAACATTATAAACAAGACATAATTTTAAATATGTATTTTCAATAAGCCTGCACAGTAGGAATATAGGTACTTGAATTCATTATGTGTATAAAGCACTTGGTTCCGCTTCATTGTTAGGTGGAGCTGTGTTAAAGTTCTCCCCTCTCACTTCAGACATCGGTGTTCATCTTTTGCTAACCACTGAGTCTGCACGAGCATTATACCACATTATAGCCAGTAATTTTGACTTGATCATTGGACTTGATAGTAGTAGGTAGGTGTTTGTCATGTTCCTTCATTAGGTATTAATTTTAACCCATTTAGGGCAGATTTTTTTCCTTTTCTCCCAGGGCTGAATATTTTTCCAAAACACTCAGTTTTCTGAAAAGCACACAAAACAATAGTTTCTCACATAAGAATATTTTGAAAACTATTTAACTTGCTAAAAGGATATACAGCAATCAAGGGAGGCACAAGGTACACAGGGTGACCCAGCAGCATAGCTCTTTTCCTTTTTCTCTCTGTCAGTCCTGGATCTTGGCTAGACGTCTAAGAGTCTTGAAGGTTGTAGTCAAATCATAAGGATTATCTCTGAATGTCTGTGCAGCAGCAGGAAAAAAAATTACTTTAAATAACACAAAAAATGTAAACAAAGAGAAAAAAGAAGAGCGGGAAATATCACAAAAATGAAAGAAGATCAATACTCAAACAAAATCTTAACATAATAAACTTAATGACTCAAGCAAAATCCTGACATAAAAATAAGTAATGTTTAAACAGAAACCTAACAGGCCCTTAATTGTTTATTTTTCCTTAACCAGCAGTCAGGCAGTAAGGTAGTCCTCCAGAAACTGAATTTGACACTCCGAGTCATCTTCTGGCTCATTTTGCATCTCATTAATGCTTGGCTACTAGTTAAGGAAGAAAGAAACAAAGTCAGTTAAAATTAAGGAAAAATAAACAAGTGCCATTAGTTTGAGTGGCTGGTTATTAATTAAGAAAGTAGCAAGAACAAAAACCTGTTGCCATTGTGGCCCTTCATGGTCCGAGTTTGACACCCATGTTCCATATCCTTTGAACCTTCAGTACATCTTTTACTAACAGCCCTTTTTTTGTTTCATAATAAAAAAAGATTCACTGATCATAGAATTCCTGTTCTCAGTGAAATTGCTCTTTGTGAAAAAGTTCAAGAAGCTGATTTTTTTTTAAGTCAAAGTCACTTTTAATACATTAATCTTCAGCTCTTGTTCTTTAACCTTTTGCTGATCTTATCAACACCTCATCACTAAAATAACAAGGAATTGTTCTTTTTATTAAGGTGAGTACTAAAACTTGTCTTCATGAAAAGGAAGTTTCAAGTCATTGTTCTTAATGAATTAATTTACACCTAAGTGGCCAGAAGGACAAAACTCTCAAACTTTGTGTCCAAATGACTAGGTTCGGATGACAATGATGGTTACTGCTTTGACAAACTGCAGATGCATGGTGTAGTAGCTGCTGATTTCATGATTTTATGCAAATGTTGTTTTGCAGATTCATTTCAATAAAAGATGTAGGTACTATAAACTATATTGTGTTTTAAAGTCTTTAGCTGCCTCTTAACTGAAAAAAATTGGTAGCATCTGGGCTAAAAATGGTAATATAAAAGATTCTTGCATTCATTTCTTTTTATTTCTAGTCTGTATGTGGATATTTAAAATGAAAAAGAACCTCATCTATCTTTTATTGTCACGTTGCTTCTAGCAAGCTTTTTAAAGGCCCTTTTTTTACTAAATAAATAGTTTCAGAAATATGTATAAATACATGCTAATTCTGTGTGTAAATACAGAAATGATAGAGTGTATATCTCTGCAAAGTTATGAAAAAGCACAAACACAGTGACATACTGACTTTTGATTATTTTACTGTTTGCTCCAGCCACAAATGTTAGAAAAAACAAAATGGATCAAACAATAGTACCAAAACATAGTACCTCTTAAAGGCAGAATGGGTCCTCATACTATATGTATATGTATATATATATATATATATATATATATATATATATATATATTATATATATAATATATATATATATATATATATATATATTTGTGTGTGTGTGTGTGTGTGTGTGTATTTATTTACTGTACGTGCATGATAGGTCAATTTAAAGCCACTGTTATTGATGTTAATGAACATCACTGACCGATTGTGAATTACTGTCTCTATTCAGCAATCACTAAAAAATGTATTTATAACTGCTCACATTGTTTCATTAAGTGTGATGAAGAAGATCATAGACAAATCTGAAAAAAAGAGTACTATAAGCTTACATTTTTACATTTAGCTCAAAAACATATATAAATTTAGCTGAAAATGTGTCATTGCACAGCTTGGACTATTAAGTACACATTATCAATTTTCCTGTGGAAAAAGGAGAAGTAGGACATGAAAGGAGCAACCTGTGGGCAGAGTCATTCAGTACTTGGCAAGCAAACACGAGTTTGGCATCAAATTTTAGATAGCAGCTGATGTTAATAGCACATATATGCTCAGCACTTTCCTTTGGTTGAGGGAAGATCCCATATAACCACTTCAGTAAAAAATGTCAGTGACTGTGGCAACTTGTTGACTCTTTCACAGGCAAAGTGAGAAATGTCACCAATGGCAATTTTTTCATGTCACTTTCCCTCGCCAACAAGTCTTCTCGATATTATAAAACTGCTACCCTCCATTAAAAGGCAACATGCCAAGACAACTATTCTTAAAAACAGTGATGACAACTGGGAAAGCTACACTCACTGTTTACATGTACATGCCAAGAAAGAGTGTCTAGCTTGTCAGTACCGTGCATTGCATTGTTAGCATCAGCTCAGACAGAAAAAAGAACCAGACACATTAAAAAAGTACAACTGCACCAAAGTACATGGTTTGCTATTCACAGTACAACTTATTTTTAAATAACAATATTAGTTTTGAAAAAGTAACAACACCATTAGTGTTTTGTTTTAAAGACAGTACAAAGTACTTTCTTCCATCCACACTTGCCTTTTTTGTTGATCGAAAACTGAAATTTTTAACAAGCTTGAACACTTATGGGATGGTTAACTCATGAAATGGATCAAGTAACAGATATTTTAAATACTGTAAAAATAATACCCATGCATATACAGTATATTTCAATATAAAAACTGGTGTGATACTCCAAAAGTACTCTTTTTGAGTTTTTAGATAAGCCATAACTAATAGCTTTGAGAGGACAGGATAATGAAACACTTTAAATTATCATTTTACGCTGTTCATAGTGAAGAGAAGTATCTATACCTCAAGGGGATTTTTAAAATTAAAATATATATATATATATATATATATTCATGAACTATGGAAGGTAAGTGTAATTCATATGGTGATTTTCATAACAATAAAAAATGGCAATGCAAAGGCCATTTGTTGAATTAAAATGATGACCTGTCCGAAATTTTGGATTTTTATGAAACAAACTTCTCCCAGTTCTAGCTAGCTTCTTTCATTCCTAATAGACAGAACCTTGCATGCTACTTTGACTACGATGTTTGATTAAAGTTTTGGGCTTTGGTGTTCAGATATTATTGTGCTCCCTGAGCTTTTGATATGTGCCCATTTATAGACAATGTTTTTGTCTTTCTTTCTCCTGATACTGTTTACCTTGGTGGCAGTACCACATCCTTCCATTTTCTCATGTGAACGTATATGAATGAAGACTGAATTTAAGTCTTTGTATGTATTTGACTGGCCATGTTGGCACACTTTACTCCAAACAAAAGAAAAATCCTACTGTTTTCAAAATGCTCCAGCTCCTGTCTAAACTGAAGGTGGATTGAATGAGTTCAGTAAGTGGACAGGCTGATGTGTCTTTGTGTGTATGTTCTATCAGTCACTGTATGTGGCAGATAATCTTGTGTATACCAAGTACAAATGATTCTAATTGGTAATGTGTGACAAAATTGCTAAACATAGGACCTCAGGTGACTAGAACAAATATGTGTTATATTTCAACCAGGGTTCCTCCCTGGCTGGGTTTCAAATGAAATTTCTGCTTATTTTGTTCATTGTGTATGTTAACATTATTGATTATTTAGATTCCCGTTTAAGCATCTTTTACTATGTGTTTTGGAAGTGGTCACCCATGAGTTGGGGTCACCTGCCCATCATGGTCAAGGAACTGCCTTCTGCGCTCTGAAGTGTCTTGTGGGTCATTGTGCTTGTGGTGTTGGTGTTTCTCTCTTTTGATTATTCTGTGTTTTTTGTGAATTTCTGGATTGTTGACCTCTTTGCTCTATTTTTGTCAATTCTTGGGTTTTGTCTTGGGACTTTGTTTGCTATTAGGATCGCCTGTTTTGAAGACATTGCCTCTATAACTTTTGCCTGCTGCTCTTTGGTGGTTCACTGTTTAATGGTGCATTTTGCAGAAATAAATCTTTTCATTTTATAAATATTCTGTGTTGCCTTTTGTGTGACTAGACAGGTTTTGGCAGTTTTACCCCATCTAGGGTACGTTTTGAGTGTTTTTGGGACTCAATGTGTTTATGAACTCTTTTAAGAAATAATAAATAAAACCATTATATGTAATGCACCCCCACATATGGCATAAAAAGTAATCAAAAATTGTTAAACTGAACAAAAAGCACAAGTTATAAATGACGGTTTTTAATTTCAGCAGTAGAGCAGTAAAGGAATGAACTGAACTAATGAATGTCTTGTGTTAATGTGCTTTCCTGTGTGATCAACAGAGACATAATCATGGCAGTTAGAAAAGAATGCTCATTCATGTAAGCTCATATTGTAAACATTAGCAGTTTCAAAGTGCATGATATCATAATGAAGGCATCTTTCGCTAAAGGTCATCATACTGATGTTAGATGTCAATGTGCAGCCAGCTGATCACCTGTATATCACTCTCACATAATATTCACAAACCTGTTTAATCAAATTCTCATGCCAGGATCTACCATGGCATCTTTGGGTACAAGTTGTAATATTGTGTTACAAGGCCACACACCCACACCCAGACATAAGTCCACACTAACAAACGCTGGGCTTGGGATTCAAACTGAGGCTTCTGTATCTGTTTAGAAGAAAAAAAAATCACTACCCCAAATGCTCATTATGTCCAAATGGAAGAGTCCCCAAGCATACTTTTTAAGAAATGATTTTTAAAGCATTCTGTAATTTAGAAAAGTAGAATGTTAGCATGTCCAAGGGGTTTCCTGCCTGGCTCCTCAGCTGTTTATGCGCCTGCTGGCTTTTTCAAATCAAATTTCTAATCAGGCTGATTTATGCTGTTAATTGCACTTCCAGTTAATTTGATGGCTCATTTTTGCTTCAGCCTCAAATGTATGCCACAGCTCCTTTTTAATTCTTTTTTTGTTTTTTTATGGTTGCACTTTAGAACTGTGGCTACCAACAGTGCTTCTATTAGTCACTTACTGCTACATAGTAAGAGCTTATCAAAGACTTTATTTGGTCTTCAAAAGACTTACAAACTACCAATAAAGTAGTTATCCACTTTTCTTCTGTGATATATATATATCTATATATTTTTTTTTTATTTATTAATTTGGAACTCCCAGTTATTAATTATGGATTCACCAGCCTTACAGTACAGTATGATTAACACATGACTGATGAACCATTTATTACCAGGATGCTGCAGTATAGGTCTGTATATGATAAATAATGACCTCAATCAAAACTCATAAAAAATGTAAAGAAATGTATTAGAAAGCAACAGATTTATTATAAATAATAACTCTGTCAAAAATGTAAACAAACAGTTAAATCCTTTGTTGTCACCAATAATATGACTAAAAGTTTCCATTTGAATGAGAGTCCTAGAAGCATGGCACCTCTCAGATTGCAGGATTAAAAGCCATAAATTCTGTATAACGTGTTTCTTTGTGGTGTTCACTCTTGTTGCACACAACAAATTTTGCAGTTTTTGACTGTTTGCTTTCAATGGGTGGCAGAATGTTCATGTACTGCTGTCCTGACAGTTATGACACCTTATGATGAAGAAACACCATCGGGGTATCTATCCGCATCACTCCCAGAGCCTACAGGCTCCACATCATCCAGTTCTTCTTCTTCTTCTGCTCCCATTAGGGGTTGCCACAGCGGATCATCTTCTTCCATATCTTTCTGTCTTTTGCATCTTGCTCTGTTACACCCATCACCTGCATGTCCTCTCTCACTACTTCCATAAACCTTCTCTTAGGCCTTCCTCTTTTCCTCTTGCCTGGCAGCTCTGTCTTTAACATCCTTCTCCCAATATACTCAGAATCTCTCCTCTGCACATGTCTAAACCAAACACATGTCCAAACCAAGCTTATGATGTACATCATCCAATTGATTGTCACTATCTTGATCACTGTCATTATCATCAAAATATTCATCTTGCAATAAATCTAGTAGTTTTAGAACATTGGCAGCTTTATAACTTTTTTCTAACAACATACAGTAACTACAGACTGTCTATTTACTGTATCGCACTATTTACCGCAAGCTGTTGCGGCTATTCACTAGATAGCAGCACTGTAGTAGGTGACTGAGCAGCAAAGATCCCCAGCAAGCTGACTGTATTAATAGTAGCTGTATACTGAGATACAAGTTCTCTTGTATATTGTGCCTTAAAAGGCTCAATGAGATATGATTAAAGTCGTACCTCACATTCAAATTGTTAAGAAACAAATTTCTCACTTAAGCTACTTTTGACCATTCCAATGTGCGTATTTTAGTAAATAATCCATCAGTCATGTATTGGCTATGTTGAACATTATTTTGCATCAATTTTTTCTGAAAATCCCATTAAAACAGTTAAAAGCAAATAGAGTAGATTATAAAGAAAGATGTTATTTTAATTGCTATCTTTTATGGGGGGAAATGTTGGTTATTTTTACACAGTTTAATAGTCTTCAATGTATAAGTGCATGCTTGTTTGTACTCAGGCCCTTCTTGACCATTCAAATTAACGTGCAGTTGGTTGGCTACAGAAGTTTAGTGAGCAGTATTTTTTTTTCTTATTTTATTTTTTTCATTTGCTTAAAGAACCAAATGCAACAACAAAATATATTCAATAAAAATACATAACATGTATAACATACAGTAATATGTTGCAAAAACAATCCATGAAACACAGTGCTCAATCCTTAAAGCTGGATAGCTATACAGCAAGACAGCCTCATCTAAAGTAGTTCTTCAAAAGAATAAAACAACAAATAAAGCAGAAAACATCAGCACAGGACTGGCATGCCTAGTTTGAATTACATTAATGAATACCTGCCAAATTTAAAAAAAAAAAAATCCTTAACATATTCTTGTAAAGAATTCTTTTCTTTCCATTTTGAGATAATATAGAACGTTGCTTTCCCCAAAGGAAATAAGGTGAATTAGGATTCTTTCAGTTGAGCAAAATAAGGCTTTGTGCAAGCAGTGTGGTATAGGATGTCAAGACAGATTTTATTGTAGAATAATATTATTTCATCTGGAATGAGTCCAAATATTTCTGTTTAAGTTGTATGAGTGTGTTTAGATACAAAGCTATCTGAAAGATAAAAATAAAAAAAAAAATATGTAAAATTATTTGAGTGTAGAAAAGCCCCAAAATCTGTGATGTAGTGATGCGGACACTTGATGATATTGCTCACAGCTTAGATCCTTGCCCTGGGTACATTTTAGGCAATTTCAGAGATGATATATGTGAAAAATGAATATTTCTATTCACTTGAGGCCTGATGGTTGTTTTGTGATAGAACATTATTCAAGGACAGTTTCATAAGCCAACTGACAGTCACACTTGTTAGATTATCTTATAAAGACTAATTATCACAGAATGTGTGATGTATTGTTGTTTGGTTTACTTTCTGTTTCTGAGTGTACACATGTTTATCAGTCATTAGTAAAATCTATGTATTTATTTTCATATTTTTTGTACCTGTACAGTAATTTTGAAAAAGCAGGTTTAGGTTGGCTGACTGCATTGCACAAAGTAAATACAGATAAACTTTTAAATTGGTTCTTTTATTCCAGCCTATCTTGTGACATTACTCTGTGATGGATTATTACCACTCTTTATAAAGACCACTATATACAATGTATTATATGCTTTGTAAAACCAGGTGGACGTTTATCTGTAGGCTTTATGGTTAAACCAAAAACAAATAATAATCCATCTCCTCAGTCTCCATTGTCAATTATTCCATAGGAACAGCAAAAACATTTCAACCCGGTTCTCTTAATTGCATTTTTAAAACTTTCTTGAATGTATCACATATGATTTCATATGTAATTTGTACTCAACAAATATCTTATTGGTTATTAGTTGTTCCTCAAACATTTAAATGTGAACATTTTAGGATTTTGTTTTTTTTCTAATGTTTATATTTTTTATTTCTTGATTTTATTTACATGTTTATTACATATTAATTTCTAAATGATTCATGTGACCAAAGCACTGCCTAACACATTAGTAGAGAATCTGTGATTTTGATTGGAATCAGTAAAAATTTAACCAATTATAGTAAATAGGATGTATATATTGTATAGACCAAGGGTCCCCAAACTACAGCCCAAGGACTGAATAAGGCCCTAGACTGTCACTTTACCGGCCCTTTAAACAATAATCGCAATGAGTGTGGTCTGGCCCGCTGAACATTAAATTCCCAAACATAGGCCTATGTAAATGCAATTTGGGCACCTGGAGCCAACACTGAAACATTACATAAACAATGTCAAAGTAAAAGAAAAAATGATTCTAAGTGCAGGATGTTCAATCCACAGTGGACCAATGACTATTTTTTTATTCAGTGGAAGGACAAAGTCATTTGTCTCATATGTCACGAGTCTATAGCTGTCTTCAAAGAGTTCAGCTTGTGTCGGCACTATGAGTCTCAAAATAAAGAAAAATACCCTTGCCTCATGGGGACCATGAAGTCAGAAAAAATCTCAAAATTAAAAAATGGATTGATGATTCTGCAGAATGCATTTTAAAAACAAAAACAGCTAAATACTTTGTCAGTTCGTGCCAGTTTTCAAGTAGCCAAGCTACCAGCTACCAGTAGTAGACTGTTCACTAATGGAGAGTTTGTGAAAGAATGTCTGGTTTCTGTTGCTAAGAAGATGTGTCTAGAGAAGGCCGACTTCTCAGTGTGGTGCGATGAGTCTTGCTGCACTGCAGAGTATCTACGGCACAACAACAGGTGAGGACATCTACGAAAATGTCAGCCAAACTGTTGATAATTTGAGGATCAACTGGTCTAATTTAACCAAAGTGATGACTGACAGTGCGCAGAGCATGTTGGGTTCTGTGAGAGGAGTGGTTGTACGCATCAACATAGAGATAGACGAATGCAGTCGCACGCTTCTGATTGCATTGCAATGCTTGATTTACCAGCAAGCACTGTGCTCCAAATCAGTTAAGTGGGACTCTGAGAAGACAAGTTAACAGAGGTAGATTTTTCTGTGAAAAATCCAATTATGTAGTCATGTGAACCCATAACTGGGTTACTGTTACAGATTTTGTAGTCTGTGCATGTCCATTGCACTCTTGTCTATCTGTTCATGTATTTGCTTTGTACACACTTTCAGAAAGAAGTACAGGTAGTCCTCAGGTTACGGACACCCGACCTACAACATACAAACGGGGCCGCAGCTGCGACGCATGTGCCTCAGTAACTGCCGCTCCGTCATCTTCAGCCTGGGGACGCTGCAAGTGGTGCCTGGACGGAGGCTGGAGGGGGTCAATTTCGCTGCTCGCGCAGTGTAGTGTCCGTCGGGCAGCTCCCGGCAGCAAGTGGTTTCACTGACGGCCAATGCTGCAAGTGGAGACCCTATTGTGGCTGAACAGAGGGTATTGAGGGTGAATGGGGAGGCGGGGGGTAACATTGTAGTGTACCTCGGATGGCTGCGTGTTGAATGGGGGTGGTGGTGCGGCGGGACACTGCAGGCAACATACTGTAGTGGAGGTGACTGTGATGTGGGCTGGTGATGAACCGCCCCTCACTGCCCCCATTCATTCTCAATAGCAAGCCTGCTTGTACTGTTACGCACATAGCAGGAAGTTGTCTCTTGTCAGTACAGGGTGGTCCAGATCTAATTCTGCAGATCCAGATCATCTGGATGACTTTGATTTACGCGGGGACGATTCCAGTTCGGGGCAAAGACGATTCTTCGTGTCGTCAGTTCGCACACTTCTCGATGGTCCGGGATTTTTCTGGTGATTTTCTATGTAATAAACTGAATAAGTTATAGCGTAATGAAAATTGCATAATTAGATCTGCACCACCCTATACATCAGACGTGTTGACAACTGGTGCCTAATCTGCTGTGATAGCGTGTACAGTGCTGTACAGAAGAGCTCATCTTAACCTTTTGTCTTCACCCTTCAAGAATGTCTCTGAAACACAAATCTGATGCAAGTGCTGGTGCTACAGTAAAGAAGAGAAAAACCATCACCATTGAAAATAATGTAGAAATAATAAAAAGGTCAGAAAGAGGTGAAACTCCATCATTCATTGGCAGAGCACTTGGTTACAGTTGGTCAACAATAACATTTATTAAAGTAATGTACCTGTTCTGACTTACATACAAATTCAACTTAAGTACAAAGCTACAGTCCCTATCTCGTACGTAACCCGGGGACTGCCTGTATCCACAAAATAAATTTCCAGACGCATATGTTCAGACGATCTCATTATTCCTTCTTCTGACTGAAATAACACATAACCTAATGCATATCTTATTGAAGTGAAAATACCTGTGTTGTTATTATTCCAGCAGCACTTCGTGTAAGGCAAAATGTACATGTACCAGGTTCTTTGCAGGGCTCATTTGTACAGCTAAGCAGAAAAGAGTGTGCTATGTGCAATCTGGTAACATAAACCTATAAATAAAGCGTCAGTTTGACTAAACATAGTTATAAAACACAAGAAAATTGTCATGAGCATCATGCTTATTTTAAAGTTTATGGTGGCCAATAATGAAGTTTAACTCCTTTTTTGCACAGTTTATTGACATCGGAGCATTTTGCTATAGGAGAACTCCAGTAGATTACTTGCGCATGTAAATATGAATTATTAAGAAGCCAGGTTTCTACCTTAACCAGATTATCCACCTTAACCTGATTATGTAAGTGTACGTAAACACGTTTGAACGTTCTTCCTGTTTGTGTGTTGTTTTTTCCTCCAGGTACTCCAGTTTTCTTCCCACAATACCAAACACATGTCCAATGTGCTCATTAGTAACTCTCAGTTGCCTACATATGAGTGAGTAAGGGTTTTATGCGTGAGTATGCATGAGCAGCCTTATTTCTTTTAAATATATGGGGATAGTTGCTTTCAAGGATAGGCAGTTATCTCCCTGTCCCTCAAATTGTGTAAGTGGATCCAGAAATGAGTGGATGAATAACTGCATGAAGCAAGAAAGAGCAGCACATTGGTTCTGTAGCACCAGGATGCATTTCACTATGTGTTGTCCTGTATTACTATGCATGTGACAAATAAAGAATATTGAAAATAAAGACTCTTGGTGACTCACAACTCTAGAAATCTGAAGTTATTTCCTGGTTAATCACTGTCAGTGTGAAATTTACACATTCTAAATTTGTTTCAATTTGTTTCAATGTTTAAATTTGCTGTATGTTTATCACAACATTCCATAAATGTGTATATTATGTCAGCTGATCTACAGATCCACTCTTTTCTTAAACCAGTTTATTTTAATTCAGGTTTGTGTTGATTTGGTAGGCCTCCAATGTGCATGAATGTACCCTGTGATGGGCTGGTTCATTCATGGTTAGATTGTGGCTAGTTCCAGGTCTGGGTTGATAGTCTCAGATCTCCATGATACAAAAATGAATTAAAGCCTATATGAATAGGAAACTTGCTCTTTTTTTAGTAAACTATTGTGGTGTTTAATATTTGGTTTACAAGAACTAGTAATGAAATAAAGCAAGTACAAAAACTGAAAAACCTTTAGAAAGTGTTGCATTATGTTGTTTCGTCAATTTCTGAACATGTATTATCATAACCTATATTATTTTGAAGTTTGTTAATTTGGATAAGTAAAAATCAGTGATGTACCAGTATAGTAAAAACCAAATCCATTCTAAATTATTTCAAACTATTTGAGTAAGTTTGGTCTTTGAAGTGTATCATTTTGAAATCTGGAAGTATTAATCTTCAAGACTCAAATTTGAATATTACATGGCGCCCACTTTCAAGGGAAAACAATAGTCAGGTAAGCATTGGAAGGGGTGATATAGAACAACATTTTATGTTTTTTTACCTTTCTATTCCAAAAGTCACTGACCTGGAAGAGAGCTTTAACCCTAACTCCACTCACTAGTACAGCGATAAAAAGGTCCTCAATTCTTCATGAATTGTCTGATGACTACAACAGGTAAAGAAACAGACTAAGTAAGAGATTTAAAAGATCTGCCGTACTTACTTCCAGCATTTTGTGAAAGTGAATTATCTTATCTAGGAAGATATCAGTATTAAATAGAGCATCCTTCTGGGACCTTAACCCTTATCCTATTTGTGGTCATTTACAACTGATGGGCAACACACAACTTGACGTGGAAAAGAAAAAAAAAGTTCTGAAAATGATCGAAAAATCAAAACAAATTGTATATTGTGAACTTTCCATAAAGGTGTATGCTCGATTCTTAGTGGAGACTCCATAAACTTTCAAAGGGATATAGCACCCAAGTCCAACTCAGCTTCAATCAAAATCACCGTAATTAAGTGTAAATACCAGTTCACATTGCATCAATTGATGCTGTACTTCTCTGGGTATGCCTTCATATCTCAATATAGAAACATGCCTGAGGACCTCAGCTAGAGAATTTGAAAACTTATCATTTCATTCTTCTTTTTAAGTAGATTTTTTGTATGATTTGAACTGTTGTCATGTTGAATAATCCAATTGACATTTAATTTGTGTATTAGTAGCTACTGTGTTGCATAATAGCATAGCATTGAGAATAAATGCACAGAGATAAACCTGAGCAAAATAAAATAACCAAGATGAAGGAAAATAACAGGAATATCATTATCTTTGATTTTACAAACTTTATTTTTAAACACAGTGTTAATGGACTTTAATTAATATGCGTGATTAATTTCAAAGTGGAAAATATGAACATTAATTAAATTTTGAAATAGAAAAACGGTAGAACACATTTGATAAGTTTAGTCTTCATTTGGTATACACCTGAAGTGAAGTAAGGAGTGAAGACATAGTGGTGAGAGTGTTACGGGGTATGGAAGGCTGATGCAAACCCAAAGATGATGAAAAGGTTGGGAGAACAGAGTATCTTCATAAAGTAGCCGACTAAGAAGATTAAAAGTGAAGGTACAGGTTAGTCTGTTGTTTTTTACTTTGAGAATGAGTGGATCAAGTTAAATATAACTGAATAAAATGGCATTCCCAAACTTGCTTATCCTGTTTTGGGTCACAGGGGTTGGAACCTACCCAATCAGAACAAGAAAGGAACTAACCTCTTGATGGGGTGATAGTCCATTGCCTGGCAAACTTGTGCACATACTTAAAGGAGCCAGTTTAGAATTACTAAATTAACATAACCAAGCCTTTGGAAGTTGAAACAAAACCAGGATGCTGGGGATAATGTGCACAGCGCACAAAGGGAGTGACTGGGGAAAGGACTCATACAGTACAAAGAACACTGAATCAGCTAGGCAGTTGGGTGTGCATCTAGATGTAATAGTTTATAATAGTAATATGATTAATTAAATTTAGTTTTTCTGTGTAGGTGCAATTGCAAGAGTGAAATTTCATTCAAAATAATAATTATACTTAACCTTAGTTATTAGTCTTATACAGGCCCTATATAAAATATTCACCCCCTTGGAAGTTTTCATATTTTAGTTTTATATTGAATCACAGTGGATTTAATTTAGCTTTGTTGACACTAACCAACAGAAAAAGGATTCTTTAATGTCAAAGTGAAAACAGATTTCTGCAAAGTGGTCTAAATTAATTACAAATATAAAACACAGTATAATTGATCACTTAAGTATTAACCCTTCAAATGAGTATTTAGTAGATGCACCTTTGGCAGCCATTCCAGCCTTAAGTCTGTGTGGACATGTCTCTATCAGATTTAACACATCTGGACACTGTAGTTTTTTCCCTAGTCTTTGCAAAAATACTCAATGGAGATTGTAACTGAACAGCTTTTTTTCAAATCCAGCCATAGATTCTCAGTACTCAACCACTACAGGACATTAACATTACTGTTTTTAAGTCATTTCGGTGTTGCTTTGGCTTTATTTATAGTATCATTATTTTGCTGAAAAACAAATCTCCCAAGGCACATGTTTCTTGCAGACTGCATCAGGTTTTCCTTCAAGATTTCCTTGTTTTTTATTACTTTCATTTAACCCTTTACCCTCATAAGACTTCTGAGACCTGCTGCAGAGAAGAGTCCACACAGCATGATGCTGCCACCTCTGTGCTTTACATTTGTGTGTTTTGCATAATACGCAGTATTTAGTTTATGCCAAACAGGATGTTTAGTCTGATAGCCAAAAAGCTTTGCCTACTTCCTACTTATTGTATATCACCTACTTCCAGCTTACTTCAGATACCCCCATGTTCCTTCTGCCGAAATGTCATGTGCATTTTTTTAAACAGTGGCTTTCTCTTTGCCACTCTCCCATAAAGTTCTAACTGGTGAAGCACTTGGGCAACTGTTGTTGTATGCACAGTCTCTCCAATCTCAGTTACTGGAGCTATTAACTCCTTCACTGTTATCACAGGTCTCTTGGTGTCCTCCCTCATTAATCTTGTTCTTGGATGAGCACTCAGATTTTGTGGACAGCCCATTCAAGGCAATTTTAACGCTATGTCATACTTTTTCAATTTCTTAATGTTTGATTTTTACTGGATTCCAAGAGATATTCAGTGACTTGGATATTTTCCCCCTCTATCATCTGACTTGTGCTTATCAGGAGTTGCTTGGAATGTTACGTTTGTCTTCATTTTGTAGGTTAGGCCACAATAGTACTGAGAAAAGCGCTATATAAATGTAATGAATTATTATTATTATTACTGACTCACCCCACTTTGGAACTTCCAGATTCTACAAAGGTGAATTTATACTACTGTACAATCAACTGAACCATCATGACTACAGACAGGTGATCTCCGCTGAATTAATTATGTGACTTCTAAAGCCATTTGTCTACACCAATGATGATTTATGTGTGTCATACTGTATTAAAGGAAATGAATAATAATGAGATCAATTATTTTGTGTCTTACATTTGTGATTCATTTAGACTACCTTGCAGGGTTCTGTTTAAACTTTGACAATAAGAGTCTTGTTTGTGTTGATGTGTGTTAACAAAGTCAAATTAAATCTACTGTGAAGTGATCTAAAGTGAATACTTTTTATAGGCACTTTAATTAGAGACCCTTTGAACAAGGGATGTGCAGGCAAGAAAGGAAAACCCAGGATAGGGCCAAGGCGCAACGAAATAAAGCACAGTGAAAAATGAAGGTTATAGTGTTGATGGCACTATTCATCATTTCAGTGCAAGAAGAACAGTGCTAGATGGTTGTCTTTCTTGCATGTGTGCTGCATGGACCCAAAGGACAACAAGATAACAGGCAGGGGCAGCAACATAAGAGAGACTGAGCATGGAGACCTAGATGAGAAGCATGCCATGCTTCTGTATGATGTTAGATTACATGCAACCCATTGGGTGTTGCAGTTGTGTCAAGGGAGGAAACACCAGAGACAATGGCAACCTTCATACCTCTGTAGAGCTCATTGATGGGCAATGCTGGAGCTTACCAATATAGTATTTCCCATAAAGATTTATTGAAGATTTTTAGGTGCAGCATTCTCATAGGTGATAGGAGGGACTGTGCCTTGGTGGCATATATACTATTTAAAACCTCCCCCCAATCACTGAAGCAATTCCAGGATTAACTGTAAGTGACCTCAGAAGGATGTTTAAAGCTATCTTACTGCTAGAGGTTAGTGGAGTCTGAAATTTGGAGAAGAAAATGCCCAAATGGTTTCAGAGATTTAAGGTAAGAAAGAAAGTGAGGTCTTTTTGTCAAAGAGTTTAGGATCGGTAAGTAGGCAAGCCACCCCAATTTCAGTAAAAGGTAGGCCTAGAGTGGTAGGTATGTTTTGTTATGCTTCTACTGTACATTCAACTTTTTCTATGTGTTTTATCCCTCTTTTCCATTTATTATATGTAGATTTGAGTATCTTTAGCATGTTATGGCCTATTCAAATTTATCTTGGTGCTAGGGAGTTGTAAAACCACAACCCTAGTGCTCAACAAAATTTCATTTTATGAGAGTGTTGTCGGGTAGTCATTCTTATCATATTAAACACCTTTTATGAAATCAAGATAAGGAATAATCCCCAACAGGCTTCATGGAAAACCTTTCTCATCTCATTTTCAATTACGTTTCCTCGTGAGAATGGTTTGTGACAGCAGTCTGAGTTGTTCAGGCCAGACCTCTTTAAATCCAGCAATGTTGTTTCGCTCCTACTAATGAATTCTCAGGTACTCCCAGGCTGAGGCTGAGTGTGTCTTGGGTTTCCATACAGTAAGCAGCTCTATTCTGAGGTCCTTCTGGATTGTTGAGCTCATTTATTCATTCCAGCTGATTTTCTCCTTGCTATGGATTTCCTTAACAAAAAAAAAGATATGTGCCTCCATTTTTTTTTCATTCTGATTTTGAGCAGCATCACAAAATTTCACTTAATGGTTGCTTGTGAGGATGATCAATAATGTCAAAAGTGTGCAGGTTCACCTCTAGACAATTAAGGCAATATAGAAAAACCTTTCAGAAGAATCTAATGGCAAAGTATTCTGTAATTCTTGTATGCATATATTTACAGATTGAAAATAATGTGGTTTTTGGTAAGGGCCATTATTTTATGCAACACCTTTCATTACTGAACAGCATCCCAAGGCACACAACATGTATGGAACATCATCATTACTTACATACAAATTTTTCACACCAGGGTCACAGATAGCCACAGATAGAGTACATGGTATGGATTAAACTGGCAATTTAATTTTAAAGTGTAATGCCTTGACTACCTTAGCAGGTTATCTCCAGTGTAGGGGGGAATGTTATTTTTTAAATGAACTTAGTGGTATTACTCATTATTTATGAAACAAAATAACTAAATATGTTAAATAGTTATTTATTCTACTATTACTTTTACACTACTTTTCATGTAATATATGAAAATCTGCACATTTCACTGGCCAGCAATTCTTATGAAATTCTAAACTCATGAAACTGACGAGAATCACAGCCAAATTTGAAAATTTCTTATGTTTTATTAATAAGTGTAATCCTTAATATGCATGAAGTAAATACCATCCCTCCCTTTTTATCATCCCCACCCGATCCCTTGAAGATTCCATATATGAACACTGGCCTCTGCACCACCTGATCCCACTGTTTTAAAATATCTATAGTGAGTAACTCAATTAAAACTAAGCTGACATTTTTATGATATGTTTTGGTTATTGTTATTTCTTATTGAATTGCATGCAATGCAGGCTATTTTTCCTTTTTGTTTGGGTGTATGACTATTTCCTGTAAAAGATCGGTGAACTGTTCACCATGTTTGCTTCTTGTCTTACCTTGCTTTAGTGGTACTGTGCTAATCTTTATTGATAACCGAAGATCCCTAAGCAGGTTTAAAGGTTTACTTATAACTATGGTTCAACTCTTCTCACTTGATTACATGCTATGCACGTGCTTAACACTTCCTCAGCTGTCACCAGATGGCTGGTGTGCACACATGCACGATTTTACACCTACAGTAGCAGGTAACATCTTTGCAAAAAAAGGTGGCAGGAGTAAGCTTCCATAGTAATGCAGTAAAGAATATGTCTTTTCTTCATGAACACAGGTATTTTACTTCAATAAAAAAGCTGTGTGTTATTTTACTAGATAATCTGACTACATAACATGTTACTTTTAACGCATAACCTCCATTGTTGGTTGTCTCATGTCAGAGTGAGGGAGAACAGGGGCTGCTAGGATGTGGTACACCGTGTATATGTGCTAGGTGCCCCAGATGGACAACAGGCAGCATAACCAGTTTGAGATGGAAAAAATGTATATGGAAGTCAGGATGGATTATCGACTTTCGCTGCACCAAGGAGATTCTATGTCCGGTCACTATTTGGGAAATGGATGTAGAGGTTGGTCTACATTAATGACAGGTTGGACTGGTCTTGGAACACAGAGGAACTATGCATAAAAGGGCAGAGCAGGCTATTTTTCCTTAGGAGAATGTGTTCCTTTAATGTGGGAAGTGACATCCTTCATATCTTCTATAACTTTGTGATGGCCAGTGTGATTTTCTAGGCTGTGGTGTGTTGGGCTGTTAACATCACTTCAAGAGAGGCCCACCGAATCAACAAAAAAAGTAAAAGGGCAAGCTCAGTTATAAGACACACTCTGGACTCCATGTAGGTTGCAGTAAAGGACATATAACAAGCACTTGAACTCCAGCCAGGGGAGGAACCCTGGCTAAAATATAACAGGGCCTTGCTCTGGTTATATAAGTAAGATGAGAAGGCCAAGTACTGGGAATCATTAATCTTTGATTGCAGTTTATTTTGTGAATACTGTTGTTCTTGGTGGATTATCTGGATTTTGTGACTTCTCGCTTTTGTTTTTTAGGATTCTGTTTTCTGGACAGCGTATTAGGACTTGTTTATTTAGGACTCCCATTTAGGAAACTCCTTTTGTGCCTTTGGAGCTTTGCATTGTATTTTTATATTTTTATTAGATAAATCATGCAATTATAAAGATTCTTTGTTCATAGTTTTTTTTTTTGACAGCTCCCTATTTTGGGGCCTGTTGCATATGAAGCAAAAAGTTAGTATTTGAGGCTGGGCTAAAAATAATGAGCCTCTGCTGAACTCTTATTGTGTAGTGTAGATATTGTGCTGCTTCATAGATTTGTTTTGGAGGGCTCACCTTATTTTGCTTTTGAGAAACTTGGTATTTCATGACAGCAAGGTATTGTATGTTCTGACAAAGGAGCTATATAGGCGCCCGACCCGACACAGACTGGACACTAGAGGCACACGTAAAATAAACAAAAAGATTTTTTTTTTCTTCCCCTGTGGGCGCACGTTGTCCCACAGGCAGTACACAGTCCCAAGCACAAACACCAAATAAAGCACTCTTTCTCTTCCTCCACCACTCCTCCCTGGCAACCTCGTCCTCCTCCTCCGGATTCTGGCTCCTCAAGTGGTGGCTGCTGGCCCCTTTTGTAGTGCTCCAGATGCTTGATTGCCGAGTTTTGGCTGCAATTCCGGGTGTGGTGAAAACACAGCCCACAAGGGCTCAGGAGTTCCAGCTGCAGCCACCCCTGGCGGCGCCTGCGGGACCCAACAGGGCTGCCCCCAACTCCAATTCCCATGGAGCCCTGCAGGAAATCAAGGCACCGCTCCAACCCAGGGGGATGGCCATCTAGTGTCCAGGAGGAGGTATTGCTGCTCCCCCCCCCGAGCATATAACGAAGGGGCGTCCCGGCTGGTCATGGATCCCGGCCGTCCGCCACAGTGTCTACAGTAATCACCCTCATGTTTTTTTATTTCTACTTTGCATTTCTTTAATATTACATTTAATAAGTTGTGGCAGACGGCCGGCAGCTTATCCTTGCCAGCATGCACAGAGAAGAAAAGGATGTGGGAACGTAGCTACTGTGGCATACTGCCTCCCCCAAGACACCAGATGGCGAGTTCCCTACAGCATAGCGGTGCCCCGGATTCCCACAGGGCACCATGGGGTTTGGAGTTCAGCTTTTCAGCCCTGCTGGATACAGTGGGTGCCACCAGTAGACACTGTAGGGGGACCTGGGGACTTGAATCTTTTCCATAGCTCGGAAGTACTATCGAGTCACAGGGATGGAAGCCCTGAAGTACTTCTGGGCTGAAGAAAAAAAAGTTCTCCATCTGACCCGGATGTGTTGGCAAGTCATATGGACGGAAGAGGAGAAGCACTTCTGGATCAAGGACTATTTAAAGGACTGTTAGAGACCCAGCAAGGTGCTGGAGTAGGGAGGTGTGTGACAGAGCTTGCTGGGAGGAGTGGAGGAGAAATTATTGTTCTTTATTGTGTGTATTACAGCTGTTATTGCCTGTTTATTGTGGTGGAGGGCAAAGGAAATTAAACAACTTCTTGGTGCTTTTAACTCGTGTTGTCAATGTCTCTGTGTTGGGGTAAGTGCTAGTATAGAGCCATCTAGTATTACAAAGTTAAAAAATTAAAGAATGTTTGGTCAAAGTACAGTATTTTGGTAATTTTGGTCTTCCATTTTGAATCCAAATCATACTAATGCAGTTCTAGTCTTATGCCTTGGCAGTGAAAGTACAGTATGTTTTAGCCATTCCTAATCCTAGAAGTGATTTGGGGATTTGGTTGGAATTGTCATCAGGAGGGGGTTTAAAGCCACCACATTGCATTTGGGTAACAGGGTCTAAAATCTGGAGCAGTTTCAGTGATCAAGTGGCTGAAGGCAGACAGACCAGTTTGAGATGGAACGAGAGAGGTGGAGGGTAAAAATGGGAGCCATTATTGGCTTTTGGTGGACAGGCCATCCCACTAATGGTGATACAAATTAACACCTGTAAAATGTAAGCGTACGAAACACTTGATCTCAACTCTGTTTGTTTTGTATTTTGTGTTCTCTTATTAGTGTTATTTTGGGTGCAGAGCAACAATTTCCATTTTCTTCATTGATTACATCTTGCCTGAAGAAGGGGCCTGAGTTGCCTCGAAAGCTTGCATATTGTAATCTTTCTAGTTAGCCAATAAAAGGTGTCATTTTGCTTGGCTTTTCTCTACATTCATAATGGCTAACACGGTACAACACCCTAGTACTACATTTTCTTCATTTAAATCTCAAAAATTAAAATTAAGTATTGATGATAATAGTATAATAATTGATGAATATAATGTTCTGAAATAGATACACAATTTAGCCCATAATATCCATCCATCCATCCATCCATCCATCCATCCTCTTCCGCTTATCCGAGATTGGGTCGCGGGGGCAGTAGCTTGAGCAGAGATGCCCAAACTTCCCTCTCTCCGACCACTTCTTCTAGCTCTTCCGGGGTAATTCCGAGGTGTTCCCATACCAGCCGGGAGACATAGTCTCTCCAGCGTGTCCTGGGTCTTCCCCGGGGCCTCCTCCCAGTTGGACGTGCCTGGAACACCTCACCAGGGAGGCGTCCAGGAGGTATCCTGATCAGATGCCCGAGCCACCTTATCTGACTCCTCTCGATGCGGAGGAGCAGCGGCTCTACTCTGAGCCCCTCCCGGATGATGAGCTTCTCACCCTGTCTTTAAGGGAAAGCCCAGACACCCTGCAGAGGAAATTCATTTCAGCCACTTGTATTCACGATCTCGTTCTTTCGGTCACTACCCATAGTTCATGACCATAGGTGAGGGTAGGAACATAGATTGACTGGTAAATTGAGAGCTTTGCCTTACGGCTCAGCTCCTTTTTCACCACGACAGACTGATGCAGAGCCCGCATTACTGCGGATGCCGCACCGATCTGCCTGTCGATCTCATGCTCCATTCTTCCCTCACTTGTGAACAAGACCCCAAGATACTTGAACTCCTCCACTTTGGGCAGGATCTCGCCCCCAGTTCTGAGAGGGCACTCCACCCTTTTCCGGCTGAGGACCATGGTCTCGGATTTGGAGGTGCTGATTCCCATCCCAGCCGCTTCACACTCAGCTGTGAACCGATCCAGAGAGAGCTGAAGATCATGGCCTGGTGAAGCAAACAGGACAACATCATCTGCAAAAAGCAGTGACCCAATCCTGAGTCCACCAGACCGGACCCCCTCAATGCCCTGGCTGTGCCTAGAAATTCTGTCCATAAAAGTTATGAACAGAATTGGTGACAAAGGGGAGCCCTGACGGAGTCCAACTCACTGCCAGCAATGCGGACCAAGCTCTGACACCTGTTGTACAGGGACCGAACAGCCCTTATCAGGGGGTCCAGTACCCCATACTCCCAGAGCACCCCCCACAGGATTCCCCGAGGGACACGGTCGAACGTCTTTTCCAAGTCTACAAAACACATGTAGACTGGTTGGGCAAACTCCCATGCACCCTCCAGGACCCTACTAAGGGTGTAGAGCTGGTCCACTGTTCCGCGAGCAGGACACAAAACCACACTGTTCCTCCTGAATCCGAGGTTCAACTATCCGACGGACCCTCCTCTCCAGGACCCCTGAATAGACTTTTCCAGGGAGGCTGAGGAGTGTGATCCCTCTGTAGTTGGAACACACCCTCCGGTCCCCCATTTTAAAGAGGGGGACCACCACCCCGGTCTGCCAATCCAGAGGCACTGTCCCCGATGTCCATGCGATGTTGCAGAGGTGTGTCAACCATGACAGTCCTACAACATCCAGAGCCTTGAGGAACTCCGGGTGTATCTCATCCACCCCCGGGGCCCTGCCACCAAGGAGTTTTTTGACCACCTTGGTGACCTCAGTCCCAGAGATGGGGGAGCCCACCTCCAAGTCCCCAGGCTCTGCTTCCTCATTGGAAGGCATGTTAGTGGGATTGAGGAGGTCTTCAAAGCACCCCCCCCCACCGACCCACATAATATACAGGTTAATATTTCTTTAAAATATGCTTGGAATGATTTCTCCTGATTAAGCTAAATCACATAGTACAAGGTTTATTAAAATGGGTTATGCTGCTGAGTAAATGGCAGGGTGGACACCATTCGTTTCAATAAATTCATACTTTACACTTTCAGCTTAACACAGTGTTTACAAAAATAAATAGATTCTTGCTTACTGAATAGGCAAATTAGGAGGCTTATTGTGATACTGAAAAGACACAGTGAAACAGAACTTACAACCATGAGGTTTAAAGCCCAGTAATT
Source organism: Erpetoichthys calabaricus (assembly GCF_900747795.2). Lineage (NCBI taxonomy): Eukaryota > Metazoa > Chordata > Cladistia > Polypteriformes > Polypteridae > Erpetoichthys > Erpetoichthys calabaricus. The sequence goes on along the minus strand of NC_041399.2, from coordinate 62,731,590 downwards.
TTTCCCATTAGGCTGTAATGTCTGGGGCATAGGTGAGGTGCAGCACAGTTTCATTTCTTGTCCCGTTACAATAGTTATATGTAAAATTTCAAATTAATGAGCATATAACCATTACTATTATTACTGTCATCCCTGTTACACAGGCCAAAAATTAATTACAATAATACCCAAGCTCTATTATTGTGTAATAAATAGCAATCACAGTAATATGTTATCAACATCAAAAAAAGAAGTAATAGAGCATCAAACGAGATTAATAAAAAATGCAAGAATCAGGCCAAGTTTGGATTCTTGTATTTCTTTTCTCTCCCATAGCAAAATCTGTAGGGATCACCATGTGGAGCCAGTGCTGTTTAGCAACATGGCAAGCACTGTTATACATGCCTAACATTGAACAGTGAGATCCAATATAAATTCCACCGTTTTGTGAATCTTACTTTAAATGAATCCTTTAAACCACACATTATTCTGTGTGCTACAAAAGTATTTATGAAACAATATTGATCATAATAAACATGTCCAATTTCCACTTGGCTTGCTGAGACTGTTTAGTGCAGCTTCAAGTAACTTAAGTGTCAGATTTTAAAAGCTTAAGTCCTTTGCTATAGTCTGATGCTATTTCTTTTTTGACAAGCGAGTAAAGCTCTAAGGGGTAAATCACAGAGCAGTTACTGCCAGTTGGCTCGTTGGGTTGATTTTTAGTGAGGAGACAGTAATAATGTGTGTTATATCATTAGAGTATTGATCATTTAAAGAAAGGTCCAGGTGTATTAAAATGTTTGGGATGTCTTACTGGTTTTATTTTTCTCTTATGTCCAGGGGCTAAAACCAAATTTGGAAAGTGGGAGAATTTTTTCAATATGAGGAACAGGTAGGAGAAAAGTTTAAGCAAGTAAGCAATAAAAAGTGCTTCAACTTTGGAAAGGGTGACACATACTCAGTATTTAAAAAATATGTGAACCTTCTTTTCAGTAACAATTTTTTGCTCTGGGCTGTTTTTCACGTACTGCTCTGAATACTGCTCATGCTACCAGTCAGAGCTGTGCCACTGCCTCGTATCTGAACTGAGATACTCCTGGGGCTACCCTGGTTTAAGTTGTGACAGGAGCTGCTGCTTCAGATAAGCTGCACTTGCTGCCTTGGGCTATGGTGCTCATGATGTTCTATGCTAAGAAGCTGCTGGTCTGCTGTCAATGCTCTGAGATGAAATGTGCTGTTTTTGATGCCACCACTGGTCTTGATCTGACTGTAGCTGCTGTTCCAGGTCTATGCTAATGTACTACTTTTACTTCACTGCCTGTGCTCCTGATGTTGTTATACCCTTAGGTATTGCCTTTGCTGCCTCAGGCTGAGGGGCTACTATTATTATTTGGTGTTAAGCCTATACTGCATCTTTGGGTTCCTCCCCTGATGCTTCTCTATGTTTAGGTGCAGCATTTGGCTATACTCTTGATGATAATCTATGCTGAGGTACTGATGGTGCAGCTCATAACTAGCTGAGATGTTGCTGTTGCTTCTTTGTCCTAGGTTGCTGTTGTAGCTTTGGGCCGCTCCCCAAATGCTGCTGTACGAGGTGAGACACAAAAATAACTGGACTGGTAAAAAAAATATTTATTGATGAATTACAGCATTCTAAACATTGTCACCTTCTATATACTCCCTGTCCTGATCTCTACACCGCTCCATACGTATCTTCCATTGATTGAAACAGTGCTAGAAGTCTTCTTGCTCGAGGCTCCTCAACAGGCTTGCAGTTTTTGTCTTCACTTCATCCATTGAAGAAAAATTTATTTCCTTCAGGTCACTTTTGATTTTCGGGAACAAGTAAAAATCACAGGGACCTAAACTTGGCGAATAGGGAGGATAATTGAGGACAGGAATGTTTTTGTCAGTTAAAAACAGCAATATGGAAAAAGAGAAAAATTGCGAGAAATTTGATGTTGATTCGCTGTTCGATTTATTCATCCAACATTATCGCGGAAACTTGTGTAGCAATTGTTGTGCAAATACGGACTGGGCTGTTCACAGGAGAGGGAGTGTAGGAGGGGATATAGTTCTATCATTCACATCCGACCAACCTCCAGATGGTTTTCCAGGAAAGCCCCAAGCCCAGTCCGGTTATTTTTGTGTCTCACCTCATATATTGAGATGCTACTCTTGGTTGTCCTCCTGATGTCACTCTGTGCTATGGCACTGAGTTATTGTGTATATCAGATTCACCTGTGACATGCCTAACACAAAAGGTTCAAACTAACCACTTATGTTCTTCTCTTAATCGGGAATAGCAAGAAATATAAAAAAAATAGCAATACAACTGTTACCTTTAACCTCTTACCTGTCTCATTGTCGGTATTGTACCCTGTGTATTTAGCACTTGGAACCTCTGATAGCAAGCTGCTTTCATGCTGGGGCTGTGTTTCCTTCCAAACTACTGCTTCAATCCAGTTTCACCATCAACAGAGAGCTTCACAAATGCATTCTTTTGTGCCCTTATGAGACTGTAGCTAATAAAGGAATGGACAATAGTTCTCTGCCACACTAGTAGCAATTCAGACAGAGACATTAAGTTTAAGCTTTTATTTAAAAGATACATTTTTTGCATCAAAACCAATAGCAGCAATTATAAACATTACAAAAAATTGTACAGCCTCTGTGGGTTAAGTCCACATGACATTCCAGATGGTCCAGTTCCTTAGTTACAAATTATATATCCTTAAGCGAAAATGAAAAGAATGATTTCTTGCTGGAGAGAGAGAGCTCTTTTCCAAGTGTCCAGCAACTAAGAGACAAAGATCCATAAAAGTGTCCATTTTCAGTTCTTAAGACATAGAGAAAGACTCCTTCAAGTTACCACATTTACAACTGAGCTGAGCTCTTTACAAAATTGTCAGAAAAGCAGAATTTAAACTAACAGCTCCACGAAGGTGTCTGTTTCAGTCGAACTGGGAAAGCTCTTTTTGAAGAAAAAAATGATCTAATAGCAAGGCAACCACACTTTCCCATGCTTTTTGATTAAAGTAAGACACGTGTCTTTCTTCACCTTGCAGGGTGGACAGTTTCTCTAAACACAAAAAATGGTAGTAAATCATTATCACAAGTTCAAGGTTATATTTCCATGGGAATCAAAAGCTGCACTTCTAAATCCTGCTTTGCCTTTAATATTCCAGAAAGTGAGTCTGCCATGTAATTTAATGCATGAAGTGCAGGGGTGGGGCATAGCATGTAAGTGGAACGTACCTGCTTCAACTGCAATTGGAGGAATGGAGTGGTGTGACACAGGATTGGTTTGAAGTTACACTCCGCAGTATTAAAGGCACGTCCTTCCTGCAGGGGTCATCGTTTGACTCAGTTGTTGTGAGTGAGAGTTTGGTGTAGCTTAATCTTAAAAGTACATCAAGCATAGCGGCTTGTGCCTTATTTTTTGTATGTATTTACTTTTTGTAGGTAGAGATATAAATATCTCCTAGTTATAGTACAGTTTTGGTGGGGATATTTATTTGAATTGGGTTTGTGGTGTACTTTTTGTCACTTTGTATATACACTGATTTTTCCTTTGTAAATATTTTTGTGGAATGCATTATTAGAAGAACTGTTTTTTTTTGTGTAGTATCTTCCTGACTGTATTTTTATTTAGGAAAAGTACCAAATGCCTTTGTATTTACATTTATTGCTTTTGTTTCTTTTTCATTTTGGGGTCTTGCAAATCACATTGTAAATATTGTACAGTTCCACTATTTTTTAGGACATTTCCTCATAGAGTTTTGTGTGTCGGTCACAATGAGAAAAGTGTAAAAAAGCTCACCTGATACTGTTTCCTGTATACCTGTAAATAAAAACCCACTTTTGTTTTGCAATACTATCTTTTGTGTCTGTGCCTTCCTGTCTAACACCTCTCAATTCTGATCCCAGTTAGTTCAGAACAACAAGACACCCAGTTTGTAGTCTGATGCCATCATTACCACTACGAGTTTTCACAGGTTCTGATGATGCATTGCAGAATGCCCTTAGCAGCATCAAGCTAGACAGTTATAGACGAGGTCAGAATGGACTATATTATTTCTGTGTAGAACTGGACCAGTATTGCTTGAGGGAGATTGCATTTCCTCATCTGATACAAAAAGAACACTCTCTGATGGGCTTCCTTCATAATACATGTGATTTATTATTACAATGACTTCACACCTGGGGTCTCCAGCTCCCCTTCACTCCTTGGACATTGTGTCTCTGCTGATGAGGTGAGGAGACAGCTGGGAAAACTCAGCCATAACATGGCTTCAGGGCTGGATGGAATCATCCCCAGGGTGCTGAAAACATTTGCCAGCCCGCTCTATGGGTCCTTCAGCACCTGTTCTCTCCTTAACTGAATTTGCAGAAGTTTCCTCAACTGTTGAAAACATCCCATGTGGTCCCAGTGCCAAAGAAAGGGCATAACAGTGGTCCCAAGGACTTGCTCTTATTTCATACATCATGAAGACCTTTGAGAGGCTGTTACTAATATAGCCACAACCCCTGGTTTCAGAGCATCTGGATCATCTGCAGTTTGCCTCTTAGACACATATAGGTGGTTAGGATGCTGTCATCAACATGTTCAACACAGCCTATTCCCTCTTGGACAAAGACTACCACAGTCAGGATAATGTTGTTTGACTTTTCCAGTGCTTTTAAGACATTTCTGCCTCATCAAGTGGGGAAAAACTTAAGTCTTTGAATCTTCATGCTCTGTGGTGGGCTGGCACAATGCCCAGGGTTTGTTTCCTGCCTTGCACCCTGTGCTGGCTGGGATTGGCTCCAGCAGACCCCCATGACCCTGTAGATGGGATATAGCGGGTTGGATAATGGATGGATGGATGGATCTTCATGCTCCCACAATCTCTTGGATCATGGACTACCTGACCAACAGACAACGGTTTATGAGGCAGAGGGACTGTGTGTCAGAAATGGTGTGTAATACCAGTGCTTGCCATTTACAGATATTTTCAGATGACTCTTCCATCATAGGGTTCATTAATGATGTAGATGAGTCAGAGTACAGGAAAGCCATGGAGGAATTTGTGTTATGGTGCAGGGAAAACAACCTACAACACAACATTATCATGACAAAAGAACTGGTAGTGAATATCCGGTGTGCCAAGAAGCCACTGAAACCAGTCACAATTCAGGGGGAAGATGTAGAAGTGATGCAGAGCTACAAATACCTGGGGGGTCTACATAAACAACAAACTGGACTGGTCTGACAACACAGTGGTGCTGTACAAGAAGGGCCAGAGCAGCCTGTACTTACTAAAGAGTATCAGGTCTTTTGATGTGTGCAGAAAGCTCCTGGAAATGTTCAACCAGTCCATAGTAGCCAGTGTTGCATCCTATGCTGCTGTCTCCTTGTAGAAGCAACCTGACCTCAAAAGAAGCACAATGTTTGAGCAAACTGATCCATCCCAAAGCAAACCCTGGAAACAATGGAAACTGTTGTGGAAAAGAGGATAATGGCGAAATTGGATGCCATAATGAACAATTCCCTCCATACTTTCAAGGAGGCACTCTTTTGGAGTACTTTTAGCCACAGGCTCATTCCTTCATGGTGTGCTTCTGCAGTCTTTTCTGCCCTCTGCTATCAGGTAATTCAATGCTTCTACCTGATGTATGTGTTAAGTTTATTTTTATTTATATTTTTATGTATTTATTAATTTTGGTCAATTGATTGACTGATTGGCCATATTATCTGTCCTGTGAGTTTGTATTCTTGCTTTTTATGTTTCTGTATGGTCCATTTCAATTTCCACATGGTGTTAAAGTTGTATCTAATCTAATCTACTCTAATCCAATCTATTGGTATTGTCCAATTTAAAGTTTTGTAATAGCACAGGCCTATTACCTGAGATCTATAGGCTGTTTAAAGCATTTCTCATACAGACACTGATGCCTTTGGCTGAGGTGTTGCTGGTGCTGCTCTGAAGTGAGGTGTTATTCTTGGGTGCTCTGCTAGAACTGATCTGGCTTTAGCTGCCTTGAGTGTTCTGGGCTGTGATGCTGTTACTGCTGCAGTTTGAAAGACTGATGTACTAACTTGGGTTTAAGTTCTGTGTGTATGACCTGAGACAAAGCTCACGTCTTAACCTACATAAGGAATTTGAATCTCCACCTACTTCAGCTTTTTGTTAAATTCTAATGCAGTTACAATCCTGTGGCAGCAGAGGTGAGTGCCTAATAGATAATCAGAATTATATTGTTCATTCATTGAAAAGGTTCTTGCTAGCATTGTAGCAGAGTAACTTGTTTGTCCCACATTGTTTATAGGCCTTACATCCAGACTGATTTTTGGTAGGATTTAAGCTGTGAGGAGAGTTGTAATGAAGCCTCTTGCCACAGGGCAAAGAAAGGAGACCATCCTAAATACAATGTAGGGGCCAACCCTGAATATTAGTGGTAGAAGTCATCACAATGAGTAAAGGCATATAGATAGATATATATAGATAAAACAAAATCCAGTATACGTTATTGAAAAAGATGCTGATTATGTGGAGAAGAGAGAGATGGCAAATCACTACTGGGAGAAAAGTGCCCTTGATTTTATGTCTGACCTCAGAGTAGTAAGGGATTCCTTGTGTGTGTGTAAAACCGGTAGTAAATATTGTAACAAGTTTGTACTGTGCTGGTTTTTGTCTTGATCTTCCCTGGAGTCATTCACTCTGTGCATTTGTGTACACCAATAAACAAAGTTTGTTTTTACCTCCAGGTCAGCATATGTTTTATTGTGCTATAGTTGGCTTCTTTTATAGTTCTCCCGAGAGCAGGTTAAATTGCATGACAGAGGCTTGGGTTACCTGATGAAAAGCTCACCTTGCTTTATTTTTCTTCTTATTCCCATAGGATGTCATGCTTTTCTTCTGTTCTTCCTAAGAATAAGAAGAATGTTTCAGCTTTTTGTGAAAGCAGCATTCGATCACCCAAAAAGGCTCTTCCCTGAAAAAATGTCATGAGAAAAATGTATGACCCCAGAACCTGTTTACATGCTCAAAACTTTTATTTTCTTCAGCTTTCTGAGTTTAACTCTGATTGTAGGATTCATGCTGCCTAAAAGTATTTTCTCTGTTCAAAATGTATTTAAATTTAATAGTATTGTTTTTGAAAATTTATTGAAAGTCATTATTTTCTCCTAATGTTAGTGCTGTTTTCATAAGAAGGTAAAAGGACACCTAAATCTCCAAAACAATGGCCGGATATTAATTTAGAATTGATTATAGAATGTGTGTTATACATGTGTAAAGAAAATGTAAAATAATATAGCAGTATTTAATAAAATCAGTAAGTCAATATTACAAGTGCAATAAAAACATTAACCACAGTATATTGTCCCCTAAGCAAATTTTACACAATTACTGGACCCATTCACAATGTTCATGTGTCCAATTGTATCATTTATACATTTAACTTATCTTTTTTTTTTCTTGTAAAGCAAACTCAATAAAATAAACTAGACTCAATCACTGCGGCTAATTAGAGCTGGTGGTATGTGTCTCTTAATTTCATGAAAAAAAAGTTTACTGTTTTTATCTTCAAATTGTGATTGTGTCATATTGATAAACAGATTTCCAAAATAGTGAGGTGATGTTGTCATCAACACACACATGATGCAAGAACTGGTAGATGTGTCTTACGTGCATGAATGCATATGTCATCACGGGTGTACATTAGAACAATCTAGACAAGAAGATGCCATTCAGCCCAACAAAGCTCGCCAGTCCTATCCACTTAATTCTTCTAAAAAAACATCAAGTCTATCTTTGATAGTCCCTAAAATCTACCTGTCTACCATGCTACTTGGTAGCTTTTTACAAGTGTCTATGGTTTTCAGTGTAAAGTCTTGATCCACTGTAATAATTCCATTCATAATTTTAAACACTTCAATCTTGTCTCCTCTTAATCTTCTTTTGCTTAAACTGAAATGAGCCTAGTCACTCCTCTTTGGACTTGTTCTAGCCCTTCTATGTCCTTTATGTAGCCTGGAGACCAAAACTGCACACAGTACTCCAGATGAGGCCTCACCAGTGCATTATAAAGCTTGAGCATAACCTCCTTGGACTCTACACATCAGGGCGCTATATAACCTAACATTTTGTTAGCCTTCTTAATGGCTTCTGAACACTGTCTGGAAGTTGATAGCAAAGAGTCCGCTATGACTCCTAAATCCTTCTCATAAAGTGAACTCTTTATTTTCAGACCTCTCATTGTGCATTCAGACCTAACATTTTTACTTCCTATGTGTAATATTTTACATTTACTGACATTAAATTTCATCTGCCACAATTCTGCCCAAGTCTGTATGCTGTCCAAGTCCTTCTGTAATGATATAACAGATTCCAAATTATCTGCCATTCCACCTAACTTGGTATATTCTGTGAACTTAACCAGCTTGTTCCTTATATTCCTATCTAAATCATTTATATATACAGTCATATGAAAAAGTTTGGGGGAACCCCTCTCAGCCTGCAAAATAATTTACTCTACTTTCAACAAAAAAGATAGCAGTGGTATGTCTTTCATTTCCTAGGAACATCTGAGTACTGGGGTGTTTTCTGAAAAAAGATTTTTAGTGAAGCATTATTTAGTTGTATGTAATTAAATCATGTGAAAAACTGGCTGTGCAAAAATGTGGGTACCCTTGTAATTTTGCTGATTTGAATGCATGTAACTGCTCAATACTGATTACTTACAACACCAAATTGGTTGGATTAGCTTGTTAAGCCTTGAATTTCATAGACAGGAGTGTCCAATCATGAGAAAAGGTACTTAAGGTGGTCAATTGCAAGTTGTACTTCCCTTTGACTCTCCTCTGAAGAGTGACAGCATGGGATCCTCAAAGCAACTCTCAAAAGATCTGGGGCCTCATGTATAAACGGTGCGTATACACAGAAATGTTGTGGAAGAACGTTTCCACGTTAAAATCGCGATGTATAAAACCTAAACTTGGTGTAAAGCCACACACATTTCCACGGTACCTCATACCCTGTCGTACGCAAGTTCTCTGCTCGGTTTTGCAGACTGGCGGCACCCAGCGTCAAAGCAGTGCTACTGTTCCTGTGTGGTTTATCATTCTTTTTCAGATCCACATCCCTGACATGGCTTTATAAATACACTGAAATTAACCGCATATTGTTTATTAGTTTAATGCATCTGATTGTAATTAACCAGTAACAATATAATTGTCCACGGAATGGTCAAACTATTCAAAATACCATAACTGCTTTAATGTTGTTACTTTCACTGCATCTTCTTCTTCTTCTTCTTTCAGCTGCTCCCGTTAGGGTTTGCCACAGCAGATCATCTTTTTCCATATTACTCTCACTGTACCACTCGGAGCATCTGATCGGAAAGAGAATTATTGGTATACAGCATCAAGCACATGTCTGCCTCAGCCATGCTTCCTATTTGAACTGCTTCTCACACGGCAAACGCTTCAAAACCTTTCCTGTGTGGACCTTGCAGTTCAGAAAGAGTTTCATCCCAAGAGCTCTAAACGCACTCAATCAGTCCATCAACTGCTCCTTGTAGAACTGTTTGGACTTATAAGTACAATCACCTCACTGTAAACTTGCACTACAGTTATAATATTGCACAACCTGAGCCACTTTATAAAGCGTGCATTTACATATGATGACGATATCATTTTTAAGATGAAATGCTGCAAAATATGTTTATTATATTATACAGATAAAAGCACTGTATGCTTCACTGGGACAGGCATGAACGATAGAATAATTAAACATGTACTACGAAGATATTTCAATGTTCCTTAAAAGTTTTGAAGAATCTCCGTTATAAGCTTACAGATGGCTTAACATCTATTACAGAGCTGATTGTGTGGCGATCGGTTACTTGGAGAAAGATAAGGAAGGAGAGGAATTAGAGGTTAGTACGTTTAAAAGAGACAGTACTGCAGGGGCAGCCTTAGGCATGTGCCAACTGTGCACCTGCACAGGGCCAGCAAATCTCAGGGGCCGCCACGCCAATATACTGTATATTGAATATAAAACAGAGAAAATAGCAACACAGCTAAAAATGCAGCGGCAAATTTCGGCAAAAGTTAAACGCTTGTGTCATGAGCACGAGGTGGCTATTCAGTGTCTGCAACGGACGTAGCCTTCCGCCGTGCATAAGATACCATATTGACATTGGCGGGCGAAGGGGCACCGATTCTTTCTCTGCCCAGGGCCACCACGAGCCTACAGCTGCCCCTGAGTACTGCTGCAATAAATTATTTCATCAAAGGTCACACACAATCACTGCACCACTGTGTTCCCATGTTTAATAACGTGCTTTAACTCCTATCATCATGAAAATGATATCAAGTATACATCTCAGTATTTTAGTTATTCAGAAAGCTGTAATATCATGAATGTAATGGATTTTGTGTCCTGTCGGAGGAAGAGAAAGCCGGTTTAAGAAGCACATACAGATTCACACACATAGAGCACATAGAAGAACACATACAATACAAAGCATTTAACGTGCTACTTTAATTATGATGTGATGATTTGAGAAACTGGTTAATCAAACGATTTTAAGATGAAGTTTATGATGTTCTACTTTAATTACAAAATAAACTACGTAATTAAAGTGGAAATTTTGAGAAGTTGACATTTCGTGCTTTTTCCCCACTGTATGCCTTTTTTTCCTCTGTACCCTAATAAGCTTTCATATGACACTCAGATGGTAGGCTACGTCTCGCCTTTTCACGGCGACTTTGATATCTGACAACTTCTTTTTTATTTCGGGCACTGTGTGACTTTGTGAACTTGAACTTTCGAGTTTCTCTGACACGCTATGTCAGTCGATTAGCTTCCTTTTGTTGTTTATATCACTGTTTAAACCAACAAATAGTACGTTTTTCCTTGCCTCTACTTGGTATTCGCTGAAATTCTTCCATTTTCCCTCTTGCTTTTCCCATTGTCTTTTCACAGAACACTGAGCTTAAGGGCTATTTATATTGCTTTACATATTCAAAGAGGCATAATTCTGGGAGGAGTTGGGGCGGGACAGCAGGCACATGCACGAGCGTTACTTTTCACACTGATCGGGATTTATGTAGCGGAAGAATTTGTACGCACAGATTCCTGCATCTGGATTTTTCTGTGCGTAAGCACATTTTGGCTTTTGTGCTTACGTCATGTTATAGTGCGAATTCTACGCACAGCGCTATGCATGAGGCCCCTGAAAACAAAGATTGTTCAGTATCATGGTTTGGGGGAAGGCTACAAAAAGCTATCTCAGAGGTTTAAACTGTCAGTTTCAACTGTAAGGAATGCAACCAGGAAATGGAAGGCCACAGGCACAGTTTCTGTTAAACCCAGGTCTGGCAGGCCAAGAAAAATACAGGAGCGGCATATGTGCAGGATTGTGAGAATGGTTACAGACAACCCACAGATCACCTCCAAAGACCTGCAAGAACATCTTGCTGCAGATGGTGTATCAGTATATCGTTCTACAATTCAGCGTAATTTGCACAAAGAACATCTGTATGGCAGGGTGATGAGAAAGAAGCCCTTTCTGCACTCACACCACAAACAGAGTCACTTGTTGTATGCAAATGCTCATTTAGACAAGCCAGATTCATTTTGGAACAAAATGCTTTGGACTAATGAGACAAAAATTGAGTTATTTGGTCATAACAAAAAGCGCTTTGCATGGCAGAAGAAGAACACCGCATTCCAAGAAAAACACCTGCTACCTACTGTCAAATTTAGTGGAGGTTCCATCATGCTGTGGGGCTGCTAGTTCAAGGACTGGGGCCCTTGTTAAAGTCGAGGGTCTGATGAATTCAACCCAATATCAACAAATTCTTCAGGATAATGTTCAAGCATCAGTCACAAAGTTGAAGTTACGCAGGGGTTGGATATTCCAACAAGACAATGACCCAAAACACAGTTCGAAATCTACAAAGGCATTCATGGAGAGGGAGAAGTACAATGTTCTGGAATGGCCATCACAGTCCCCTGACTTGAATATCATTGAAAATCTATGGGATGATTTGAAGCAGGCTGTCCATGCTCGGCAGCCATCAAATTTAACTGAACTGGAGAGATTTTGTATGGAGGAATGGTCAAAAATACCTCCATCCAGAATCCAGACAGTCATCAAAGGCTATAGAAGGCATCTAGAGGCTGTTATATTTGCAAAAGGAGGCTCGACTAAGTATTGATGTAATATCTCTGTTGGGGTGCCCAAATTTATGCACCTGTCTAATTTTGTTATGATGCATATGGCATATTTTCTGTTTATCCAATAAACTTAATGTCACTGCTGAAATACTACTGTTTCCATAAGGCATATCATATATTAAAAGGAAGTTGCAACTTTGAAAGCTCAGCCAATGATAAACAAAAATCCAAAGAATTAAGAGGAGCTCCCAAGCTTTTTCATATGACTGTATTATAAACAGCTCTAGCACTGATCCCTGCAGAACACTACTCTTAATATCAGCCAATTCTGATAAGGTTCCTCGTACCATCATCCTATGCTTCCTGTGTCTGAGCCAATTCTAAAAACATCACCCTTAACTCCCACTTCTTTTAGTTTGATGCCAAACCTCTCATGTGGCACCTTATCAAATGATTTCTGATTGTCAAAATAAATAACATCATCTGCTCCACTTTGATCATATCCTTTTGTTGCTTCCTCATTGAATTCCAGCATGTTAGTAAAACATGACCTCCCTCTCCTTAACCCATGCTGATTGTTCAGAAAAACGTCTGTACTTGCCTCCTGTACTGCTCAATATTATCCTTAATAATCTCTTCCATTAATTTTCCTGTGATGCACATTAAGCTTATTGGCCTGTAGTTGCATGGAACTGCCAGGTCATCATTTTTATGTAACGGGATAATTACCATTTACCGATCCTTCGGAATTTCCCCAGTGCGCAGTGACATCCTTAAAATATGTGTTAAGGGTTTATATATGCACTTGCTAATAACCTCCTTAAGAACTCGAGGCTAAAAATTATCTGGTCCTGGTGATTTGTTTGAGTTCAGCTGTGTAGCTGCATGTCAAGAATTTCCAAAACAGTTTCAAGTTCAGCTGCCTGAAAGGCTTGAGCATGAATTAGTATAACTTGTGTAGTAAAAATTCCATAGCCCAAATGTGTTTGTTTTAAAGGTTTCAGTGAAATTAAAAGCATACAGTTCACACTGATAGCAGGAGAAAATTGATATTAAATGCAAAAAAGAAAAACTTCTTGTCCATTATAGATTGTTTAAGGCTTAAGTATCTTTGTTACATTGCCTTAACTTTCTTTATGCCATCACATACACTGTGAACAACCTTTTGACATACATGCATACAATCAAAAAATATATGCTTATATCATTCAGTCTAACCTAACTAAAAGTTCATGTTTCTATCTAACTGTCTAAATACGTGAAATCATTTTATTGGCACACCAGAAATATAGCAGAAGATTAAGAGTTAAGAGTTTTCCACTAATATGTTACCTTTAGAGGGTTAAACAGAATTATCCTTTATTTATGTAGCTATGAGAAGCTTACATTTTATTCAGATTAAGCAAACACTTATGTAAATTGAGTATTTACCATTAACTTGCTAGGTTTGGCTCTTTCAGTGAGTGTTATGTTACAGCCAGGATTTATGTGTATTTCCTGTTTCATTGTTTTTATTTTGTTATTTTTTAATTTTTTTTTTCATATTTTATGCTATTTCTATTGTTTGCATATTATTTAATTTGTATGTACTGTTGTGACGTGTGATTTCCTGTCTTGCACCCAAAAACATGAGGCTGAGTTGCAGTACTTTAGCTTTATTCAACTTGAAACTGGAACAGCAAGTTTACGTATTGCAGCTGGATCTACCAAAATACACAGACACAGCAAACGGGCAGAGTCGGAGCCAGCTCAGTGGCCAAATTATACTGTTCCCTGCATTTATAATGTCCCTTGCATCACCCATTGGTGACAGGTGCGTGTAGCAAGATCTCGACTGGCTTGTAGTTGTTTCTGCTACACTCTACGAACCTGTGATTGTCTCGGCAACGGCTAAGCAGTCCTCCACAGACACGGCAGTCATGCTTCAGCGTGCCATCCCGTTCTGGGGCTGGGTCCTGAAACAGTCTCTTTTAAAGTCTGTCCATTTCTTGTACTTTGTGGGTGAAGCCCCACGAGGCAAAGATGCTCTGATGTCATTGCTGCTGGGTCCTCCCTCTGGCTTTATGCTGAAATTAGAGTTTATAGGAGTGCTATTGTAAGTATTAGATTTATTCTTGCCTTTGCTCCTTGGATTTGCTGGTTGATATTATATTGGGACAAGAATGCTTTGAATTGTAATGTAAATAAATAATTTTTGCCCTTTTTAAACCTTTTTTCTAAATTTGTTTATATATCTTTAATTTATAAAGATTCCTTGTTTGGATTTTCTCTACAAGCCAGATATCTATAGTTTTCTCTTCCCTGTAAGACACTTTATTTGCATTTTGAGCTTTTAAAGCCAGTGTCCAATTTTTTTGTATAGGCTGAAGCCTACAGGTAGAATTGGGGGAATGGTTGCCTTGGGGTGAGGCTACGTTACATCAGGCTAGTGAATGTCATGGCTTACTTTGTGGAGCATGTTGGAGGCCTCACTGCTTTTTTTGTCATGTCTGAAAATATTCACAACAATGGGTGTATGCCCACATGGATTTGGTGGCCATCTTATTTAAGCCCAAGTTATGTGTTTTATTGTATTCATTTTTTACATGCAATTTTCTAATTTTTGGTTCTGACTTTGGTTTTCTATTTTAAATTCTGCTAGTATATTTGTATTCTTTGCTAATTTCTTAGACTATTTACCTGCCCCTGTTGTATCCTGATGTGTTCATAAAAGACCAACAACTGAAATTAGACATAAACATTGAGCTGTTGAAATAATACAATTCACTCTTCCTAGTTCTTGTATAAATATTTCTTTACTGTAAATTTTTACTATTTTAGCCTTTTAAATAAACAGATGGTCCTTTTCTTACTGCTGTTTCAAGAAATCGCTGGTAGATTACTGTGATCCTATGTGCAGATTATTGTCTGTAGGGAAGTAATACGCTTTTACGCCAAGTTATTTTCTCTAGATGTAGTTAGAATGATAAGTAGCACCCTATGGTGCATCTGTGTAAATGATTTAACATTTGTGTATATGCATCTGTCCAATGTGTGCATCCTACAGTTTTGAAGGAGTCAATCAGCAAGTAGATATGGAAACCCATATTAATTTGACAGGTTCTTTACCAGATCATTTTAAATTAATTTTGGCCACTCACATCAGGTCATGTATGATCTACTCTGTAGTACTGACATTTTAGCTTCATGGTCCAAGAAAAATCCATAAATATGCAATATTAACTCTACCTTTAGAAACTGTGCCATACAGGGTGAAAAATCCAAAATCTAAAGGCCTAAGCATCCCGACGTATAAATTCTGAGTACCAAGACATAGTAGAGGCTTTTATTATAACAATGAATTTCACGATTTAATTGCTATGTATTAAAAATGTTTCTAAACATTTTATGTATAAGCCTAGTAAATCTAAAAACCCCACTGGGAATATTGAGAATTTTATTAAGACGCAAACATGAGAATTTAGGCTGAGCCACCCTGTGCAAAAACAACTTCAGGGAGATCTACAATATTTACATATGGTTTCTGGTTTTGTTTTGTTCATGCAATCTCTATGAATTATTTATTTATTTAATTCCATTAGCATTTAATCTTCCTATATCTCCTGCATTCTCTTTCAAAAGGAGAAATGTTATCCACTGAAGTTGTACCACAAGACTCCAATACCTTCTGCTAAAAGTACACACGTTATTTTTCTATTGTTAAATTTTCACTTATCCCTCTTAAGTACTTTAATGTATTACATGTATAGATTTGCTGCCTGCCAAATACATCAAATGATTTATTTAGTTTCTGAGTACACATTTTTCCAGACAGGTTCTCTAATAATAATAATAATAACAATAATTAAACCAATTAGGGGTAGCTTACAGCAGGAGCCATTTTCAGCAGCAATGGGAACAAAGCAGAACCTAACTTTGGATAAAGCAACCCAGCCACATGTGCTGGTCCAATTTGGAATCATCGATTAAACTAAATGACTGTTTGAAGATAACCACAGGAACAGAATACAAACAGAAAACAATCAAGTACAGGATTTGAACATGGGATAAACAATCCATGAAGCAGCAGGACTAACCACTGCAACACCATGTCACCTAGCTTTTGAAAGCAACCTTTTGGAAAAGTTAAGCCACCTGAGAAAAGTTACAACAACTGGTGATTCATGGAACAGTCTGTATTCTTCAAAAAACACTGGTTAAATTCTAAGAGTTAGATATGTTTCTTGTTAGCAATTTTACTTACCATGCATGTGAAGAAAGCTACATGTAAATAAAATTATAATAATAACAAAAATAATGAATTAACATGTGGTAGTTTGCATGGTGTTTACTATTCAGTTGTAATTTGTGTCTAGCAGTAGAAGTCTTTACTTGATGTTAACTTAATATTTATTACATTAGAATTAATTAATAATCTAAATCTGACTCTGCAACACTCAAGATCCAAAGGCAATTGATTAAGTTTCCAAATAGTGTGTTTATATGCACACACACACACACAAAAAATTGAGGAACCTGGTTAAGACAGAAACCTGGTTTCTTATAAAACCCTGTTTACATACATGAGTCCACAAAAAGGAGTTAAATGTAATTATAAGCCACCGTGATTCCAAAAACAAGCCAGTCTGTCACTTGCAGTGTACCTAAGATAGTACCGTACTAGTAGTGGATCAAGACTAGGCTATGTAGTATGGTACTAGGAGGAGATGTTCCACAGGTCTAAGTACTGTTCTCAGTGAACAGCGCAACAAGATCAGTCCCAAGTGTAACTAGTCCGCAGCTTGTCTTCATTTGGCCTTATGTTACTCCTTGGTTTCCTCATTGCCCATTAATGGAGGCATGCCAGCCATTAACATTTCGCCCTCTTTCAATTAACAATGTGCAAATATATGTTTCTCTCAGTTTAACGAGATACGACACAGGGAAAAAGTGCATCCTCATGTAAACTTGATAAAAAATTGCAATTGTTAAGCTGTTATTATTATAAATGTTATTCATTTCAAGACATATTAAAAAGCCCTGAAATCCCTATACGGGAAGTAGTGACAATGAGAGCTAAATGTTTGTAGAATCATTTCCGAAGCATAATCGTCTCTCTGCAATTTATTTCCCAATTATGTAGATAATACAGAAGAGGTCATACTTGTCATTCATGATATGCAAAACATGTCCTAATAATCAAATTAATCCAACAGTAATCAAAGTATAGAAAATACTTATTCAGAGCCTGGAGAATTTTGTAAATTTAACAGTAAAGCACAAGCTCTACATAATAGTATTACAAAGAGATACATTGTATTATATTGTATATAAGATAATTCACAGTATATACATCTTATATACATACATTCATAACACTCTGAAGGGATACAGCACCTTTCAATGCAAACTATTGGAACTAGCATCTGAACAGCATAAAACACAATAAAGACACTCCTCACCAAACAACCTACCTGTTTAATGACTACATGGACTAATGACCAGCTCTATGACCAGTTGGTATTGTACGCTGTACGAGGACTTTGGTCATGGAAACAGCAGGGAGACATCTCAGCGTCAAGCATCTCATCCCACATCACCCTTTTTTAGTCTCAGTCTCGTTCCCACAGTCTGTCATTATTCACAACACTAGCGTTCACAATCTCTAAGACTACGTATTTCATCTATAAATTTGTCAATTATGGTGCACTCCATGGTACAAGATGTCGATGAAAAGGAAGAGCATGACTTCACCAAGAAGCAAATGAAGGCCATCAATCATGAGATGAAAATGAAGATCGTAAATGACTATGAAGCTGGTAAGAAAGTCAAAGCGATAGCATATGACAACATAATCACAGAGTTACTCACGAAGAAATCTACATGTGTTAACCTGGTTTCTCAGAGTTCAAGATCCCGGAATAATGTATACATGGCATTTTTGAAACAAAATTTCTGTAAATACCTGGGTTATTAAAGCATACTTAAATTTAGTGTTAATTTTTTTGGTTGCTTTTATTCAGTTTTCATGGTGTTATGTGATGACGATTTCATTTTAAGCACCACAACTAGCAACCTTGCTTTACTGTCTATGTCATTTCTGTTTAGCACAGTGAGGACTGCCTCTTAAATAAAAATTCATTGTCTGAAGGTGAGAGGAAATGGTGCCCATTTGTGTCAAATTTTAAGGCAAAACAAATAGAGAAAAAAAAATAGTTCAAGAAGAAAAAGATAAAATGAAGCCTTATGTTTAAGAGAAAATGTCTAATGCTTGCAAACAACGTTAATCTTATGCAAAATAAATCTATTGTCACTGAAATATGACACGACAGAGCGAAGTAGGTTGTGACCAAGGCAAAGAAGTTTGCGTGCAACTAAAATGTAGCCTTGAGGGTCAACTTCAATGCTGCATTGTTTCAGCATTTACATGAAAAATTCTTGCCATTATGTATTCTTTTTATTTTGGAGCGTAGATTTCTTTAAGGAAAATCAACAGATTATAATATTTAAATCCTGCTGTTATTTAAATATTACAACTTGTTTTTTCTTTCTTGATTCTAAAATTTAATTTCTTTTAAATTTCACTTTTTTCAATATCAAGTTGTTGCATAACTTCTCATGTATATACAGTCGTGTGAAAAACTATTTGCCCCCTTCCTGATTTCTTATTCTTTTGCATGTTTGTCACACAAAATGTTTCTGATCATCAAACACATTTAACCATTAGTCAAATATAACACAAGTAAACACAAAATGCAGTTTTTAAATGATGGTTTTTATTATTTAGGGAGAAAAAAAATCCAAACCTACATGGCCCTGTGTGAAAAAGTAATTGCCCCCTTGTTAAAAAATAACCTAACTGTGGTGTATCACACCTGAGTTCAATTTCCGTAGCCACCCCCAGGCCTGATTACTGCCACACCTGTTTCAATCAAGAAATCACTTAAATAGGAGCTGCCTGACACAGAGAAGTAGACCAAAAGCACCTCAAAAGCTAGACATCATGCCACGATCCAAAGAAATTCAGGAACAAATGAGAACAGAAGTAATTGAGATCTATCAGTCTGGTAAAGGTTATAAAGCCATTTCTAAAGCTTTGGGACTCCAGCGAACCACAGTGAGAGCCATTATCCACAAATGGCAAAAACATGGAACAGTGGTGAACCTTCCCAGGAGTGGCCGGCCGACCAAAATTACCCCAAGAGCGCAGAGACGACTCATCCGAGAGGTCACAAAAGACCCCAGGACAACGTCTAAAGAACTGCAGGCCTCACTTGCCTCAATTAAGGTCAGTGTTCACGACTCCACCATAAGAAAGAGACTGGGCAAAAACGGCCTGCATGGCAGATGTCCAAGACGCAAACCACTGTTAAGCAAAAAGAACATTAGGGCTCGTCTCAATTTTGCTAAGAAACATCTCAATGATTGCCAAGACTTTTGGGAAAATACCTTGTGGACTGATGAGACAAAAGTTGAACTTTTTGGAAGGCAAATGTCCCGTTACATCTGGCGTAAAAGGAACACAGCATTTCAGAAAAAGAACATCATACCAACAGTAAAATATGGTGGTGGTAGTGTGATGGTCTGGGGTTGTTTTGCTGCTTCAGGACCTGGAAGGCTTGCTGTGATAGATGGAATCATGAATTCTACTGTCTACCAAAAAATGCTGAAGGAGAATGTCCGGCCATCTGTTCGTCAACTCAAGCTGAAGCGATCTTGGGTGCTGCAACAGGACAATGACCCAAAACACACCAGCAAATCCACCTCTGAATGGCTGAAGAAAAACAAAATGAAGACTTTGGAGTGGCCTAGTCAAAGTCCTGACCTGAATTCCATTGAGATGCTATGGCATGACCTTAAAAAGGCGGTTCATGCTAGAAAACCCTCAAATAAAGCTGAATTACAACAATTTTGCAAAGATGAGTGGGCCAAAATTCCTCCAGAGCGCTGTAAAAGACTCATTGCAAGTTATCGCAAACGCTTGATTGCAGTTATTGCTGCTAAGGGTGGCCCAACCAGTTATTAGGTTCAGGGGGCAATTACTTTTTCACACAGGGCCATGTAGGTTTGGATTTTTTTTTCTCCCTAAATAATAAAAACCACCATTTCCAAACTGCATTTTGTGTTTACTTGTGTTATATTTGACTAATGGTTAAATGTGTTTGATGATCATGGGTGAATTTAAAAATTATTACTGTTCAATAAGTTACTTTAAATAATAATTAGCTGTCATGTTGATTGACAGCTTTGTGTTCAACTGCTTAATTTACTGCTAACTGCAAATTTTGATTGAAATGATGTCCTTTACGAAGGACTACAGCTCGTAATACACTTATACTAAAAAGACTGTTCCCTAGTCATCCTATATTAGATACATAGCAACAGTTCCAGAGTTGATGAGTGTTTTAATTGTTGGGAGCAGTGATATTGTCGCTAGCTCCAATTAAGTTTACACTGTCTTGATTCATTTATTACCATCACATTACTGTGACATCAGCTGATTGTCAAAGCTAAAGTTAATGAAACTTGTATGTGATCATGGGCTATGTTCCTTCAATTAAGAACATCGAACAGAGCATTTGACACAAAGTCAATAATGGACAGGTTTGCTGTAAAGAAGGCAGGGAATAGAGCTGAAACGAGTGAGTATAGGATTCAGTTATTTATTTTAGTTTCACAGTGGCACAGTGGTAACGCTGCTGCCTCGCAGTAAGGAGACCTGGGTTCGCTTCCCAGGTCCTCCCTGTGTGGAGTTTGCATATTCTCCCTGTGTCTGCCTGGATTTCCTCCGGGTGCTCCAGTTTCCTCCCACAGTCCAAAGACATGCAGGTGCATTGGCGATCCTAAATTGGCCCTAGTGTGTGCTTGGTGTGTGTGTGTGCCCTGCGGTGGGCTGGCACCCTGCCCAGGGATTTGTTCCTGCCTTGTGCCCTGTGTTGACTGGGATTTTCTCCAGCAGACCTCCGTGACCCCATGTTAGGATATAGTGGATTTGATAATGGATGAATTTTAGTTTCACTTTACCACTGTTGTGGTTATGGTAATAATCTGATGAGCTAGTTGTGTACTTATTGTCTCAATTATTAATAGTCTGCTGCAGCAATCATACATCCCAATTATAAACAGACTGCTGTTATAGTTTTTGGTAAATTGGGGTGTTGTCTTCCCAGTTATTTGATATGATAGGTACTTGCATCAGATGCCTAGTTGTTGAAGTGGGTTCCAAAAATACTAAGAGCAACTACAGTGGTTTTAAAAAGAAACTAATCTATGGCCTAGCCCATTTGCTAATTAGACTGCACTTGAACATGTATATGCTCAATAACATGCATTAAGTTAGTATAAAGTGCATATGTCTAGTGAACACTATACTGAATTCAATGTCATTATTTATTAGGATATGTTTTCCACTATGATTTAATGACTCATATTTTACTTCTTTCTGGACTCAGGTTGCATCTATTTGTGTGCCAGTTTTAAGGGGCATAGACCCAAAGCCTTGCAACAGGAAGACTTTATACTCTCCTGACTTACACAGATTATCTTGCTACTTTAATAAGATTAAGCTGTTAATAGACCTTTTTCTTCTATTCACAACTATGAAATATACATTAGTATTATAGTCATGTTTCTAGCTGATAAACATAGCATAATCTACAGTATATAATATTTGAAAAGATGTTAATAAGCTGTTTTAAGAGATTAATTCATATTATTATATTGTTACAAGCAAGGCACTAAAAATGATAATGTATTAATGCTGCTATATACAAACATCTCCTGACAATTTTACAATAGCAGATACAATGTAAGTATTTTTCAGCTTACCAGAACAGCTTAACAGGACAAAATGTGCTTTCTGCTGTGTATATATAACAAATGTTTTTCAAGGTACTATTTACAGTATCTACAGCTAACTAAAAATAAAATAGCCAATGCAATTTAACCAATCCAAATGCCAAAGCATTGGTTAATTAGATTTAATACAAAACAAAATCAAACAGATGCCTTTCTTGTACAAGACCCACCAAGCAGAAGCTATTGTTGTGAAACTCAAATGAATGCATTAGTCCTTCCTAATCTCATAAATTTGCCAAGCAATATAGGTTGCAAAGTTTTTTTCACTTCCCAGGCACTGGCAGCCAGAAATGTTCTGAATTAATAGATGAACAGACACGCAGATATTTAGATAAGCTATTAACAATATTTTATTAACACTGCATGCAGCAGAAATAATGGATATATTAGCTTAGTAGTGATGTACTTTGATAGCAGGGTCAGAAAATTTGTCCTATTTCTAACTGTATGCGTAGGTTGCCTGTGTACCTGGCAGCTACCTACTGAATAAATATTTCTGTCAGAAGTCAAATCTATGCATTCATTTATCTAATTTCTGATCCACTTATCCAGTTAAAGCCACGCTACAGCTGGCATAAGACACAAGCCAGTCAGTTCCAGACTAACCTCAAATAAAATTTCCTGTACACGTTTGCTAAAAATACCTATCGGCCTGAAAGTATCTCTTTGGACTTTAGGTAAAAACCCACACAGAAATGGGGTAAAAATACATTCTCTGTAAAGAACAAAAACAAACCCGAATCTAACCAGGACCCAAAGCCAATTACTGCAGCAATGAGACCATCAAAGTTTTGAAACATTGCAAGCTATTTGTCATATTGTACAGGCCTAATTTTCATTAAAAAATAAACAGTTATTTTGGAGCAACACTGTTTCACGACAGGCTTGACCCTTGGTTAATTACCAACTGGAGAGTTTTCATTTCATCCTGGTGCTAACAAATTCATTACAAAATTAGAGTAGTGTGAATTCCATCAATCTGCTATCTTATTTTTGGGTTATCAGATGATAAGACATAGAATTAGTGTGGATCAAAGCCAGGTTAATTGAAAGGAGCCAGTTTCCATTAAGTGGGTTCACAATATTGTGTGACTCACATGTTTGGAAACCCTCATACAAATTAAATTTTGAATTATTAATGGATGCTTGTAGTGTTAGTATTTGTTGTGATCCTCAAAAATGGTGACAAGTCTCAAAATCAAAGCTAGACTCATGTTCCTCCATAGCCCTGCACCAACAGAGTAAGCTTTACCACTTCAGACAGCCTGGCCCCAAACTCAAGAGGAAGGCTTTCAGACACTACCAGCTCAAAAGATGGGCCAAAGGTGTTAAAGACAAAATACATCTTCAACGATTGAAAATTAAATAAGAAAGTGTAAACTTTATTTATTGAAAATATTCAGAAAGTGGGATGAAAAAAACAAGGAAACAAAATAGGTCTAAAACAAAATTTAAAGTGAGCAAATACAAAAAAATCAGCAAACATTTAGAGATAGCTTAAGACGTGAGCAGGGGTCAAAACTAGGAAATCCAATATGAAAAACACCAACCACAAGACAAGAAACAACTTCATTACCGAATTAGCCTGTGATGAGAGGTCCATGGCTCAGTGCTGTTTTTAAATAAATAATCGTGTTCTTTCTAGTGCGTGCTCTGATTGGGTGTAGGTGTGCATGAGCATGCTTCACTCTGGAGTTGACTGCGGTGCTTGGCTTCTCACGCATTCATGTACAAAGGTGAGTGGATCATTCAGGTACCTCATTCACACCTCGGAGGTAGCAGCATCTCGCACCTTCACTCAATTAGGCACGATGAATATGAACAGAAAGGAAAAAAGCCGGTGCGAGAAAGAATGAAGCGATCCATAATAAAAACTGTTTCTGTTTCAAGTCGAGTCATGTGGCTTTATTTTCATACCATCCATACACAGTATTGTAGCATACTGTGGCATGAAATAATATTCAGCAGTCTGCAACACAAGACCAGACAAGTGTTAGATAAGTAGTAATCTATACTATTCTTTAAATAGTGTGGCAAGCGGCTGGGGGTTGCACCCAGCCGGGATGCCCAGAAGGACCAGAGGAGGGCTTACACCTCCTCCAGACCACGAGGAGGCGACCGCCCTGGTGGCTTTGGGGACCACGGGAACAGAGCTTAGAAGCTCAACCCTATAGGAGCCCATAGTCACCACCAGGGGGCACCCCAATGCCTGAGGAGCCCTGGCCCTCAGCACTTCCGCCACACCTGGAAGAGCTGGAGGGAAGGAGCTGGAGGTGAAGGCAGTCACGCCCATGATGACGCTGTGACAGTAGGCAGATCGGCGCAACACTATAGTCTTCAGCCAGAGGGAGATGGCGGGGCATATAAGTGGAACCAAACCCGTAAAGAATAAAGGAGACCCCACCGAAAAGAACCGTGACAAAGGTGATCGGATTCAAGTAGGGGGGGTTCCGATAGTGGACACGGTGGTGGGAGCTGATCGCGTGGTAAAGCAGGGAGAGAGCGAGAGGGCAGGCAGGACACCGGCTGATGTGTGCTGTGGGTCCTAGCACCCCGAGCCAGTGACGCTCTCACGCCGCTCCACAGGGACGCAAATGAGACAGGGTCTATACTTTTCCCATAGGGAGACCCAAACCGTCACAGCGCCCCAGAGAAAGAGGAGGATTCGAAGGAAGAGAGCCGGTTCCTCCGATAAGGGAGGACATGAGGCAGGCCGCTCATGTCCAGAGAAGGGCCGCCCTCTGCGGAGACAGAGGGAAACCCCACAGCTGGCTGAGGTGACAGGGGCACATGCAGTCCTGTCCGATGTCCCAACACGGGAGGCATGGAGGTCTCGGAAGGGGGGCTGAAGTGGCAAGCACCGGGGTGCCGGTCAGAGGGGGGAACATTGCCCGTATATGAAGCAGAGCAATGCCGAGTGGCAGCGTCAGGGAAACATCTCCGGCCCTTGTTCTGATTTATGTTTTGCACGACCCGGCCCTGGAGTGGAGTGTGTTGGCTTCTCGCCGTGGGAGACCTGCCCTCGCGGGACGGGGCACTGTGGCAAGCGGCTGGGGGTGGCACCCAGCCAGGATGCCAGGAAGGACCGGAGGATGGCTTACGCCTCATCCAGACTACGAGGGGGCGACGGCCCTGGTGGCTTTGGGGACCATGGGAACAGCGCTTAGAAGCTCAACCCTATAGGGTCCCGTGGTCACCGCCAGGGGGCGCCCCAATGCCTGAGGAGAAGTGCTGGGGGAAAGAAGACCAGGGACACCCGGAGTGCTTCCGGGTGCACAGCCGGTACTTCCGCCACACTGGGGAGTGCCAGCGGAAGCTTTTCGGGAGGCACCTGGAGCACGTCCGGGTGTGTAAAAAAAGGGTCGCCTCCCTCCATTCGATGGCTGGAGTCGGGAGTGTAGAAGATGAAGTCTTGGTGGAGAGGAGTGGAGGTGGATCTGAAGAGGCAAAGGCATTGTGAGGCCTGGGGGAGTTTTGGGGTTGTGTGTGCACTTTATTGTTGTAAATATGTATAATAAACGTGTGTTGGGTGAACCATCGGTGTCCGCCTGTCTGTGTCCAGGCCAGTGTCCACAATAGATAAATGAATAAATAACAGGTACATGAATAGATAGCAATAAAGTAAAATAGACAGTAATAAATAAATTAATAACAACATCTAATAATAAAGAAAACTGTTGGAACAGATGTTCTGTATATAGTTAAACAGCTGCAGCATTATGTAGCCAAGTCTCCCAAGGCTCAACATAAAGGGCACAAGGAAGAAAACATAGAAAACTAATACATGCATTAACATAATTCATAATTGCAAAATAATTGATAAACAACACAATACTGTATAGATAAAAAGTACAAAGAATACAAACCAAACTATAATCCATAACACAACATACAATATAACGGGTTCACAAGTTTAGCCCTGGGGTAGCGCAGGGGCTATGGGTTTTTATTTCAACCACATTCACAAATAAATATTTCAGTCATACTTCTAAATGATCTTTTTCTTCTCTTGATTTGCATTCAAAAATAATGATCTAACATTCTGTGTCATGTGTACTTGTGTCTGTATTTTCATCACTAATTGTTAGTTTTGTTAGGTTAGTTGAAAAGAATAAGGTAAAAGAAAGTTAACATTTAAGGATATGGCAAAAATACAAATTTCGGAATTTTGTTTACATGTAAATATACTAACACACATTTCTGAATGTACAATAAGAGAAGATAAAGGACAATTAAACTATCAGGTCATTTAGGAGTAAGACAGAGCCGCTTCTTTATGAAACTGGTTGGAATGTAATCCCACAGCCACAATGGCATCCCAGGATTGAATGTAGGAGTGTTGTGATGTGAGATTTTGCATATAAGTTGATAAATATTTTGTATGTCTTTATTTGTAACTTGGGCAAAACTAAGTCAGGAAAGTGAATTTTACGACAGAGTTGGGGGAAGTGCTTGAAACAAATGTTTCTCTGCTAGAGTCTCTCTCTCATCCCCCACACAAAGCCAGGTTGCCTAACTGCCAAGCTTTACCTCAACAAATGGTTTTGGGGGGGTGGCAGGTGTGAAGATGTTCTATCCCCCCATTGGTCTGAAGTACGGCTGTTTGGAACTGGCTTGTATCAGAAGCCTTTAAGTACCATGACGTCCTATTGGCTGTAGGGGTTGGACAGAGAATCTATATATTTGCTCACTCCCTTACTCTCTCTCTCTTACCAAACTGCTGAATGACCATCTCAAACCATGAACTGAAAAGAACCCCACAATGAAGAACACAGCTTGGCAGCCATATTGGACAGGCAATGTGGCCAGTTCTGAAGAAACCTGACCACAAAATGATGCCTTAATTAGAGACATTTTTAAGTAACTAACAAGTCTGTGTGCCGCCTGAAACTACACATCACCATTTAATCAGGTTGTATGGTTGACAATATTCAAATGTACTTTGCATATTGTTATTTATGAATATTATCAATAATACATTGTTTAATTGTAACTTAACTCCTGCTTGTCTTTTGCTACATCTAATTGCCTGAGGTTATACATGTAGAAGGGAAGGTGAGGAGAAGTTATATGGTACAATACCTTATAAACAGTGGTACATCTGTGCGATTTGAGGCATTCTGACAAAGGATACATATTAATAATACAATAGGGAAAAGTAGAGCAATATATCACTCTACCAAGACAAAACAGGAGCCACTGAAATAAAATTTTTAAAAGTCAATAGAAGGGTTAAATGAAAAGAAAACACACTTAAGTCAGGCTTAATCGTAACAGTATTGAAGCAATACTCTTCTAGCACTTTCTTGATGGTGCAAAATTGCATCCCTCTGAATTTTTTCCCAAACAATTTACTGCAGCAGGGACAAAATTATGATGTTGATGTTGGTGGAACCAGAGAACCATTAGCAATAAAACTGACTTTGAAAGAATAGAAACTGGTGAGAGGGTGTGGAACAACATTTTATAATCATACTGATTATAAAAATTGAATGCACTTAGTCTCCCAAATGTTTAAACAAAACATTAACTAGATAGACAGTATTTTCGAGCTATTTTAATGTCATGAAATATTATGAAATAAAAATATTGACCCTGAAGTTGATGTTAATGAAATCCCTTTATGTTATAATAGCTGGGCCTTCAAACTCAAAAAAGGCTTCAAAGTCAATATTAAAGCCTGAAACGCCAATAAGGCTACGAAACATAAAACTGGCCTGTCCCTGAAACACAAGAACACAACCTGTACGCCCAAAAATGGCCTGGACCATAAATTCTGGAAATAGTAGAGGGCAACTGCAATATCCCAGTCCAAAAGAAAAAGTGAATTTCTAAATAATAGTCACAATGTTTATCTGAACAAAGTCAAATGAAAAAACAAACTTATCTAAGGAGATAACTTAAATTGCAAATAAAAAAGCAGATCCACAAACAAAATTATTACCTAAGAGCTGAGCAAAAAATATAAAAGAAACCTAAAGAATCTGAAGGCAGAAAACCAGAATCCAAGAAAGGGAAGCCAAACAACAAAAGCAGATGCTGATGCTGAGACAAGCAGAAGAATATATAGGGCATTTTACTTTATACCTGAAGGGATTCATTTCAAAGAGGTGAGGAAAAATATGGAACCAGAATTACAAGTAATACAAAAACATAAACAAAAGAACAAAGACGTGAATGGGGGTAAAAGTACAAAATTCAATAAAATCAAAAACATTATAAAACAAATGTATAATCCTTAAACTTTAGAACCAGAACCTGTCATTCCCCAGGAAAAAAATTTAGGCTCTACTGACCTTGCAGCTCCAACTGATGTTATTTATCACATTAATTCAGTCTTCTGGAAAAACTCATTCCAACGCCCTGATGGAGTCTACTTCATTTCTAAGGAGTTACAAAAAGATGCCCTATTTTGCGGCCACGATTGAATAACTGCTGGACATTCAGCTGTTACTAGGACAATGGAAATAAACACCATTTTTGATGGTCTTCATTAAAAAAGTATGTTCACAATTAGATAGCTACTGGTTAAGCTTGTAAGTGAAATAAACCTTCGTTTGAATGTTCTGTTAACTTTCTGCAGCGTTCACCCCCACAAGCAGACTATGGGGACATTTTGTTTTAGATTTTATGTAGCCATATTAGTTTTTCTAAAAGTGCACATTCTCTCAACATGCTCCCTATTGCAATGGAATTTTTTAATATTTTATTTAAGAAGTAGTTTGATTGTATGGCTTTTCAGAATCTGCTTTCTGGAAGGAGAGCTCTGTTGTAAATAGTTTTGCGGATTTGTTTGATTTTTATTATTATCCATAACATTTTTATGTTTTAAGTTTGTTTTGATAATTTCTAAGTCTTCTACCATTTGGTGGATTTTTTCTCAGGGACAGTCTCATATTCTTAGTGGTTGCTGTGGCTGTTGTTAGACCTATGAGACCTTTGACAATGTGGCAGCCATGCTATATAAGATTGTGGCACATAATACACTGCATCCAAGCTTTGAATAAAATTACAAACTCATTTGGTAACGATTACCACAAAAGTGCGGAAAATTATTGACTTACTGCTGTAGTTCCAAGCCAGTAGTGCCAGTGCACTTGGTGACCGAGTGAGTGAGTATTGTTAAAGGAAAGCACTCAACTGGTGAGATAAAGAGAGAGACTGGAGGAAGAAGAGAAAGAAGGTAAAAGATTGAGCAGGAGTGGGGCTTAAAGGTGCAAAGCAGGTCAGGAAGTGCTTTTGTTACCCCTTATGTCAATTAGGTAATAAACCATGTATAGTCAATACCATTGTAACTGTGGGTTTATTTCTTTGCTTATAATTTTGAACCTCATTTTTCTAATACTCTGTGTTATTCCATATATTTATTTTGATAAACTAAACACTTTTCCTTTATGTATACTGCTTAAAAAAATTAAGGGAATACTTAAATCACACATCGAAACTTGATGAATGAAATATTTACTGAGTAGTAATGTGTAATTCACTGAGAACAAAATGATGTAACAATGGTCAATGGAAACCAAAATCAGACTCAAAAATTGAAATCACAGGCTGATGCAACTTGCGTGAATTTCATTATTGGCAGCTCCGTTTTTTTATAAGGATCCCACATGTCTGCGTGCAATCCTGACAACGTCTGGGCATGCTCCTGTTGAGACGGTGAATGGTGTCCTGGGGGATCTCCTCCCAGACCCGGATCAGTGATCTCATGGACATTCTGTGGTGCTACTTAGTGTTGTCGGATGCACTGATACATAACGTCTGTAGAAGAAGAATGTTCTCCTCAGCACCATGTATTTTTTGTGTTTAGTAAATTAGAATTTTTATAATAACTATTTTGTAACTTGCCAGTGAGAGACGCTTTGGCTTATGAACTAACAAAAATATGTTATTCCAGGGTTCAGGAGAAATAGTGTCCACATGAATAAAATGTAAGCTGTTTCTTGTTTTCCCTTTCTCAGAGTGAATGTTTCAGGGACAAGGTCACAAGGCTGCAGAAAGTACATGTGGTTTATGCAAAGGCGTCTCTCCTGTGCTTAGCTTCCAAAACACAGATAATGCTTAGCTCAACAGACATATTGTTTAACTTTACTGTTTTGATAAGGATGTTCTTTCTGTCTTATTAATCATGAGATGCTGAAGTATAAAAAACCCCTCCTGGCTTTTGATCAGGGTTCAATTGAGCTTTGCGGCAATAATTTATACTCTTTTGAATCTCTACTTACTGCGACTCCGAATGAATAAAGAAAGTGAATTGAGAAAATATTATCTGTCTGCTTTTCAGTGTGCCTTTTTCGTCCACACGTCCTAAAGGTTGTCAATTGGATTCACGTCTGGGGAACATGTGAGCCAATCAGTGGCATCAATGTGTTCATCACCCAGGTGCTGCCTTCACAGGACCCACTGCACCAGTGTAAGGCCTGACATCGGCTCTAAGGATTACATCTCAGTACCAAACAGCAGCCAAGGTACTGTTGCCTAGTACGTGGAAGTTTGTGCGACCCTCCAAGGATATGCCTCCCCAGACCATCAATGACCCATTGCCAAACTGGTCAGCTGGATGATGTTGCAGGCTGCAACATAACATTCACCATGGTGTCTCCAGACTCAGTGTGAACCTGCTCCCATCTATGAAGAGAATGGGATACCAATGGCAGAGCTGTGAATTGAGCTGCACAGTGATGGGATGTGAGAATAGGTCTCACTAGAGGACATTGGGCCCTCATGAAGTCTGTTTCTGACAATTTGGTCAAAAACATGCAGACCAGTAGCCAACTGGAAGTCATTTGTAGGGTTCTGGCAGTGCTTCTCCTGTTCCTCCTTGCATATAGGAGAAGATGAGAAAAGTGCTATATAAATGTAAAGAATTATTATTATTATTAAGATATTGGTAATGCTGCTTCTACAGCCCTGTCCAGCTCTCCTTGTGTAAAAGCCCATCTGCTGGGATCTCCTCCGTGCTCTTGAGTCTGTGCTGGAAGACACGGCAAACCTTCTTGCGATGGCACATATTGATGTTCCATCCTGGAAGAACTGAACTACCTGTGCAACCTGAATTGGCTGCAGGTACTCCCTCATGCTAACAGTAATGACCAGGATGCAAGCAAAATGCAAAACTAGAGTAGAATCAGTCAGGAAGAATAAAGAGAGAGAAATTGTTTGTGGCCCTCACCTGCTAAACCATTCCATTTTGGGGGGATTGTCTTGGTTTTGCCTCTCCAGTACACCTGTTGCCACTTTCATTTGCACCAAAGCAGGTGCAGTTGATTCATAATCACTTATGCTGCCTAACTGGACAGAGTGATATCCCTGAAGCTAAACTTCCTTGGTGTAAGACTGTGATGATTAAGTGTTTTTGAGCAGTGAACATAGGTCTCCCTGGCTTTATTTGGATTCAAGATCAGTTTGAGATGTTTCTATACAGGCCAAAACACACACAGACAGACATGTGCACAGTATGTACCTACACTTAAACTGAAACACACTCAAGACATTATACAGTATACCTTTGTCTTCTCAGTTCCTCTTATTCTTATACTCTTATCCCAAGCCCTTCTTAACATCTGCCCTTCTTGATGGTTGGCAGACTTTTACATTGTTCTACTTTGCTTGCCCTTATTTGTCTCAATCCTTTCTTACTT
This sequence comes from Erpetoichthys calabaricus, assembly GCF_900747795.2. NCBI lineage: Eukaryota > Metazoa > Chordata > Cladistia > Polypteriformes > Polypteridae > Erpetoichthys > Erpetoichthys calabaricus. Next base: position 62,699,957 of record NC_041399.2, on the reverse strand, counting down.
ATTCTAGTTCCTACTTGAGTGATTTCAAATTGCATTCTTAATCTGACCCTTGGCAGCTCACCAACAGGCTTAAGTGCACAGAGTTCATCTATCACAAGATACCTCAACTGCCATTTGCACTCTTCCCTCCATCTGTACTGTAAGCTGAAAGCCTGTGCCACTTGCGTAGTAAAGCTTTACTACTTTTATAAACAAATTGAGTGGGCTTCCTGCAAGGGTGGTAACCAGTCCAACTTTGAATGTACTACAAATTAGAGAAGCCTACAAGTTTGTCTTTAAGCTGAGGATTTGATAAAATCCTTGCAGAAATGCTGCTGTTTCACACTTTCTTTTCATTTCTTCAAGCACATCCTCCCACTGAACAAGAAAAGATGATCCACCGTCCTTTCAGCTGCAGATGGTTATAAATTATTGTATGGGTTCTCTATGCAATTGTAAATTACCATATAAAATATCAGTTGTGTGAACAGTGGCATCTGTACACCTCAGAAAAACTGTCTATTATATCTGTGTGCCTCAGTGGTATAAAACCAAAATCTTCTGTTACAGATGCCAAGAAACAGATTGGGGACTCTGTAAAAGACAAATAGCTGCAATGTCTACCTAGACTGCAGGAAATATTCTAAAGTCTGTGTAGAATACTAAAGTGATGAAAAATAAACAATATCCAAGATTAATTGAAAATGAAAATTGAATGTGTTTAATAAGCGTGACTACTATCAATGCTAACTAATCACCAGTGAAGAAATATTTAAGAAAAATGATTCAAAAGTCAAGTTACACACTACCATTTGTTTAAAGGTGCCTATTGCAGTAGTTGTTTTAGATTATAATTTTAAATATGAAGCCTGCTTCCCTGTCTCCACAAGCATTTTTTAAGAGGACAGATGCAAACATTCTCTTTTTAAGATGGACATCTGAAGTTGCCAAGAACTCTTACATGTGTTAGTCTGCGTGTTTGGTATTCTATGTTAAATGATGATAAGTGGCAGACTGAAATAAAAGTAAAGTTTAAGTCACACTGCTAATACGCAAAATACCATACAAGACATTGTAACCCAGATACATAACTTTATTTTATTGCACATAAGACATAAGTCAGGTCTACCCACTAGTACAGTTGTCTTTCTTGTACTTGGAAAACTTCCACTGACCACTGCCACCTTTGTGGTTTCCTTACTCCTCCTCACTTTATTTCATCTAGGCATCCATCCAGAGTGTTGTACTGTATGGTATTTTACAGACTTCTTCAATTTTCTAAAGGAAAACCTAAACTGTTTTCAGCCTATTTTATATCTTTCTCTAATTTGAAACTATAATAATTTTTGCAGCATCCACATTTCAGCAAGAAGTGCCCAAACTCAAGAAGTTCAATAGGCACTGTAGAGTCTAAATGTTATTTTCGATGCAAATTCATTAAGGCAGTATTTTCTACACATTGAACAACTAGACAATTTTAATGAGAACAGTCCGTTCAGCGCAAAAGCTTATGAATTCTACTCACCTAATCTCTCCAAATAATCAAATTCCCAAAGTATCTATCACACTAATGTTATGCTATTTCAAGTATCTATGGTTCTCACTTTCTAATGTTTGTGCAAGCTTTGTCCTTACGTTTTCATATGTGTTCTCACGCTCTAGTCGAAGAACTTATTTTAAAGTAACCGTTGGTATCCATCATACTAAATCAACGCATATTTTTAAACACTTCAATCACATCTTTGTTAAACTAAAGAGGTTCAACTTGTTATTTTTCATAATAGCTCATGCCACACAGTCCTTGAATTAGCCTAGTCTCTCTTTTCTGTACTTCCTCTAAGGCTGTTATGTCTTTTTGAAATATGGAGACCAAAACTACACAAAGTACTCCAGATGATGCCTCTTGAGTGTGTAATATATCTTAATCATATCCTCCCTTGACGTATTCCACACATCGTCATGTTGTATCACCTAGCATCACATCATCCTTTGTCATGCACACATGCCGCTTTATGTGTTGGAGACTCTGCTCAGGAAAACACACGTGCTAACTAAAGAATGGAGGAGGAGCCTATGGAGGAATAACAACCTCATTTCCAGATCCTTCTGGAAGTCCAGCTCCTTCTGGCCCCATTCCTATATAAGCACCATGACAGCAAGAAGTGGAGTTCATTGTTGGACTTGCAACTGCTGGAGCCACATTAGCCTGCGGAAGCTTTTGAGTTTGGAAGAGCCATGAATGATATTTAAGTTCTGAACTTACTGTAACTTCTTTTTGCTTTACCTTATTAGCATTGCTGCTAATAAACACAGGTCTTGATGGAACATTAACATTTTACCTTGCAGTGTCCCATTTTCTCAACAACTTCTTAATTGTTTCTGTACTCCGTCTGCGTGTAGATAATTAAAAGCCATGACCACAGAAGTGGAGGAGTTTCATAAATTATATTTGAAGCCAAGGTTTGAAGAGTATGCAGTTTGAGAACCAAAGGGGTGAATCTCTGCTGTTTTCAGTTATCCTCTTAGCTCCACACTGTGATCTACAATTGAGTGTGAAGTGATTGGAATGAGAATTAAGAGTGAGTCTGATGTGCCAGAATTTTATGATGGTTGCATAGATTTGAATATGGTGCATAGATGTTTTAATAATTTTAACAATATTTTAGAAATTGTGTTACAGTGCAAAAAATACAACAAAACAATCAGAAATACATACAATCCTATATCGTATTGAGGAAACAACCCTGGATGGGGCACCAACTTGTCATGGACATATTAATATACTTCTGACTAATTTAGGGGAGCCAATTAACATCACCTGAAAATCTCTGAGAAGTGGAAGGAAAGGCAGAGTACCTGGAATAAGAACACACAAAGAAATGGGAGGCAATAGCCACACTAGCATTTGAATCGAGCCACTTGGGATTATATGACAAAAACACCAGCTATTGCACAGCCATGCCAGCACAAATGTTATATTTTAATAACACTAGTAATAGCAAGTGATGATATGATTTTTAGAAGATCACAGAATACAGTTATGAATAAAGTAAGAACAGAAGAGTAAATGAAAGAGGAGCACAGAAGAAAACGTAGCCTTAACGTGAAAACAATGTTTCATTAGAAAGTTTTCTCATATTAAAGACTTTGACATAAAAGCTTTTTATAGAAAATGAGGTTGTGCAGTGGGGTTATAACTTAACATACCAAATCAAAGGTTAAACACAGACAGAATTAGAATAGTATTTGGGCAGAGATCTGCACAAAGCCTAATAATTGTTAAAAGCACATGACTTAGGTCTAGATCACCTTCTGAACTGTATATTGTTGTCTCCCTGGAAACATAATGCTTGAATGGCTTGGTAGTCAGAGGGCAGGGAGAGATGAATTATATATACTTTATGTTGTAGGACTTTTCATCCAACCATTTTATATACAGCTACAAATGTGAGCAGAAAACAATTTTCTTTTTTCAAGACGCATGGAAAATTACATGACAATAATGAACCTATAAAACCAGAAAAAGATTGTAAAACATACAAGATTTATCCTTCTGATTGTAATCCTTTATATCTGATTTCTGTTTAATATACCCCTATGAAAGATAATTGTCAATCACCTTCAATATAGTTCTTCTCAGGAATAAATGATACACTTAAATCCGAGTTATATTTAGAATTTATTCAAATAATAAATTCTTATGAAAAATATAATGTTTGAAAAAGGCTTTATTTTTCCAGAAACATTTCATTCTGTTGGTTTAATATTAGTGATTGGTGTTTCATGCTTCCAGAAAAAAAATGCACAAAAACAACCCCACATGCAATATATAGTACATACCATGTAGAAGAAATTATGTTTTATTACCTTCTCATTTAACCTTGATGTCTGTCATGCTGGAGACCTTGGTTGGTTTTGATTATATGGCTTCTTTATAAAATATGTATATAAATGCAACTGAGAAATATGATGTGATATGAAAACACCTATATTTGTTAATAGATGTTATATAATGCCATAATCAATATGTCTTATATTTGGAATATTTGCTATAAAATTATATTTACTCACACACTAGCAAAAATGTTTAAACATTACAAGTAAATATCTTGCTATTTCCTATTTTTTTCTATTTCTTTATTGTTTTCTATCTTCTTCTGCCTCATTTTGTTCAAATAAAGTAATAAATAATCCAGGTTTAGTTCCAGTCAGACTTTTGGGCTTATATTGGAATTTAAGTTCAAGTTTAGAGTAATTCATGTTACTAAATTACATCATTTGTGAACATGAGCCCTGTGACACCATGCCTGAAGAGATCAGTATTTAATGATTTATCCAGAGCCAACTAATGTCAGTAGATGAATGCAAAGTTGTAGACTACTTACTTTAAATTGGCTCACATTAAATTATCAAAATTTAGACAATTAAATAGATAAAGAAGGGTGATTGTTACACTTTTTGTGTGTGAATACTCTTTCCAAGGTGAATCACCACTTATTCTGCATTGGGGAAGCATGAAACTAGAGTTGCTGTACAATTATGATATGGGGGATTTTCTTTGCTATAAACGTTTTGCATTTTGGTGGACAGACCCTGCAGAGGTGATTTCTTGTCAGCAGCAAACAGGCTTATAAAACCTTTCCTAAAATCAAAAGGCATTTGTAGAACATTTAGAGATCCATTATCACCTGAGGAAATGAAATATGAGGAATAATGTCCAGGAAAAACTGTTCTGTACCCTGCTATTAAAACAAGGATGCCACTGGGGCTGGCCCGGTCCATTGAACTTTTACCCGAGGTGTGAAACCTTAGTGGACATCGAAAAAATAGAAAGGGAGACCAATAAGAGGTGTTCAGGTTACTTTAAGGGACCATGCTGCATCACTGTTAGTGAAATGGCCATAAAAGGGTGTAAGAAGACAATAAGAACTCAATAAGAATCAGCACAATGCCTCTTGTCAGAGAAGTTGGGAACATGTTAACTATTTATGGACTAGTGGAGTGGTAGGAGGTCACTGAACTGTTTGGCAGGTACATAGAGTCCTTTTGCTGTATACAGTAGGAGAGCCGCCAAATACACCTGGCCATTTAGGAACTATACAGGGTGCAGCCATACAGAGATACACCAGACCAGAAGATGGCACTCTAACTTTGCATCCATACCATCAAAGATCCCATCCTGCCCTGACTCTAAAAGTGATGAGATTTAAAACTGCTTTAAGATAAACAGAGAAGAAATGAAATCTAGAGATAGGAAGAGAGTCTGGACAGGTCACTAGTATGAGGAAGAGATCACAACCATGATAGAAAGAAAAAGTATTTTAGTATGATACTTGAAAAATGGGCAGGTGAAGAAGCAATCCCATTTAGAAGACAGGGACAGATTCTGTTAATAAAGGCCATGAGAGGAAGCACAATTTTATACTTCCTTGTTCTCAGTGGAATAAGCCTCTTTTGTCATTGCATTATAAATAATTAGAATACTTTATTTTGTGGAAAGGTAGCTAAGTAGTCAAGAGTTCCTGTTGTCAAATAAACAGACAAATGCCACAGAAAATTTTTGGGGCAGCCACACGTATACTTGAAATCAGGCTGTAAAGTAGGCAATTAAATGTGTGTTGTTTACAGATTTGAGTCCAAAACAGAATTGAATGGATAAAACAAAATGGCGGTTTTATGGTTAGGCATAGGAAATGAGGTCAGCAGAGTTGGAACTGGAAATTAGGTCATCGGGGCTGGGACTGGAAGTGATGTCATTGGGGCCAGGCAGGATTTCCTGTAACTGGTATGAGAGAAAGGGTTAGTGCACTCCGCCACCCCCCTGGTTTGGCGTGGAATTACCCTCATTTGAGCTGCCTTCCATGCGCACATGTGTGACACTGTCCAACTACAAAACACATTCAGGTAACATACATATACATATTTTGTGTCAGAGCATTGGACAGACATGGCAGTGCCAGAGTCAGTGGCAGGAAGGACATTCCTTAGTAGAAAATCCTATGGAAGTAGTGATGCAGGTCGGTACTTTTTTGTAATGTTTTTGTCAACTGTCAGAGAAGACATGCAAGTATAAAACTATGCACACATGACAATGAACTTGACTTGACTTTTGTGTTAATTTGGTGCTTGTGTCTTGGCATTTACCCCTCCTATATGTCTATGTTGCTAGGTTATTATGCAGCTGTCACATGATGGGAGTGGCAGGGCAAATAAAACGTGTGTGTTTTTGGTGGTGGTGTGGGGGGAAGTCTAGTGATTGATGGTTTTGACATAATGTTGGTGTATTTCACGTTTGCAACAACCCACATTTCAAGACTCTGAAATAAAAGCAACTGTTTTTTCTCCATTAATCTTGCTCCTTCTATCAAGTCACACCAATCTGCCTTCAGATAATGTAACAAGCACTCAGCTAAGGTTAAGACGTCACCACCTTATACTTTGCCAGTACAGCATGGCTTACTCAGTCATTCTCCAACCCGCTATATCCTTACACAGGGTCACAGGGATTGGCTGGAGCCAATCCCAGCCAACACAGGGCGCAAGGCAGGAACAAATCTCTGGGCAGGGCGCAGACCCACCACAGGGCACACACACATACCAAGCACACACTAGGGACAATTTAGGATCTCCAATGCACCTAATCTACATGTCTTTGGACTGTGGGAGGAAACTGGAGCACCCGGAGGAAACCCACGCAGACACAGGGAGAACATGCAAACTCCAAGCAGGGAGGACCCAGGAAGCGACCACTGCTCCACCATGCCGCCCACAGCATGGCTTATTTTTCTGAAAATCTGTACCTTGAAGGATATGCTGAGAAGACACCCATCTCTGAAGAAATGGATGTGCAGAATTCTCCTGAAACTGGAGCCGAGTACAGTAGAAAAGTATAGTAGCCACCATGCTAAGTAGACAGGGACCTCATAACCATTTGACATCACGTACATGTTTAATTTGCCTTCATTGGACATCAACTGAAGTGTGTTGAATAGGACCAAAGTAATATTAACTTTTCCCATAGGATTTCTCTGATGGTTTCTTGATGTTACTTTAGAGAGACAGCCACTATTGATAAGGAACCGAAACAAAATATGTAAGAATTTATTTTTGAAAAGGTACAGATACAGAATTACAGTGATCCCTCCTCGATCACGGGGGTTGTGTTCTGGAAGCAAAAGGTGAAAATCCGTGAAGTATAAACCATATGTTTATATGGTTATTATTATATATTTAAGCCCTTATAAACTCTCCCACACTCTTATAAACATTTCCCGCACAGTTATACAGCATAAACCCTTTGTATTCTCTTAGATATTAGATAGATAGATAGATAGATAGATAGATAGATAGATAGATAGATAGATAGATAGATAGATAGATAGATAGATAGATAGATAGATAGATAGATAGATAGATAGATAGATAGATAGATAGATAGATACTTTATTAATCCCAAGGGGAAATTCACATACTCCAGCAGCAGCATACTGATAAAGACAATATTAAATTAAAGATTGATAATAATGCAGGAAAAAACAGACAAAAACTTTGTATAATGTTAACGTTTACCCACCCGGGTGGAACTGAAGAGTCGCATAGATTGGGGGAGGAACGATCTTCTCAGTCTGTCAGTGGAGCAGGACAGTGACAGCAGTCTGTCGCTGAAGCTGCTCTTCTGTCTGGAGATGACACTGTTTAGTGGATGCAGTGGATTCCCCATAATTGATAGGTAAGATTCGTTGAAATTATGTATGTAAACACACTGTTTATATACAGTAAAACCTAAATGTTATTTTAAAGATATCAAGCGTCTCCGATATCACATATGTTACAGCCATTACGATAGACAGGCCACCAGCAATAAATACGTACAATGCAAGAAAAATTGTATACAGTAAAATGTGTGTACAGTGACACTAAACGTACGTACATGTACTAAGTACTGTATGCAGAAAATTAATTATGGTTACTCACCATCAATGACATGACGACTTGTCCGATAACGATGAGTTTAATTTTACTGCACAACAAAGGATAGCGTTACAGCTCTTCTAAAGGAACCTCTTCAGGTGACTGTGTAGCACCGCCTTTGTTCTTCTTCCGGCAGTCTTCAATCCAAATCCCTAAAGCAGATTCCATCCGGACTACCGCCTTATTACGTCCACTTACAACTCGTTTCACGCCCTGGTTAAAGGACATTGTGGCCGTAGATCTTAAATTCTTTTCCTCCTTTTTAAATAAAAAGAACCGTGGACTCATTGATGCCGTAATGGCGTCCTACAGCGGCATAGCTGTTCCCTTCCTTCAACATATCCAAAACTTTTACCTTTTCGGCAATCGTTAGCATCTGCCATTGGTGCTTGGGCGCAGCCCCTGAAGCAGTAGCAGGAGCAGATCGTTTTGGAGCCATAACGAAGGGCTTGACTATGCACAAAGATAAACACAAAAGAGCACAAAGTTAACTCTTTACACAGTGAAATACGTTGATGCTGAATAAGCGAGACGAGATTTAATGGTTAACACAAAGCGGAATCGAATTTGGCGCTCCGTCGCTGAGCCAATCAGCACCCAGGAACTTAACCGTGTGCTCTGACTGGGAAGCTTCTTAGCCATCCGCCAATAGCGTCCCTTGTATGAAATCAACTGGGCAAACCAACTGAGGAAACATGTACCAGAAATAAAAAGACCCATTGTCCAAGCATAAATCTGCGAACCACTGAAAAATCTGCGTTATATACTTAGATATGCTTACATATAAAATCCGCGATAGAGTGAAGCCGCGAAAGTCGAAGCGCGATATAGCGAGGGATTACTGTATATGAAAATATTTAATCCTATAAATACTGAGGTGACTGCCATTTGTAGATACAGTACAGTATATGGCATTAACAGGACATTACAAAGATCAGTCCAAAAATGAGTGACCAGGCAAAGAGAAAACTTATAAGGACAGTTATCAACAGTGTGTAATAGCGCTTGAGGAATTTATGATAGTAACTGTCTCTCCATATTGCAACCCTTGCGACTACAGTATTTTTCATTAATCCGGACTGGCAAAAAGGAATCAATTACCTACAACAAAGAACATCCAAGGCTGTATAAATTGTGCAGAAGACCACAACCAGGAGGTTACCGAAAAGCACATCATTTTTGTCTTTAACTACAAGAAATGTGTGTGGTCCAAATCTAACAAAGCTCATTACCCAAAGAAGAAGTAAGAAAGAAGAGAAAAAGCAAAGCCCCAAACCTCTAAACCTAGTCTTGGAAGCCAAGGGCAGCAGAGTTAATCACTACAAAACCCCATTTCAGTGTTTGTTCTAGAAAACTAGTTTTAAATGGGAGATAGGGAAAATTTTGAGATGCACTGTTGACAAGAATTTAATAAATTACAAATAAACCCCAAACTATGAATATGCACCACTTTCTTCAAGTATTTCACAGTTAATGTTTTTTAAAAAATAACTTACGGCAGTTTCTAAGACTTCAAAGTAACTTTAATTCACCAGCATCCTGAAGCTCTCAAAATCAACTTGAACCTTCTGACAAGAAGGAATAAATCAAGGCTTTATCCAAAGAGCGTATTACATGGTCACCAATTTTAAACTTTAATATTGGTCTTGAGGCAAATACACTTATATATACCCTTGATTTACATTTATAATGCAATAATATAAAAAATGTATGTAGAAGATAAGCATGCAGATGGAAACACTGATATCTTACGTAAACAACAAATGCAAACATTTTTCAAATTTTTTAGTGTTTGCAGCAGTCTTGTGTGTTAACAACTGATGACCCATTTTCTTTGTGTGGCATGTCGTTCATAATACTGAAAATATGTGACCTGAAGTCTAGTTTTCAGGGTCACAAGCTGAATGCAATGCAGAGTTCACCAAAGAGGAATTTTAAAAAGGATCAACTGTGTGCCTGATTACTCTTTATAAATTTTTATTCCACTGAATATAATGACTTTGCAGGATCAAAAAATAAATGGTTTGGATTAGTTGGTCTGAAAAACAAAAAACAACAGAAATATTTGAAAAAATATTTAGATTTTTTCACCACCCCACGTTAATATTATTTTTATTGTATCACATTTTGTCTAGAAAGAATAAAAGAAACACAGTCAATGAGAAAATAATTCAAATGTGGAATGAGATTGAAGCACCACTGTGTAACACTATATACACTATAACCCATATTCAAATCTTTATTACAAATTTTTATAAGACAAAATTATAAAGGAAGAAACTAAAATATCAAAAGATATAGAAGACAAAACAAACTTTTACTTCCATTCTTGGCCTCACTATAACAAGTTATGATTTGAACATTTTAGGAATGTATCAGTTTTTCTCCAGGTTTGTAGGAGTGTTTTGAGGGTTATAGAAAATGGAATATTTTAATGTATTCTTATGCATTTTCTAGAATTAGTATAAAACAAAGTGATTTTTATTTTTGCTGTGTTTTGGTATTACCATAATGCCATTTTTTCTCTTAAGGCATCATAATTTTGTGGTGCTGTTGCCTAGATGTGACAGTAGTTCATTAAGGGTGTGGCCTCTGGCAATAATGTGACAACGCGTCACATGTGTGACAGTATAAAGGTCAACCTCATACTGATATCATCATCCAAGACTGTGCATTGCATTTTATTGCATTTCAGAAAATTTATTAAAAGAGCTTTCAGCTTCTGGTATTTCCCTAGTTTGACTGTGATCACTACTAATTGTTTTTTTCTTAGTTAACAGTGTTTTAGGACATACCAGTACTGACTTTTGCCATTCCTCTTGAACACATTTATTTTCAGTTCTATTCTATGGTTGACCCTTCTTGATCTACCAGATCAAAACAGGTTCATTTCCCTATTTATCAGGTGGACTGTCTTGCTCACCTTTAAAGGAAAGAGAACCACAAGTACAAAACTTCCTTCCCCCATCACATCCTGTGCTCTCACAAATATCTGAGTATACTGCTGCCCTGGTAGTTGAACCTTTGTTTTAATTTACCTGCTGGATTCAAATCAATGGCTATTGGCAAGGCGTAGGCTATAACACATACTAGAGAAAAATCATCTTCAAAGTATGTATTCATAACAAAAGCATCTCCACAGCATGATGCTGCCACTATCATACTTCATGTTGGGGATGGTGTGTTTTTGAAAATATGAGTTGTTTGGCTTGCACCAAACATGGTGTTTAGTCTGATGGTCAGAATGCTTAATATTAGTCTCATCAGATGACACACCCTTCTTCCAGCTGAGTCTCCATTGTGTCTTCTGGCAAACTCTAACTGAGATGTCATGTGTATTTTTCTGTTTCTCCTGTAAAGCTGTAGCTTGTAGCTCTTTCAGAGTTAAAAAAGGTCTCTTGGTGGCCTCCCTTAATAGTCTTTTTCTTGCAGGAAAAGGCATTGTTTGTCACCAAACTGTTCTTGGATGGTTGGGAGAAGTTGCCTTTTCCAGCATAATGGAGCACCGTACCATAAGGCAAAAGTGCTAACAAAGTGGCTCAGGAAACGAAACATCGAAATTTTGGGTCTATGACCAGGAAACTCCCCAGACCTTAATCCCATTGAGAACTTGGCGGGTGGATAAACAAAAACCCACAAATTCTGACAAAGTCCAAGATGCAAGAATGGGCTGCCATAAGTCAGGATTTGACACACCCTTCTTCCAGCTGAGTCTCCATTGTGTCTTCTGGCAAACTCTAACTGAGATGTCATGTGTATTTTTCTGTTTCTCCTGTAAAGCTGTAGCTTGTAGCTCTTTCAGAGTTAAAAAAGGTCTCTTGGTGGCCTCCCTTAATAGTCTTTTTCTTGCAGGAAAAGGCATTGTTTGTCACCAAACTGTTCTTGGATGGTTGGGAGAAGTTGCCTTTTCCAGCATAATGGAGCACCGTACCATAAGGCAAAAGTGATAACAAAGTGGCTCGAGAAACGAAACATCAAAATTTTGGCTCTATGGCCAGGGAACTCCCCAGACCTTAATCCCATTGAGAACTTGGCGGGTGGATAAACAAAAACCCACAAATTCTGACAAACTCCAAGATGCAAGAATGGGCTGCCATAAGTCAGGATTTGGCCCAGAGGTTGATTGACAGCATGCCAGGACGAATTGCAGAGGTTTAAAAAAAAAGGGAAAACACTACAAATATTCACTCTGCATAAACTTAATGTAATTACCAATAAAAGTCTTTGAAATTTATGAAATACTCGTAATTATACTTCAGTATACCATAGAAACTTCTGACAAAAAGACCTAAAACATTTGTCATTAATATAAACCACTTTGTAGAGATCTGTTTTCCCTTTCACATTAAAGTTTCGGAATAGCCAAATTAATGTTTAATGTTGTATACCAATAAAATGTTAAAACGTCCAAGGGATTGAATACTTTGTATCGGCACTGTATACAGCAGCAATGCATTTGTTGAACTGTTGCTAATCTAAGAGTAAAAAGGAATTTCTAACCCAAAATAGTCAAATAAGGCAGACTAATAGATACATAAACAATAGTTATTAGCAAACCTTCCAAAATGATTGAATGCTCATTTTAAATGACTCTTCATTTCTAATTGTTGCTTAGATATAAAGGAACCATCTCTGAATTGCAGATAACTGGTCAGAGTGGATCCTAATGATAATGAGAATACATCCTTAAAATTGTGCCTATCATGTGTGTAAACTATGGATGTTATTGGTTACCATGAAACTAAGTGGTATTGAATTCTAGTTATACTTGCAAAGCAAACATACGTTTGTAGTGCTGCACACTATCTATAGCAATATACTGTAAGTTTGTAAAATAATATAATTCTTCATTGAAGTATTTAATGATTATCTTCATTTACGTAGACTGTATATGAACATAATATTTGCATATACTTATTTATTTCAAAATGTCAGGATTAAAAAGTGAAAAATTTTGTTCCCTTTAGCAGCAAACCTTCTTGTATATATTGCCAACAAAAAGGCCTTTAATATCTGACATAGTATCAAAATGTTCTTCAATGTTCAAAGAATCTCTTTGACTTATGAAGTGTAGTCAAGACAGATAGCAGAGAATAAACACAGCTCTCAGGAAATGTCAATTTTTCACTTAACTTGTGCTGTGAATATCAGCCGCATCTCTAGATTAGCCTGTCACAGGCTGGTTCTCATAGTCACAAGAAATACAACTGACTCGATATCTGCCTTTTAACATTGTTGGAGAAAGTGTATCCAGTAAGCCACCATGTTATCTTATTTGAAATTATAAGTCCTAGTGTACAAAAGGCAACTTTGCTTTCCATCTGAACTGTGTATTTAAACTATCACTTGAAAATCAGAGGCATAGTACATGAGGTGTCATATTTATTTGACATATTAAACAATACTAAGCAATTTTTATTTTGACATTTGCTTTCAAATGTTGTTAATGGAATGAATTGACCTCTACTAGCTAAGTCTTTTAATAAACGCCTGTTAAGGTAAAAGAAGTAAATCCTGGGGGAAAGCTTTTTGGCACCTCTGCCGATCACTCCTGTTGTTCTCATAACCTTACTCCTCTAATGCTGTATTGTGTAACTTAAGTTTAGTATGCACTTGCTGTTTCCTTTCTTATACAGTAGACAGCGATCAAGGGACCTCCACTTTCCATGTTTTTTCAACTTGCCACACTCCCCACTCGTTTGCCATTGTCAGATGCCTCAGTTTTACACGTTCCTACATCTAGCTTGTCTTGTGGCACAAGCATCCGTTCTTCATGATGAAGCCAGTCTGAAGTCATTCATGCATCTGTTTCCTCTGTCACAAGCATATATTTATTGTGTCTGCTACAAAGTTATTTCTGCCTTGGGTCATGGTGGGCTTAGCAGCAGTGCCTTTACGTATGTCAGATCAAAAATATGTTTCGCCAATGCACCAGAAATGGTCTTTCTTTTCTCAACTCATGTTATACCACAACAGAGATTAGCTGTCATATTAAGCCACTGCCTGGTGTATTTTTTATATATCTTTAAACCACTTTCTTAATCCTCTGCTAACTTTTGGACTTTGGTTACTGACTGCATCTGCGTTTGTGCCACCCTTTGACTTCTTGGGTGGATCAACTCTGTTATCATCTGTTACCATTTTTCCTTCATCAATTTAATCCTAGCTGTCAACTGGACTGCTATACAAGTGTCCTCTTTACAAATGTCAGTTATTGTCTGCCACACCTTAATTCCTTTATAAAGAACTGAATGGCAGAGATTTTGAATAATTATTTCCAAAGCTCAAAGGCATGAAGCAAAACGTCTGGAAGTCTGAAATTCTTTACTTTAGTATGTCTTAAGAATACATGATGGTTCTTTTTTTTCCTTTCCTGTAATTCCAGTCTATGAACATCCACAGCTACAAGGGAACTTATGCTTAAATAAGATGGCATCTACAGAACAAACTGTCAGAAAGCCCAGCTCACTAAATTGAGGTAGAGGACATCTTGCATGCACCACAGCCTACATAATTCACATTTTTTCTGTTGCTCTAGAGAAACTTGATTATATTCCACCACGTTTGTTAACTTTCCAGGTTTGTGATATCTTCAACTTAACTTGATGCGAGAATGACTTTGGAATATAATAATCACTGCACAGATATTTTGTACATTTTGTTTGCTCTACCATGACAAGCTGTTTAATAAAGATGAAGTTTTTTTTTCTGTTCTGCCTGCTCATTCTAACAACTGAATCTTTAATGCCAATAAATTTGTTCTAACCATCTAACCATTGCATTACAATTAAATGAAACTTAAAAATACTGTAACTGTATCAAACAGAAATATTTGGTATCTGAATTATTCAGCAAAAAACATTTTGATTGCCCAGTAGATCCTGCTGTACACTGCACAAGGTCTGTAATCTGAACCTAAAGTTTTTAGAGCTACCTGTATATTTCTTGTTTGACAGGCTATGTTCACATTATTAGGCTGAAGTGACTCAGATCTGATTTTTGCCTTAATGTGACACAAATCGGGTGTTTTCAGGGGTGTGTGGACACAGATATGTGATCTTTACAAATCAGATTTCAGTCACTTTCATATGCGGCCCTAGATCGGACACTTACCATGAATGGAAATGGTCAGATCAGAATTCATGTGTTTTTTTTTTCCCCTATGCCCATGGCCTGAGTGGTGTCATCACAAGCCAGCGCAGGCAGTGTGACAAAACAACAATGGAGGAGACAAAAGTCATGGTCCCAGCATTGCTGCCTTATTTCTCATAACCCTACATCTTCTGGTGTAGCAGTGCCAGCAATATCTTTAAAAACAGCAAAAGCTAGCCGTCTGGCTTTTTTTTTGCCTTCATGACCTATAATGTAGAGCTGAAAAACTGTTTGCTATCCTCCAGAGCAAAATGTGATGCATACACTAGCTACAAGCGCGTTCATCTTCTCAATTTTAATACCATGCATGAGTCATGTCACCAATAAGGCATCATTGGTTATGCAGATGACTCGTACACAAGCGTATCGATGTGCACATGTGTGTCATTTCAGGGGACAGATGAGATGCGTTCACATTACAGTTAGACACAGGTCACTTGTATTTATGAATGTGAATTGTCAAGGTAGGCAAATCTGATTCAAATTTACCAAATGAGGCTTCAAATGTTAACATAGCCAAAAACGTTTCAATACATCTTTCTATATTCCTGCAAATGGTGGGGCAGCAATAGCACCTTGGAAAAAGTGTAAGATTTAAACTGCCTCTGTTACTCACCAGGCCACAACTCTGACAAACATGAGTTTATGTCAAATTTTCCATAAATGCATATATTACCACCTTTTTATTTTTGTCAGTAGGGTTTATGAAAAATATTACATTATTTTTCTGGTCTCAGCAATTTTTACTAAACTGGTGGTCAAAAACTCAGCAGGTTTTTTTCGTTACATGCAATAAGTTGTGCTTCACATCTTTCATGATTCTGTCCATCCATCAGGTTTTTTCTCATTCTCCTTTTCTTTGTCTTTAATTTTTTTTTTTGTAAACAGTGCTTTCTTTAATCACAACACAACGGATTAGGTTAATATAGTAGCAGCTATAGCTAAATTGATTATTAACTGAAGATTATGAACGACTTTTAAATTAAATCCAAACCTACAGCGGATATAAAAAGCCTACAGACATCTGCCAAAACCAGATTTTGTGTAATCAATAAATGAGACAAAGAGAAATCCTGTCAGAACCTATTCCACCTTTATTGCAAAATTACATTCTATACGAAGAAGGTGAAAGCAAACCAGAAATTGTTTACTAAAGAAAGGAAAAAAATCATACAAAAATCTGGTTGCATTAGTGTGCATTCCCCCTAAACTAATACTTACAGTAGTTGAAGCACCTTTTACTTTTATTACAGCACTCAGTCTTTTCGGGTAAGAGTCTGTCAACTTGGGACATCTGGACTTGGTGTTTCTGCCCACTCCTCCTTGCAAAAAAATGTATTTGTCACATTACGACTGCATCTCCTGTGCACAGCTCTCATCAGGTCATCCTACAGATTTTCAGTTGGATTTAGGACTGGGCTCGGGTTGAGCCATTCTAGAATATTGATCCACCTTTGATGGAGCCATTGCTTTGTTGATTTTAATATATGCTTTGGGTCATTGTCATGCTGAAAGGTGAAGTTCCTCCTCATCTTCAGCAGATGCTTGAAGGTTTTGTGCCAAAATAGATTGATACTTGGAGCTATTCATAATTCCATTCACCTTGACTAAAGCCCCAGTTCCAGCTGAAGAAAAGCAGCCCCAAAGCACAATGCTGCCTCCACTGTTCTTCACTGTGGGTATGGTGTTCTTCTGATGATGTTCTGTGTTATTTTTGTGCCAAACATACCTTTAGGCATTATGGCCAAATAGTTCACCCTTGGTCTTATCAGACCATAGTACATTTTTCTACATGGTTCTATGAGACTGGGTATATCATTTTGCAAAGTTTAGCCAGGCTTAGATGTTTTTCTTTCTGAGAAAATAGTTTCATCTTGATACCCAACCCCACAGCCCAGACATATGAAGAATACAACTGATTGTTGTCACATGTAGAGAACAACCAGTACTTGCCAGTTTTCTCCTTTTCTTCTCATCAATCTTTTAGGGACATTCTGATCTTGATAGAATCACTGTTGATATTTTCTTTACTTGTTGATGAGTGTCTTCACCGCGCTCCATGGGATGTTTAATACTTTGGATATTTTTTGTACCACTCTCCTAAGTGATACCTTTCAATGATGAGATCCCGTTTTTTTTTTTTTCAAACCTCTTTGCGGACCATGGCTTTTGGAGTATGTTGCAACCAAGAGGATATCAAAATAATCCTACAGAAACAGTCAAACTTTATCTGAGCTCAATCAGAGCAATTTTGATTGATGTCAGGTGTACAGCTCTGCTTTATTGTATCGTTCATGATAACACTGGTATAATTTTTTATGTATATCTCTCTCAATATCAGTAATATGGCAATAAAATGAATTTACGTTCCCTTGCACGCACAACAACGACACTAGCCCAAACAAGTCTGAGAGTGAGAACAGCGTGTCAGCCTCCGATGATGATTAAGTACATAAAAAGGGAGCTACTTCAATAGTATGGAAGTGGTTTGGTTGCAAGAGGTCAGACCTCCAACACAGCACAATACTTTACAAAATATGCAAGAAAACTTTTACTGCTAAAGGTGGAAACACAACAAACTTGTTTCACCACGTGATTCAAAACCACACTGTCTGGTATAATCAGGCTAAAAAGGTACATGACAAGATACTAGCAGATGGTTATTTGTGGCCAAAAAGTAAACTGAACTGAGCATTGCTGGAGCACTTGCTAGTCTAGGCACAGACTGAAGCAGTTATATACTTGTGGGTAGTGGGTGGTGTTCGAATAGTGTGAAGAGAGAAAGCATGAGCAGAAGAGACAGAGCAAGGCCAGAGGATGGTGTGAGAGGGAAGACAGTGTAGAAAGAGACGGTCCACCAGGAACACTGTCAAAATCACTCGCACAGAGCTTAGAGACTCGCAGGCACATGAGGGTATGTGGCTGATAAGAAGCGGGACCCACAGACAGTGTCACCTACCCCTAGGGAGGAAGAGATAGTTTCACCAGAGAGATGCCGGTTGTGGGTCCAGCGAGAGAGGACTGAGAGAAGCCGGCAGACAAGAAGCCAGGCATGCCTAGGTCATCATGAGATACCCAGAAGTGAAAGAGAACACTCATTCCACAAGGGAGAGATACAGACAGGGATTCAGCAAGTTAGAAAGATTTATGTTGGGAAACAAGCATTTGGCGAACAGTGTTTTAGTGGGACTGTTGGAAGATTAATTGTTGAGGTAACACAACGTGCAACTTGGACTTCGCACCACCAACGGTTGTATCCTCTACTGTTACATTTTAACAAACTTTACAGTGTGGACTGTGTGCTCTGTTTTTAAAAGGTTTTTGCTCCTGATATTTTTTTAGATTCTTATTTACTTTTATCTTCTTGGTGGATTTTATATTGTCTGGTGTAATACAACTTACTGGTGTTTTTTTTGAAACTGCTGCTGTGTCTTTCATTGTGTGTTTACTCACCGCCCAATTTAAAGGAACCTGTGTACTATTATCTTTAAATTATCTTCTTCTTCTTCTTTCGGCTGCTCCCATTAGGGGCTACACAGCAGATCATCTTTGTTGTCCGCATATTGATTTGGCAAAATTTTACATGCCCTTCCATGACGTAACCCTCCCCATTTATCCGGGGTTCTTAAATGTTAAGATCTAGTTCAATAGTTTTATTATTTGCCTTTTAAAATAAATTCTAGTTAATTGAATTAAATTCTAGACTCTTAATAAAAACTGGGAGGCATAGTCGGATATTTTAACTGTGTTTAGGTTAGATTACCTGTAAGTGTGACCAGACACCTGTCACATAATCTAAAACTCTGACTGCAATGTGTCTGCCAGCAGGATGGCTAGTTAACTCTTAAAGTGTTTACTTGTACAGTTCCAGCACTGATATTCTATATCATTTGATGATGAACCCAAAAAAAAGATGTAAGGCAACTGTTTAAGTTTTGACAGTATTTTTATTTTATTTTTTATAAGCAGTGAGTGTTTACATTTTGACTGAAGGTGTGTTTTGATTGCTGCTGTTTATTTACATTTGCACTTAAAATTTGAGGTCAGTTTTATTAGGTAACAATATTGTGCAGGTTTCTGAAGAGTTACAAGGATAATTTACTTTAGTTCTTGTTAAACTAAACTGTTAAGCAGTTATGTTATAATTTTACTTACGATTTCCAGGAAAAACATTACCTAGCGTTCTTTTGTGCTCACATTTGATGTATGCTGTGTTACACTGTATACAATGCTGTGTCACTACTATTGCACTGTAATGCTGCACCCACTGGCACCTTGTGGCAGCAGATTCATACTTTGAATTAGGTAGTCTGTCAGTAATGACAGTAGCTCATTGGAAAAGGATGGAAAATGCACTAATAAATGCCGCTGCCTGCAAGCTGCAATCACCAACAAAATGTTGTTCTGTGGGGTTTTTTTTTTTTCAATTTTGAAGTATCGTTAATAATTTTGAGGCTATATTGCAAACCCCTAGTGAGGTATATACTAACAATTATTTGAAATAATACTTATTGTGATTGTTTGATTCTGAATGCAGCCACATCCTTGATTATTAAAGGGTATACACACTAATGTAAACAGGTTTGTGTATGATTTGTTTTCACCATCTTTGTATATTTTGCAATAAGGGTGGAATAAATTCTGACAGGATTTATCTTGGTTTCACTTTTTTTAATTACAAAAAAATCTGTGATTTTGGCAGGGGTGTGTAGGCTTTTTTATAGCCACTGTATATCTGATCCTTTTTAATTGTTTTCAAAGTGCTAGTACAATATGCTTATTGTAAGTTAATAAATTTTATGGAATTGCACTTTGATATCCCCTGTCTACACCAAATAAAACGAAAAAACTATTAATCAGTCATAGATTCCAAAAGCACTAGATTAAATATGTTGGACAATAGCTTTAAAGTGTGCTAGTAAACTGATAAGAGATTCCTCTGTACTAATTTTTGTGGTTACTTTATGATCCTTTATAAAGATTAATTTTATTTTACCTCTTTCCTCTTTTTCTGCAAAATACATGAAAGCCTGAACAGCGCTACAGCTCCATTAATGCCAGATTTTTCAATTTATGACATTGTGTTCTGACTCCCTGCTAATGGAAAGTATTAATGTGTTTCAGGTCCTACTTTTCAACACACCATGCAACAGGTTCTTCTCTGCTGGCCATGTCATATAAGAGGCTGCTTCCAACTGATTTCCAAACATGTTGCCTCTTTTTGTCAATTAGCTGCACTGAACCAGTCGGCCTGCAGCTTTTACACTCAATTGCCAGCTGTTCCGATTCCAAAGACATTCAGGCCTTCCTGTTAGTGTTTCATATTTTAAAGCAGAACATGTAATTCACAGCAGCTGGATGGAGTGATAAACAGGTTTTGCAGCTGTGGCATGGGGTTTCCTCTTTGTGTACATTGAAGCAGGTGACCAGCTAGGTGACCAGCTTAGAATCATTGAGAAACCAATTGGTCCTTATGTTTTGACAGTCTTCCAGCATACAAAAATCAATGCTTACATGCATTTTGTAAAAAGAATATTACAAGTAAAAAACACTGATAAGTGAGATTTTTCTAAAGAACAAAAGACAAAACAACATGTCAGACACTTGTGTAAAAGAAATAAGTAAATTTCACAAAAATGCACAAAAAATCATGGCATCCAAGATGATAAAAATGAATAATTCTTTCAAAAGTGATTGAAAGAAGATAATAATTTTATAAAAATCACAAATTCCAAAAATAATCGTAATTGAGCTCAGTTCAATTTATTTTTGTAAAGTGCTCTTCGTTGGGTGCAGGCACAGAGCACTATGACTTGTTCTCAGGTGAGATGCACATACAAATTTACAAAACTACTAATTATATAATCAGTATACATAAAGAAACAGATTTATATAAATAGACAAGAAAACACAGCAATCTGAAACTGATTAGCATAAATGGAAACTGACAAAATCTGTTCATTAATTAAATGTTGAACTATGGACTGTGGCCAGTTGACAACAGGGGAGAGTAAATCAGAAACTCTTAGGAAAAGTATATAAAATAAACCTTTGGGAGATACATGGCCAATTATAGCAGAGAAAGTCAGAGTCGGATGAGTCACAGTCCTGGTGACCTACACCTTCACTACAGCTGTATAGATGCAGAAAATAATGCCTGCTTATGTACACTTTTCCTTATGGAATCAGGCTTTCTTTTTACCCACGCGTACTCTTCTTTTAATCATCTTCTCCGGTTATGGTTAATGACTATTATATATATATATAGCTATATATAGCTTGGAATCCTTTAGGAACATGCCTGTTTCATTTGAAATAACTGTGTGCAAAATTAATTTTTATCTTGGTTGCTGAGTGATTTACACGTGATTTTAGTGACAACATTGCAATGCTATTTTGTGTATTGGTTCACTGAGGATGCTGCAATTTTGTATTTTGTTTTTCATGATATTATCTAAATGCTGTTATAAAAGTTGCCTATGTTTTTTGAAAGTTTAAAAAGTAAATAAATGATTAAAAAAAAAAAAAAGATTTTCTAACAAAAATTTTTAGGGACATGAAACTTTGGTGTTTTGGTTAAGACAAATTCCCATGTAGAGACTTGTTATGAATGACTGTTTTTTGAACGTATCCTGCCTGGGATAAAAATCATTTTGATTTCTTTCTAGGAGTTTTCAGACACAAGGAAATCAATGATCAGAAAATTTCCCTTATAATTAATTATTGCTGTTTTTCCCAACTTATGGGATAATAGTGTAGTTGTTGCACCAGGAGTGTGCAATGAGTGATGTCATCGGTGAGACCATTTAATTGTGATTTGCAATACTTTTTTTTTGACTCTTAGCAATTGAAATTAGCTCTGAAGTTTTCACTTTGATTTTTTGTTAGCGATTTCAGTGTCTTTCTGACTTCCAGTGTAGACCTGTGCCTGTTTTTTGATCGTGTCTTTTTCTACTGTTCATTGCTCCTTCATTTTTTTTTACCATTTCTTCACCCAGGGAAAGACTATTGCTATGCCAGACTGTTATCTTTATTAACCTTTAACTGGTCAACATCCCTGTCACTCAATAATAATCCTAACATACTGTATATAATCTTTAAGACTAGAATTCCTGAAGCCTATGAGAAAACTTGTAATCTCGGGCCACCTTAAATTCCTTCGCACATCTCCATCAGTGTCTTTTGTTTTGCAAATGTGTCAGTCAGCACAAGCAACAAGCAGCCTGCTATCCAATTCCCCCTGACCGCCGGAGGTTAGTCCGTCACAAAATTCTCAGAGCTCAGGTCACTTTATCTGGGAATGAGGTGCCTGGAGTTGTATGGGGTAAATAATATATCGTTATTTGGAATGCATACATTTCATGTGTGTTCCCTGTCTACAAGGATCGGTGTATGTGTAGGATGACAGGAACTGCTGAACACATAGCTGAAACTGAAAAGTTTTCTATGTTATACTAATAATGACATGAAGTGTATAATGTGTGAAGACTTTAGTCCAAATATCAAATAAACATGTGCACTTTCATTCAAGAATATAACCAAAGAAAAATCATTCGATTTTCATGTTGCTGTCAATGAGTTAAAAATCCAAGCTTAAATATCAATTGACAGGAAATTGATATGTATTCTTGAATGGTGCAGAGATAAGAACTGCTGCCTTATATCCCAAAGGTTCCGGGTTCAAGGCCGGGCACTCCATGTTTTGAGCAGTGAGCTGCTATTATTATTACTATAATATAATAAAAACATACATTTGATTTGAGTCTGTAACACCCCGTGTAAATTTTGGCTACTTATAAAAGTTTCCACTTGTTTTTTTATTATTCAGTTTTATTCTGTCAGTGACATTCACATGGTACAATGAATTTGCCTCTCCCTCTCTGAGTTGATGGCATTTATCTCCATTCTTTTCACTGCTCAGAACTATTGGTTGTACCGGCAATCAAAGATACAATGCCCCGTGACCGCTATCAGACGACCATGCGGCATTTGCACTTTGACATCAAATACATCCAAAAAATGTGTGAAAAGTGACAGATTTGCTGTGATCTCTGACATCTGGCAACATTTTATTGAGAATTGTGTTTTGAGTTACAACTCAGGGCAAAGACATTCTACGTCTGTGGTCATAAAGCTGATAAACAAATGCAGAACCGTAACAACAGACAGCTTCTTTTTTTTGAACATTTCATTAATTGTATTAAAATCAAATAACATTCTATATAATCAAGTCAAGTTTAACAAAACTAGGTTTGAAGCAAATCAACCCCCACCCATGAGAAAGCAAGCTAGACCAGCAGAGTAAAACTTTAATAATAGTAAAAATATGTAAATAATTAAATGAATCAAAATAAATAGAATAAAAAAGAGGGGAGAGAATCTGCTTCCTCAATTTAAATGCTTATTCTAAAATGTTATTGATTAGATCCTGCCAAGTTTTGAAAATGTTTTGTACAGATCCTCTAAGTAAGAATTTGATTTTTTTTTAGATTTTAGAAAAATTTATAACATCAATTACCCAGTAACTTAAAAGAGGTGAGTTAGCATTCTTCCAGTTGAGCAAGATAAGTCTACATGCCAATAGTAAAGTAAAAGCAATTACAATTTGATTGTCCTTCTCCACTTTAAGCCCATCTGGAAGGACACCAAACACAATTGTTAAGTGATTAGGAGGGACTGTGACACCAAAGGTGGTCTGAAAGGTGTTTAAAGATTTTGGTCCAAAATTATGTTAATTTGATGCAGACCCAAAACATATGGCCCAATGAGGCTGGAACTTGATTGCAACGTTCACAGGTTGGATCTTTCCCTGGAAACATTTTGGATAATTTTAAATGAGACAAATGTGCTCGATATATAATTTTAAGTTGAATAATTGTATGCATTACACATATGGAGCTTGTGTGAATTCTGTGCATTGCTGCCTTCCATTCCTTTTCTGAGATGTTGAGTGAAAGACCCTTTTCCCACTGTACTCTGGGATCTTTGAAAGCGAGGGACTTTAAAAAGTTTTTATATATTACGGAAATGCTGTCCAAGTCCTCAAGACTGATCAAATTTTTTTCCGAAATAGAGGTAGGTGGGAGGTGTGGGAAATTGGGCAGGTTTTGTTTAACAAATTTTCTAATTTGAAGGTAGTGAAAGAAATGTGTTGGCTGTAAAGTTAAATGTGGAATGCAATTGTTTGTAGGATGCAAAGACGTTGTCTATGTACAGATCTTTAAGTGATTTAATCCCAAACGTTTTCCAGATATTAAAAACTGCATACGTTTGAGAGGATGGAAAAAGGTGGTTCTCATGCAGAGGTGACACAGATAAAAGGTTCTCTATCTTAAAATACTTCCTACATTGGTTCCATATTCTTAGCAAGTGAAGCACAATTGGGTTGTTAGTATATTGGTGATGACTTGTACTTATTGCTGTGCAAAGCAAGGAATATGAAGAAGTATTGCATGATTTTATTTCTGTTGTGGACCAAGCCTGTCTCTGTTCATCTATTTGTGACAATGTCCATGTTTTTATAGCTTGTAAATTCACCACCCAGTAGTAAAATTGAAAGTTAGGTGGAGTCAAACAAATGAGGCTATGGTTGAATCTAATTTCTTAAAAAGTGATTTATTGATGTCTATTGGAATATTTTGAAATAGAAAAAGAAGCTTAGGAAGGATATTCACCTGGACAATGTTAATTCTTCCAGCTAAGGTGAAATGGAGGGTAGACCATTTATGTAAGTCTTGCTTAATTTTTTCCATGCAGACAGCAAAATTTTATTGATAAAGAGCTTTATATTTATTTGTGATGTTTACCCCTAGGTATTTAAACTTATCTGTGATGATAAAAGGGAAGGTGTCCAATCTAATATTGTGTGCTTGACAATTCACTGGAAAGAGAACACTTTTGTTCAAATTAATTCTGAGACCAGAATTCTTTTGAAATTCTGTTAGTGCTGTTAGGACTGCTGGCATGGTATTTTGTTGATCGGATATATACAGTACCATATCTGCATATAGAGAGATTTTCTGTTCAAGTCCTTCTCTGATAATCCCCTTTATCTCATAAGCATTTCAGCAGTGAGCTGCCAGTGGCTCAATGGTGATTGCAAAAAGCAGTGGTGACAAGAGACATTCTCGTCTAGTACCACATTCTAATTTGAAGTAGTCTGAATTTCTGTTGTTAATACAAACTGAAGCTTCTGGACTGGTATACAGTAGTTTGATCCATACACAAATGTTCGGGCCAAACCCAAATTTCTCCAATATGGTGAAAAGGTAGTTCCATTCAACCATATCAAATGCTTTTTCTGCATCCAACGATAATAATATCTCCGGGGTGTTAGACTTTGTGGGTGAATATATTACATTAAACATGTGTTGAAATTTGGAAGCTAAGTGTCTGCCTTTAATAAATCCAGTTTGGTCTTGTGATATTACCAAAGGAAGCACTTTCTCAATCCTTCTAGCTAGGGCTTTGGAGAGTATCTTAACATCATTATTCAAAGTGAGATTGGTCTGTTTGATGCACATTGTAATTAGTCCTTATTTTGCTTAGGAAAGACGGTAATTAAAGCTTGATGAAAAGTTTGAGGTAGAATTTTATTGTCTCTAGCTTCTGTAAATGTTGCTAATAAAAAGGGAGCTAGCTTAATTGAGATTTTTTTATAAAATTTGCCATGGTAGCTTTCCCACTCTGAAGTGAATTTATAGCATCTAGCAATTCTGGTAGTGCCAGAGGTTTATCCAATTCCTTTTCACTGAGAGTATTAGTTGTGGTATATATAATGCATCCAGAAATGCATTAGGTTGTGTCTTGTCTTCTTTAAACTCAGTAGAATATAAGAACTTATAGTAAACTCTAACAGTGTGCATTATATTTTTATGGTCAATGATTTTGTCTCCGTCTGTGTCGATAATTACTGGGATTGCATTGCGAACTTCCCGCTTGTGGATTTGTTGAGCTGAAATCTTATTAGCTTTCTCTCTGTGTTCATAGTAATGATGTCTTGATTTAAAAATGAGTTGTTCCATTTCTTTAGTTGTCAAGAGGTTGAGTTCTGAATGCAGGGCCTGTGTTTTCCTATGAAGTGCTTAATTTGGACACCTGCCATGTTCTTGATCTATTCTGGTGATTTCACTGATTAGTTCTGATACTTTTTTGGTTACCAATTTATTTTTGTGGGTAAGATATAAGACAATCTGTCCTCTTAAGAAAACCTTCAGAGTTTTCCAGAGTATTCCTGCAAAAACCTCCGAGAATGTATTTGTCTTGATTTGCTTTGATATTAATTTTGTACAGTTCTCCTCTGATAATAAAAGTGGGTTAAGATGCCATCTCCGAGATGAGTATCTGGGGCATAATGATTTTAGCTCCATGATCAAAAGGGTGTGGTCGGAGATAACAATAGTGTCGTACTTACAAGATTTAATCATAGGCAAGAAATTATTATCTATAAAAAAAATAATCAGTTCTTGAGTAGCAGTGATGCATTGCTGAGTAGAAGGAATATGCTCTTGAGTTTGCGTTTAGAAATCTCCAGGGGTCTGATAAGTTGTAGATAGATAGACAGATAGATAGATACTTTATTAATCCCAAGGGGAAATTCACAATCAGTTACAAACTGTGTAATTATTTTTGCAGTGTTAGACGTCATCACCCCTGTGGCAGGAGACCTATCTGGGGCTGGATTTAAAACACAATTAAAGTCCCCAGCCATTATAATTTTATGAGTGTTCACATTGCGAATGGATGCAAATGCGTTTTGTATGAATTCCCTATCATCCACAGACAGCTTCCCCACAGCGATTTCGCTGGCTAATAGACTGTTGCACTGCAACACAACTCTGCTTGGCACCATAAGTAAAATGGGACTTCCACCTGCAGCTAAAGTCACTTCAGTAAGTGAGCAATTCATCATGCTAGTCTTTACATCTGGCAGTGCTGTGCTGATCGTGTATGTGGCCAAAAAGCTTTAATTTCAGTCTGTAACAGTCGGTGTAAACTTTTGCTACTTGTAAAAGATATCACTGAAGGGATACTGATACTGCATTTTCAGTATCATGCACCATAACGTGGAGTATAGGCAAACATGTTCAATTGACAACTCATGTTCAAAGGCATAGCATTTTCAAATATTGATGTTTTCATGTATGAATGTGTGTGCATGCATGAGAGTGTATGGGATACCAGGCTGCTTGTGCTGATCGACACATTTGCAAAACAAAAGACACTGATGGAGAGGTGCGAAGGAATTTAAGGTGGCCTGGGATTATGAGTTTTTTTGTAGTCATCAGGGATTCTAGTGATAAAGTGTTGGTGACAAAATGAATCATTTCCATTGCTAGGTCCCTATTTGCAGAGGGAAGAATATGAACATTATTAAGCATTGTGTAATTGATCTCCCAAGGCAAATAATGTGGACAAATACTGACAGCCACAATTTCAATGTCTGAATTACAAACTGTAGTTTTAACTTTACACCATTTCTCATTCACATAGATGACTATTCTCCCTGCTGTCTTTTTTCCACACCACACTGTGTCTCCTTTTTCTTGAATAAGATTAAATCTGTCCATCATTAAAACAGTGTCAGGTACTGTATATCAGGTTTAAGCCAGCTCTCCATAAAGCACAAAATGCCACAAAATTTGCATGCTATAGAGCCTGCTATAAGCACAGACAGTTTATTCATTTTATTTGACAGCGATCAAACATTGCCCATTACAATAGATGGTAGACCAGTTCTAAATCCCTTTCACCTTGCTTTTACTGTTGTGCCACCACATCTCATTCTCCTTCTATGGGCAAACAGCTCCTGCCGTAAAGTGTAACTGAGCTGCTAAGGTGCTCACAAGCGCAGGGCAAGTAGCTGATTACTTAGTATTTAATACCCCTGCTTTAATTTTCTCAATTTCTCTTACTCTTTCAGGTGTTACAGACATAAGGCAGCCTTCGAGTGCTCTTCCCGAATCCATCCAACCCGTATGAAGTACAGTCATGACAAGGCGGCACCTGGGTTCGCATGCATTGAAGTCTGTCGGTAAATTTAAAAGCCATTTTAAATCCTTTATCCGATTTCAAGTGGCTATTATCAATGACATGCCGTAAGCCAGATCAATTGTAATTTTAAATAAGAGTAGTAAGTACTAAATATGTTTGGTAAAAAAAAGAGAGAGAGAAAAGAAAAACAGTGAGAAATGCAGAGCTTCTGTATTTCTCACTCTGAAGTGAAATGATGTTCCCCATCCCATGCACTAATATAGTGATTAAAATTATGATCTTGCCCCTACGAGCAAAATATTGCATTAAATATATACACTAACAAGAAGTATAATTATATTTAAAACATTTAAAATTATGAATCAAGTATCAATTAATATTTTATTTGAAGAGTCTAGTGTGCAAAACTAACTGCAAAATGCGTATTGATCAATGAATCCAGAAATGACAGGTTGCCTTAAATAGGATCTCATTTATATAGATTGTTGGGGATGAACAGAGAAATGGCAGACAAGCTAACCATTATTTATTTCAGTTTAGAAAATAGGGAAAAATAAACTGCTGATCTAATTTTATTTGGCAGAGAAAGGAAAATTAGCAATTTACTATATTTACTGTGATTTACTGAAATTTTGCTAAAATCGTTATCTAATAAATGGTGATCCTAAAATTCTAATTAAGTAATGGGCTATTCAAAGGATGTGATCTCCTACACTGTGCTACTGTCTGCTTTGGCTGCCACCGATCATGTTGTACTGACTTATACAGTATATTCATGTTTAGCACACGGCTGAGTGCGTGTTCAATCACTTTTTGATATTTTGTTTTCATATTTGTTGACAGCTACACAGCTTAAATTTATTTTCTTATGAAAAGATACCCATCAAATAAAGGTTCATCAGTAACTATTAAAGACTCACAGAAATAAAAAGCAATATACAATAAAACCTTCATTATCCATTAGGGGTCGGGACCAAGGCTGTGACGGATAAGAGAAAAGATGGATAACAGAACAGCTACTTTAAAAATGATATACTGTAGATTAGTGAATAGTCATATTTACTTACAAAAACAAAATATAATATAGTATTGACAAAATTAATTAATTCATATAATATTGTAGCGACCAGCATAATAAGGAAACGCAACTCAGAGATACTCGAGTTTTCTACGTTTTACTTGGAGTAATCGTTCTGTAATAAACTGTGCCCTATCTTATACTCCATTATCTGGGTTACAGAGCACATCTCCAAAACAATAAAAGAAAGTTTTCCCTATCAATCAGTTTATCTCCTGCCTTTTTTCTCTGTACTGCAAACACTCCTGCTTATTGTCTCCTGACTCTCTACTCAAAACTTCCTTCTGCCGCACCTTCTTTTTTTCTCCTAACTTCTCTTGTCACTCATCTCCTAACAGATGTGTCCGCCCCTTACAGAACAGAAGCCCATCACCTAATCCCAATACTTCCAGCATTCATTACACACTTTCTGCCCCCCAACAGCACATCACAAGCTGCCTGCACATTACAATATATTAACAAAACATAATACAATTTAAAAAGAAAATTCTAATACAGGAGAACATTAACATTAATACAGAATAACATTTTACAATTTTGTCAGCATCGCGCTTATACCGTTCATTGTTGTTATTCTTCCTTCTCCATAAATTGAAGCAATACTCAAAGCACTTTTGCTGTTTTGTAAACGTTATAATTTCAGTTTTTTGTGATAATTTCGACACCACATGCTTACATTTATCAGTCATAACAATGTAGATTAATTATAATAAAAGAGAAAAGCTATGAAACGCTGTTAAAACTGAAGTTATGTAACTGACACTGTGATTTGAAAATGCGGCCTGACACATGGTGCTGGGGAAGAACACTATGCGCTCGCAGAATTGACAGTTGTTCCAATGTGTACAGGTCGCAGCATACCGCACGGCAGTAGTAATACATTAATAGGTAGGCACTGGTGAGAGTGTTTTTTTTTTTTTGCCGTGACAGTTAATCGAGTGATGGATAATCAAGGTTTTACTGTGTATCATAACATTTTCAAATTTGCTTAATCTAATTTCAGCAGCAGCCTTTGGGGCAAAGCAGAAACCAGCCCTGGGCAGAGCCTACATACTGTATGTGCACAACCTCACTCATATTCACACATGATCAATTTTGAATTGTCAGTTAACCTAACACAGGTGAATTTGTGAAAGTTTTTTTGAGGGATAAAAACTGAAGTTCTAGAAGGAAAAACACAAAGACACAAGGAAACCATTTAAACTCCACAAAGACAATGATTGAAGTTTTCTTCTAATTTCTTTTAAAACTGATTTGATAGTAAAAAAAAAAAAAAACTTAACTTATTTTTGCTATATTTCAATAACTCATGATTTACATACATGGAAGTAACCAGATTAACCTGCTTTAATTGTATTCTGTTCCTTTTTAGGAAAGCTTAGACATTCTAAAACACTTGTCCAGTACACTTGTCCAGTACAGGGTGGAGTAGGATCCAATGACATTGGTACAAGACAAGAACTGACTGTATGTGTGTTGTCAGTCCCAGTAAATTGGACACCTATACTAGGCCAATTCTGGGTCACATGTTCTTCATATGTCATTTGGGATGTGGCAGAAATTCTGGGCTCACACAGACACAAAGAGAATGTGCAAACTCTGCATGGATAATGCTTCAGACTCTGGATTTGAGTTTAAGATTCTATTATTCTAAGTACAGTGGAACCTCGGTTCACGAACGTCTCGGCACACGTACAACTCAGTTTACGACCAAAAAGTTCGCCAAACTTTTGCCTCGGTTCACGACCAAACACTCGGTATACGAACAAGCCAGGTTCCCTTTCGGTATGTTGATGTTGAGCGCGAGCACGCACACACACACAGAGAGGCAGCGCAAGAGACAGAGGGCTGTACACACACACACACAGGAGCACGCGGGAGAGAGGCGTGTGCGCACACACACAGGAGCGCTCTAGACAGACACACTGTGAGCTGCAAAGCTGATCGCACCCCCAGAGAATACAGACGCCCCTGGGAAAACCCCTAAGAAACATGGACAGACTACCTTCACATTCCTCCTTTCCCTTCTTGCCGGCTCTGTCGCGTAATATGCCTCTCGTGCGGTGCTCCGCCTTCTTAAAAAGCCTGCAGGGCTTCTTTCAGTTTGTTAAATTGGTTGCTTGCTTCTCCTTCTTTCTCTCTCAGACAATCTGTGCTCCTGGCGGAGCTGTCATCTCTGACTTGTCATGGAGCACGTTTAAACTGTTGAAAAGAGACAAATGTTTGTTTGCAGTGCTTTGAATAAAGTTCCTTTTTTTCTACAACCTCCTGTGTCTCTGTGCAAATCTGTGACCCAAGCGTGACAACACACACAGGCGCTCCAGGCTCGCAAAAGAGAGACGCACGCACACTAGAGAGACACACACAGGTGCTCCAGGCTCGCAAAAGAGAGACGCAGGCACACACACACACACACACAGGCGGGGAGAGAGGCACGCGCGCAAGCACACAGGCGCTCCAGGCTCGCAAAAGAGAGACGCACGCACACACACACAGAGCGATTGAGGGACGCATAAGTTAGAGAAGGCTTGTTTTTGTTTTCAGTTCTGTTTCCAGTGATCGGTTCGTAGCCTGCATTGTTGCAATGTTACTTTTCTTGGTGGTTTATTAAATTACGGATTTTTCAAATGTTCCTTTTTTCCCCTGTGCTTAAAACTCATTAAAAAAGGTGTTTTTAGCGAGAGCGGTTCCTAGCACTATAGCGCGAACTATTGCAGTGTTAGTTTTCTCTGTTGTTAAAGGTTTTCTCAGTGTTATTCAATGTTTTTACATTTAGTTTACCATTACGCTGTGCATTCTATGGTATAATTAACTATATTTGTGCTTAAAAACTAAAAAAATTTATATATTTACATACAGTTTCTATGGTCTGGAACGGATTAATTGTATTTACATACAATCCTATGGGAGAAATTGCTTCGGTTCACGACCAACTCGGTTTACGGCCAGAGTTTTAGAACGAATTATGGTCGTGAACCGAGGTTCCACTGTATTAGGTTGGGAGCATGCGGTGATTACAGTGCGTTGCCGCATCCAACCCATGATGAACCACCAAGATTGGGACCCAAGTGCATCCATGCAATGGGTGACATTTCAACACCACACTAAAACAGTGTGAGGTTTTTTAGAGTGGCTGGAGTGTCTGTCCAGAAAAGATGTGGAATGTTAAGGCCATGTCACATTACATGACTTTTAGAAAATGATTTTCAGTTGTAGCCTTCATTTAAATAATCTTAGCAAGTTGGAACCAATTGGCAGCGTGCTCCTATGAAACCAGTAGCATACTGTGACATGCCCCGCAACTCACTCCAACTAGTCCATGACTCACCCCGACAAAATGAAATAGGTTCGATTTTTGGCTTTAGTCACACTGGGTGGGCTGTGTGTGCATGAGAACTAACAACCAATGATTGTTCATCCGAAAGTACAATGCACATAATGCAGCGATGAGCAATAAAGAATGTGCATGATTTGGAACTTACAGACAGAACATAAACTCGTTTGCTCGGTGTCTCATGTATTACCGTATATACCATGACAGAATGAAAAAAAGAAAAAGGCAGCCAAGATTGCAGCTGAACTCACTATAGCTGTTAACCCTTTTTACAGCACTGGCTCCGCCAAATAGCATATTATTGGTTGGCACAAAAAAGGAGTGAACTGGATTGTTAGCACTGAGTCGGTGAATTAGACATACCCAGCAATTTTAATTTGTTAAATTGACACAGTCTGGCAATGAGATCAGAAACTGCAGTGGGCAAGTCTGTCTCATAACTTTACGGGACATCAGTTACAGGACATCCATCCATCTGTTTACTTAACCAGCTTACCCAGGGCAGGGTCACTGGGAAGCTGGAACCTGTCCCAGCAAGCATAGGGCACAAGGCTGGAATAACACCTGGAGAGAGTGTAAATCCATTACAAAGTGAATGCCCACACCCTAGGGTCAATTTAAGAATGCCAATTCTCCTATTCTGAATGTTGATATGCTCTCTCACACACATATACCATTAAAATACCATTCTGAAATTAAAAGGTTCTATCTATAAACCACAGATTTTTCTCCTAAACTAAATTTCTAGGACTAACTCTTAAGCATGACCTGATATTTGTATACAGGTACGCGTTAAAGATTACTTTATATTCCCAAAGTGAATCCAACCCCAGAGAAAATGAGAGAAAAAAATAAGTATTAGCTCATGGCCTGCTAGGGGTGCATTTCTGTGAGACAAAGTAGGACATCTCTGGTGTATTTCTTAGTCTTCAAGTGGAGTGGCAGATATCAGTGGGACATTACTGTGAACATTTAGGCCTAAAATAAGCTTTCTGATTGATTATACATAAACTACCTAAGTAGACATTTAAAAAATATAAAAAAACAATTCCAAAACTGCATATTTACTATCTCTTAGGATGACTTGTTTGTGACTGAATAACAATGACTTATTTGTTAGCATCTTCATCTTGGGCAGTCTTCTTCACTGGTCATGTTGTATTTATAAGCATTCACTACATTGCACATCGGAATGAGTTTGACATGTTTGATTTGTTCTTGATGAAAATATATACAAGGTAATATTAGTACAGAATAACTATGCATATATTTCAGACTTGCTCTTTGTGGAGATTACCTGGTGTTTGCCTAGACTTCCCTTGAATTCCATTCTCAGTTCAAAGATGTGCTGTTAAGTGGACTCTAAATTAGCCTGGGTGAGTAAGTGTGGGCATGAGTGTCAGAACAGCCTGCAAGCGACTTGACTTCTATCAAGCTCTTGATAGTTCTGGGTCAGGCTTCCCAATAAATGGTACTAGATCAAGCAAGTCATAAAGCAGACACAAAATATGTTTAGAAAAAATAGTAAATGTTGAAAAGGTTACTGCCGGGTTATAATCTCCATTTTCTCATTAGTATAGCATGAATAAGAATGTGCTGTTTGATTTAAAGCAAAGCAAATGTTGTAATTGAATTAGTCACAAATGACATGTAAATTTTGAACTAATGCATTTTTTCATAACTGCTCATACTCATAACGCATATCTCATTAAAGAAGAGAGAAAAAGACAGTCTGGTGCTTTGATTCAGCCAAAGCAATTTCTTTCTTTTATTTTGTAATCTTTTTATACATTACCTAACATTCATAAAGATATCTTTTTACTACCAGGTCATATACGACTTTCACACTGCAGTTTAGTTCTTGAACCTATTTCACACTTCATTTGTCAGTCTATTAAAAAATAATATATTCTTATTTCCATCTTTCATGAAAGATTTTTCACATTTTGTTTGGAAATTTTTTTCTGAGGTAGCTGTTGATAAATGCCTTGGTTGCCTGGGATATGGAATCTCTATATGCCAACATGCTCCTTTGTTCAATAAGTTATACATTTGAAAGGGCTTCTTGCACAGATTCTTTATGCAATACAAAGAATATTGATTTCTTGATTGAAAAATATGGTATTTCATTATATGTGGTCACAAAACATCTTTCAGTGAGTTCAGGATTCAGCTAGTAATAAAGCCAATTTTTACACTGGAAATTGAAAATTGCCTCCATTTAATATTTGTACTCACCATTTGTAATATTTGAAAAAATAGTCATTAGGAACAACAGCAAAATGTCATTTGATATTCATTATTCATCCATTCATCATTACCATTAGAAGACAGGATTAGATCCTCTTGAGCTGAAGAACTGTGCCCATATACATCAAGCATCTCAGAATTACACCTAGGAATTGCACTAAAAGTCTGACTCAGATAAGATTTTGTCTTACCCCAGAGTACGACATTAGAAATAGGTGTTAGGCGCTGTACATCCACTCTCAGCTAGAAGTAGGAGTTCATGTTTGAGAATGAATAGCATCATGATTTTACGGCACCCCAAGCCACAAAATGGAACATGAGTTTAACCTTTAATGGGGATGTCTGGATGGTACTGAAGGCGCTACAGAAATCAAAAAACATAATCCTCACAAGGCTGTCAGCTTTGTCCAGGTGAGAATAAGCCTTGTGGAGGAAATAGATAATTACATTCTCTATTCCAGTCTTTGTCCAATTAGCACACTGCAGTGGGTCCAGGTAGTCTACCACAAGAGAACTCGTATAGTCCAGGACCAGCCGCTCAAAGACCTTCATGATGTGCGACATAAGTGCCACTGGTCTGTAGTCTTTAGGTAAAGAGCTGCCTGCCTTCCTTGTTACTGGAACAAGAATGTTTTCTCACAGCAGTAGCACTTTCTGAAGCTTTAGGGACAGACTAAACAGGTGACAGAGGACACCACTCCATCTGGTCCCACATCTTTTTCTGTGTGTAGCTTCCTCAGTTGTCTCCATATTTACTTACTTACTTATTATAATGTTTTGCTTTACTTACTTACTATAATGTTTTATATTTCTCTGATACTAATACTAAGGCTTCATTATCAAGATAATAATAATAATTAATAATAATAATAATCCAGTAGTAGTAGGAGAAGAAGAAGAAGAAGGAAAAAATATGGTAAGACATGGCAATAGTGTTACCACTTTGCATGAACATGAAGAATAATATTGTAATGAACACCAGGGTGGAAAGACTGAGCCACACAAACTACTCTGAAATCTTCCTACTCTGAGACACTTGATAAATATGTGCACTGTTCCCATCCTTTAATATGGGACATCATTATACATTTTGAACTGTAGGGGGACACTCAGGGGTCATCACAGAATACCATAAAGATCCAAGGAAGCAAAAAGTATCAAAAGAGTTTAACACAACAGGGTGAATACAAAAGGTAAAGAAAAGGGTAAAAACAATAAATGAAAATGACCTAATACTCCACAGAGCCTACCTATACTATACAAGTCAGGGTCCCTGAATACCATGAGGAATGGCCGGTCCACTTGTCCACAGTTCTAGACAGTCACTCCCTGCTGCCCTCTACAAGGCTGAACCTCAGTGTATCTAAGCACCCTTTTGTAACTGTTTATCCCGGTATCTCTACTACAATATTGTACTAAAATAAAATACCATACCTTTGAATGGGTTCACTGAAGTGCTTTGACATTATAAAATGTACACTCTTTTTGCATTGTTTTATTAAAAACTAGGGGGATTTGCCCCCTACTCACTTCACTCACAAACCCCTTTAAACCCCCCACCCCACCACCAAAAACAAAGCGCCGTTGTGAAGAGGGTGGCTGAACGCACCCCAAGGAGATGCGGCTGCTCCTCCGAAACCCCTCTTTAACCATGTTACAATGAGAATAAATAACAGTTGTTTTTTTACCTCCTCTTTGCTTGTTCAGCTGCTGTCTTGCTGCTGCTTCTGTGTGGCATAATCTGCATTTCGTGCAGCGCTTCGAACGTTTTAAAGTGATTGCCTTGTCTCTCTTCTCCCCCAGACATCCTCAAACACTATTCGATCTCTTTTCGCTGTTCCGTTATTTCACCGAGTAATATTTTCTGTTTGTTTGTGCTAATGTAATCTTTACTCTCATTTTCTTGAGACTTTCAAATTTTCCTACTTCCATATCTCCAACCTGCTCTGTATGTGTATCACGGGACTTGCTTCCAAAGGATGAAAGTATGACGTTACTTGCCCGTGTTGCGGGATGCGAAAGTGTCTCTCTGTCTCTGTCTGTTTTCAAAAGATCACGTCTCGTTGCAGTCTCGTCCCAGGTTTTTTTTTTATAATAGAGAGATAAATTAGCATAGTAATTAGAGGGCCTAGTGCTAGCATGGTTTGTCAAATTGCTTTTGTACATAGGCATAAACTGTGTGTGTATATTAACTTTTTAGCTTTTTTAGGCATTACGTTTAATTGAAGAAAACACAAAATATCGGCATATATAGCAATGATGAAATAACACCATATCTGTAATGCAAGTCTACACAGTACTTTCAAGATTTCCTTCCTTTTTTTATATTGTTTCCCAGTCCCTATTTAAATGCAATGTCATTTTATGTAATGTGAAATGAATACTCTTGACACACGAAAAAGGTTTGGGGCAGCCACCTGTATACTTGAATCCAGGCTGCAAAAGGCAAATATTAAGTACAGATGTGTACAGAGTTGAGTCCAGAACAGAACAGAGTAAAAGCAGGATGTGGTCTGGTTTTTATGGCTGGTTGGCGGAAGTGATGTCTTTGGGGCCGGAATCAGGCAGAATTTCCCGTGTTTGGCCTGTAGGGATAGCAGAGAAAGGTTTAGCTCACCCTGGCCTGGCATGGAATTACTAACTATTGGTCCTTTTAGCTGCCTCCCATGTGCATGTGTGTGACAGTATTTAGGGACAGGACTCAGGTCTATCGACTGTGTTGTTTCTCCATAAAGCCATCATTTACAAAGAAAAAAATGGAGACTGTTCCATGTAACATTGCACAAAAGTTGCAAACCAGCTAGGTTAACGCTTACAATACAGATGTAATGAAGAAAATGCTATGCATGCTTTCCAGAATGA
Source organism: Erpetoichthys calabaricus (assembly GCF_900747795.2). Lineage (NCBI taxonomy): Eukaryota > Metazoa > Chordata > Cladistia > Polypteriformes > Polypteridae > Erpetoichthys > Erpetoichthys calabaricus. Next base: position 62,662,338 of record NC_041399.2, on the reverse strand, counting down.
ATATAGTAGACAGTGTTTTATATGTACTTCCCAGCGGTGAAGCCATATAGGGAAGAAGACATAAGAATGTTAGTTGAATGGTTTCTACCTCTGCCATAACAAACTCTGGCCAACAACAATTTTGAGAAGGTCATTGAATGTTAATTTTAACTTTATAGAAAATGCTTTTTAATGTGACATGAACATGAAGTATTTTACCTTCTTTTTCTGTAGTACTAGGGTGTTGTACCGTGTTAGCCATTATGAATGTAGAGAAAAGCCAAGCAAAATGACACCTTTTATTGGCTAACTAGAAAGATTACAATATGCAAGCTTTCGAGGCAACTCAGGCCCCTTCTTCAGGCAAGATGTAATCAACCTTCTTTTTCACAATTTCAGATACGCATTCAACCGATATCCTTTAACACCAATCTTCCCCAACTCCAAAACCTCACCCTTTCTGTCTTGCATTTAAATATACTTAACTGTATGTAGGTTGTCACAAATGTGTGTATAGTGAGTGTTTTACCTGGTTCAAGGTGAAAGCATGGGGTGGAATATGAGAGAAAATGGACACAGTCTTTAATTGAACTTCCATTTTCCTTCTCAGAAGGGGACCAAGAACTTCACTTCAGTTCCACCCCATCTCTAGCTCTGCCTCTTTAGGTTTGTCAGTAAAAGAATGACTGGGCCTGGAAGCAGACTGTCATTTGATAGACCACTTTCAGCAGTGGAAACAATGAATTACTGTTACTTTAAAACTTGGCTTTATGTATTCTTTTTTTTTGCCTTCTCAATTAAAATGGGTTTTCTGGCTCAGACACTAACACTTAATTAATTATTTTTCAGCATTCGTTTTACCTTATTTTGTATTAAGTTCACCATTCCTAATACTGTACTACCATACTGTCAAATTACGTTGTTTATCTAATCCACTGTGCTATTCCCTTATTTTTATTTATACAGACTCTACCCTATAATTGTAAAATGTAATTGAAGGGTTTTTATTTACTGTTTATTTCAGAACGGCATCCTTGTTTGCTGTGTAATTGCATACTCTGTAACATATGGTACCTGTATATAAACTAAACATTGATTATTGATAATTCATTCACCCCAAATGCATATGCATTCATGCCCAATATCAAGATTTTCAATCAAAAGATGCAAAAGCAAAGAAAAAACTATGTGCCTATGATATGTAGTCACCTCATAATAAAAATAATTTTAAAAAATCTTGCAAACGGAATGCCAACTGTAATCCTAAAACCCCTAAAAATCAACGTAGTGATTTCTCTCGGTATACCATTGTTAATATAATCTCAGCATTAATGTGTTAGTTTTTAAAAAGAGATGGATCCATAATACCTGGGTTCGCTTCCCGGGTCCTCCCTGCGTGGAGTTTGCATGTTCTCCCCGTGTCTGCGTGGGTTTCCTCCCACAGTCCAAAGACATGCAGGTTAGGTGGATTGGCGATTCTAAATTGGCCCTAGTGTGTGCTTGGTGTGTGGGTGTGTTTGTGTGTGTCCTGCGGTGGGTTGGCACCCTGCCCAGGATTGGTTCCCTGCCTTGTGCCCTGTGTTGGCTGGGATTGGCTCCAGCAGACCCCCGTGACCCTGTGTTCGGATTCAGCGGGTTGGAAAATGGATGGATGGATGGATGGATCCATAATTAATGGATTCCTTAAGGTTTAATAATTAGAAAAATACACCATTCCTAATGTAAGCTGCTCAAATGTCAGAAGCCATGATTACTGTATCATGGGTGTATAAAGGAATTGACAGAAGTAGATAACAGATGAAATTTTCTGAGTTAATACAGTAATTATAAGTAAATAAAAAAATAAATAAACAGCTGAACAGGCCATTATGCTATTCAGGAACAATCCATTTTTCAAGCCCATAAAGATTCCCTGATATCACAGAGCAAGAAGCTGAAGATGCCTAATCTGCCAACTGTGTGAAAATGCCTTAGTTGTAAAGCTCATACATTAATAATTCACTGCTTTTAAAAGGTGCTTTCTCCAGAGTGCATGGAAAGTGCTCTAAGTAAATTTCCATTTGTGTGCTCCCTGACCTGGTTAAGTGAACATACTCTGTTTCGAATTAAGAACTGCATTTATCAAATCTATTTAACTGTTCTAAGAAAGAAGCTGACCAGAAAGTGACAGTTTTGTTTCATGCTGTTGTCAACCTAGTCTTTGTATTTCAGCAGAGGCTTTGTGTACCTCTTCCTAGCATAGAATTAAAGGTTTTAAAGGCATGAGTACACTTACTTACCATAATCTCAAAGTGAAACGTGTCATCACTTTTTATATTTATGCCACTCATATTGGAATTAAATGATTTCATGAAATCACTGTTAGTAATGAATATTTTTCTGTGAATTTCAGTGACACAACATGTCTAATTTAAACTGTTACTGTGTCTATTTTTATAGCACCTTTAATAATAAGGATTGTCGTTATAAGACTAACGCAATGCAAGATGAACATTTTACAACTGCATTTAGTAGCAAAATAAGATGCAATCAACAAGATGCCCAAGGAAAAGAATAATACAAGTTTAATAATTTAAGAGAGTTAAAATGAATACGCAGCTACAAGCAGATTCAGGCATTGGATGAGTGCCTGAAAAGTTAATGAGGATTCAGTCATAGTAGATAGGGAGCTGGATCAACACCAAGCCAGGATATTCTGCTGCAAGGAGACAACTTGTAATGCAGTAGTCTGTATTTCCACCAAGCAGGGAAATGTTTGATAATGCATTACATTAATGTTTTAGTCTCTTATTCACTATTAAAAATAGTTGTGATGCTAGATAAATGCAATCCTAAATGAGTGCAAGTTTTGTGATTATAACGTTTAGCAGCTCAAATACATGCAATAAATTAGAATTTACAAAACCATAAAAATATGTAGTGCAACTGCAAAGGCATGTACGGTGCTTTGTGCAGGAAAACATTCAAAGCTACAGATGGCTTTATATGAGGAAACTAGAAACAAGCAACATTTTTAAAAGGTTACAGGTGAAGAAGGGACACTATAAATCTCCACAAATCTAAGGAGTGCCCTTAATTGGAGGAAAATGAGGAACGAAGACTGGAGAACAATGAACTTGAACCTCAGTGACTAGAAACAACTTCATATAACACAACAAGAGATCCTATTAGATTAACACAACATAACTGGGAGGCAAGAGCATATCCCATCAGCACTGGGCACAAGGCAGTAAACAGGCGTGGTTAGGGTGCTAGTCTTTTGTGTAAGGTCTCTTCATGTCAAAGTGGGTTTTCCTCCCCCTTGAACAACGACATGAATGTCAATTAAATTGGCACAATTCATGAAATGTGGATTATAATTTCAAACAATGGCTTAATCAGATATTTTATAATGGTAAGATATTTATTTTAAATTAAAAAGGAAAGCACTAGATTCTTATTAAGCATACAGAAGCATTACATATAACATACTACACCTTTCCAATACTAGAAAAATAGTTTTAGCAAGGAGCAAATACACACGTAAATATCTGTTCTTCTAGTTGTTTTCTTTTTTAGAAAATTATTCTGCTATAAGCAACATAACTGGAAAAAAATAGAGTTAACACTTGAATGGGGGGATATACAAATTATTTTGATAGAAGGCACTTTTTACGCAGAGGGGTGGTCCTTGAAATAATTAAACAGTTAAAATCCAATTATTACCTTTAACCAGGTTTTCTTTACTTGGAATGTTTCTTCACAGTGCATATTAACTAGGCTCATAGGAGGCTCAAATTCATGTCCACCACTACACCGAGTGCATTAAGCACCCATTTAGCCAGTCAAGGGAAAGAGAACTCTTTAGCTAAGTGACTAATTGGTCCTCTGACTATAAGGGTATCTCTTCTCACAGAGGACTTGTCCATTTGAGCCCTGCCAACATCGCGCTTAAAATCATGCAAAAAACATCCGGCCAGAGCCTGCCACTGAAAATCAAATCCACTGTGGGATTCTGCCACCACCCATTTTAAACTGCTGGAATGCTCTTGCACAAGTGATGAGCAGTGAATGGTCTCCTCCAGACATGACACTTAAGCCAGACAGTTTGATTTTGGTTTCATCAGACCGGAGAATCTTGTTCTTCACAGTCTGAAAGTTCTTAGGTGCTTTTTTTCCCTCCAAGTCATTTATGTGTCTTTTACTGAGGAGAGGCGTCTGTCTGGCCTCTCTGTTGTAAAGCACAGATCGGTGGAATGTTGCTGAGATGGTTGTCATTCCAGAAGTTACCCATCTCCACACAGGTTATCTGAAACTCAGACAGAGTGAACGTTTGGTTCTTGGTCAACCTCTTTTACCTAGGCACTTCACCCTTAACTGCTCACTTTGGTTGGTTGGCCAACTGTAGGAAGAGTTTTGGTTGTTCCAAACTACTTCCATTTAAGAATTATGAAAGGCCACCATGCTTCTGGAATTTTTTAATGCTCCAGAAATTTGTTGTAATCTTCCTTCGATCTGTGCCTCAATCCTGTCTCTACAAGCAATTCTCTGATACCCATTGTGAACTGTGCAATCTTATATAGACAGGTGTGTGCCTTTCCTAATCATATCCACTCAAGTGAATTTGCAATAGGTGGACTCCAAGGTGTAGAGATTTCTTAATGATGATCAATAGAATGGAATGCACTGGAACCAAATTTTAAATGTCATAACAAAAAGGTCTGAATACTTGTGTTATTTACATTTTTTTATTTTTAGTAAGAATTTCTTAAATCATGTTTTTGATTTGTCTTTCTGGAGTACTGAGTGTTGTTTGATATGGAAGAGATGAATTTAAACAAGTTTAGCATAAGGCTGCAAAATAACAAAAAGTAAAGGGGTCTGAATACTTGCTGAATGTACTGTATGTGAAATCTTTCTCTCCTGATATTGCTTGAGTGGCACATTGATTAGTACTATCACCTCAAAGGTCAATGAGACTGGCTTAAAAATCAGAGTACAATCTCTGTCAGTGAGGAGCTTATATATTCTTCTTATTTCTGCATTATGTTTTTTCTTTCTTCCATCACTGGTAGTTCAGTTTAATATACTCATCCCAAAGACAAACAGGTTAGTCGTTGTTGTTTCACATCAGTCTGACTTTCTGTGCCCAGTGATGGACTTGCAGTCCAAGTGTGGTTGGTTCGTGCCTTGTGCCCAATACTGCTAGCCAACATAAATGATACTATGCAAATGCAGAAAATGGATAAGCTTTATTAAAATATTATTTTATATTTATTTGGTTGCTTTATGATGAGGATTTAGCACAATGATCTCAGATTCCAAAATTCTGGCTTTAAATCGAGTCTAGTGGAGCAGGGCTATGCAGTTGAGTCTCAATTGCTTTAATAAGTAGGACTACAACTTCAACTGTCATCTGAAAGTTTTATAGTGGGTAACACACAACTAAACACACACTGATGCACTAACTAGAAATGTAAAGGAATTCACTTAAAACCAAATCACAAGAATGTTGACACCTGCACCAAGCTGGGTTAAAGTGGCTGCAATGATAGCACAGTGGATGACATGTGATTTGAGCTTTGCAGCAGATGAAAAACAAGCAAATAAAGTTATAGAACAACATTGAGTGCCAGTGCAACTACAGGTTGTATGTTGTTATATGCACATTAGCCATGTTATGTCAAAGAAATGTAATAGAATACTTTTAAAAATATTTAATATCTCTTTCCCAGTGTGTATCTTAGGTGCCTTTCCTCTAAATCCTCTTGTGTCTGAACCATTCTTGACTAGCACACCTTTTCTCATAAATCCTGCTTCTCAGACTTTTATTTTTGAAGTTTTTTACTTGCCACCTGTCCACTTTTATATTTCTTATCTTTGAAGGTGACTCTCGGTGTGGTTCTATGGTTTGACTCCTTCTCGTGTGTCTGACACTCATACTTCCTGTTTTGAACGTGTCACCAAAGTGACCCATCAGATTGCTTGCAAGAACTGGACACACACACAGACCTTTATGTTCTATTATATAGTACATTACAGATGTGGTTGTAGTTAGTAATCTTGTTCCCACAGATACTCTTGACTGCTCCAGTCCACTACAGTTTTATCTAATGAACTCAGTCCAATTCCTCCAAATGAACAGATAATGAAAGTAATTTAAAATCTGTTAACAGAGGATTTTTATTTTACTGAAGACCAAAGTTATGTGTCAAGGAAGGGTTGAGCCTTTACCAGCTACAAAATCATAAGGATGAATGTCTTCACAAATCTGAAACAATTCCCTGTTTCTTCAGGCTTAGTAGTAGCAAGGAGCATAATATAAAACATCTGAACACCTGTTCCAAATGTCTGACTAACTTATTTTATTTCTTACTAATTACCGTTTTTGGTTGCATGTCTGTCTGTTCCATTTTCTCCATGTCTAGAACTCTCAAATGAAACCATAAACATAACATCACTATGACTGGATTTTTAATAAGTAAGTAAGATAGATTTTTTTTTTAGAATCTTATTGTTTTGCTCATACTTAGAGCATTGCATTATAGGCAACTTGTCATCCTTAATTTTTCAACCTCTGTATTGACTCCTGTGGGATCTTGGTCCTATGCACACCTGTAATACACATCTTCATTTTCTATAAACTATATGAGTTAAGGATGTATTTAGTAATTCAAAATATTGTAAATTAATAATTACCATCAAATCATTACAGAATAGTAATGTCTCCTATAAAAGCTATGATTAGAAACTCAGCATATATTGAAGTTAGAGCCAAACCTTTTAATATTTATGTGGCTCCACAATCTTTAGGTGGAGCTTACAATTTCTTCTGAAGTTCTCCAGTTTTCTGTCACCCCCAAAAGCCTACAGTTTAGGTCACATAGTGACTCTAAATTTGCCTGGAATGTGAATCTCTGCTGGACTCAGGGGTTCATCCTTCACTTTAATTAGATGCCTGTTTGAATAAGTATCACAATGTTTACTCATTTAGCATGATGAAATCTAATTTTTTCATTTGCATTTATAAATACAAATACATTTTCTAAAACAAAAATATTGTTAATGATAGCCTGAAAATTCTGTTCTTAGTGTTAATTTAAAAATGTTACCATTTGTGAAGGCTTCATAATGCTTATTTCTAAAGGTATATTTTCCTGTTGGACAGCATCAAGGCGCACTGCTTATTGCTGCCAAGTCCTACATTTATGTCCTGTGTTCTGTCATTGCACATTCCCTCCTTGTCTACTTGAATTTTCCTCCTGGTTCTCTTATTTTTCTTCCATAACCCAAAGTAGCATTTCCTTGTTTAACTGACAGTTCCAAACTGGGTGAGGGTTGTGCACAATTGGTGTAAATGAGCCTTCCAATGTAGCAGTGCCCTGTTATGTGTTATCAAATAATGGCCATTCCACATAAATCTTTAACCTGCTAATTTCATAATAGTTTAGAAATTCCTGTTAACAAAATGGAAAAGCTTTTTTAAATGGAAAGTACACTTTCTATTTACAAAATAATTTATGCAATATTTGATTTGAAATTACATTCTTAAATTATGTACTTGATATACAATAACGAAGCCATTTAAATTTTATAATGATAAATAGTATTTTTTCAAGAAATCATAAATCATTTTGTTTATTATAGAGCCTAAATTATAGTTATTAAACTTGGATTCAGCAAAATGACTACTCTCAATGTGTATTGCACATAAAGAAGATTGGTGCTAATATTCAAAATTTCCATGTATAAGTCATAAAGTGCAATTTAGTATTAATAAATTTTGAGCTTTGACAATTTTTGACAGCATAATTATACTTTTCCCTACCCTCTTATAAGCTAAAATGTACCTACAATATTCATCATATAATTGCACTAGTAAACAATTTCAGTATGTGAATGTTAACAAATTTAGTGACCCTTAAGAGTCACTCTGAAAATCATTACAAAGGAGTGAGACAGCATATTTTTGCTTTATGCACCAACACCTTATCATTCAGTTTAACTGTGTTATGTAATTGTGAAAAATGCAAAGAAACTATGCTGGCTAGTGTACTTAATCTCAATAAATGTACTTCAGACAGAAGAAACTATTCACATGTTGTCAATTGTCTATTGCAGCCAAATGTTTGAAATCAATACAGTAAATCAATCACATTTGTTAGATGTATTATTAGTTTTGATCATACTAGAAATTATGAAAACAAGGCATTAAGTGTCATCTTTTACCAGAATGACGAACGTGTTTTTCAAAGAGCAGTTAAAAATTGGCATTTTTGATGACAAGTCTAAGCTTAGTAATATAAGATGTTCATATAAAAGCTTCAATCTTTTATAAAAGGAGTATTATTTGAAAATAAACAAATAAGTAAAGCATTCTATAATGTATTGCCTAAGAATAATAATACAAAATCTTCAACTTCTCCATTTCAAATAGGGAAGGATAGAGTGGGCATCCAAAAGAGAGAGATATTAAAATGTCAAGAAGTGCAAGAATGTAGTGTAACAAAGCTGATAATATCTGAGTGTGACTGACACTCATGGAATACTAATATGCAGAATGGCAAATAAAACATCTAAATTTCATCAAAAGTAATATTACAAAAGTAGCAAGCAGAGATCTGACAAAGGTTAGAATTATAATTATGATCATTTATACAGATTTACAGTTAAATTTCTAGTTGACATTTAGGTCAGTCTCTGAAGACATATACTTGACTTGCAAGTTTTGATATTATAAAGAAATCTATGAAATATGATGCAATAGTAGTACCTATTGATTAAAAAATGATGTTAATTGGCGAAATGTCCAGGAGTTACAATATTTCTGATATATTTAAGATATTGCTTTGGAAAGAAATGTAACACTTCATGTATTTGAATCAACCTGGTACCAATTTTTTAACATCTAAAAATAAGGCATAGTGCATAAAACTACATAACAATCATATTCAAATCTCTAAATACAACCTGCTCGTAATGAAAAAACTGTATAGAGGGAGTTTATAAGCAGGGAAAATGACAAACACCCAACATCTGATTATAAATAATAAGTGAATGAAAAAAGTGTAGAATGAAGTTGTATCAAATGGAATATTCAGAAATACTGTATATATCTGGCAGAAAGATATGTGTAATAATAAACATTATACAGAGGAAAATATAAGGAAAGAGCTAACAAAAATAAAGCTGATGGGAACAAAATAGGAAATAATAATAAAGAAGAGTATCTGTACAGTAAGTCAACAATTACCATTATAAAAACTAAATATATGGGAAAAATAATTAGAATACTAGGAAAGATATTACAAAAAATAATAAGTTCCACAAAGAATGTACAAATTAACATTATAAACAGGCAACAACTACAAATTATGAAGAAGGTAACCAGAAGAATTATTCAGGACATAAAGAACTGATCTAAAATTCATAATGTTTGGCTAAGTTGGGAGGCAAGAAAGCATGGACATCTAAACTGTAATACGGTCCTCAGTAATACCCAGAGCCAAAGAAAAAAGTAATAAACTGAGTTAAAGCTCATGACTCACAGCAAAGTCAATTTGTGAACAGACAGAAGTAAAAACAGAATGAGGTTGGGTTATTGAAGAGTACAAGAAAAGTTATATTACACATTTAAGTCAACTGGGTATATTGTGCTAAATCCAAAAAATTCCATCAGAGTATTTTATTAAAATGACCACTTCAGGGATTAGATGATACAACAACCAGTACTGTGCATTATAATTGTGAAAACATTAAGTATACTGCAGAAAAATACCTAAAAACATGATTGTTCTGGATTGGAGATAGACAAATAAGAAAAGGATAAGGACATGGATTGAAAAAAGTAGCCAAAAAGTCAACCATAAAGTTTTTAAACCTGGAACAAAACAGATTTTTCACGAAATTCAAATCTTTAAACAAATTAGTAAAACATTAACCTTTGCAAGAATTAAAATCCTAATGTATTTTCAAACATTTCACTAAGCCTAAACATATAATCCTAAATTGAAAATCAAAAACAATGCAGCAGAATATTAAGCCCAAAAAGCCAGCAACTAGGGAAAGCACTTGCAAATTGTTTTAGTATTTATTCACAATCTAGGACAAGCAGAAGTCTGCAATGTTGACCTTTATGCTGTCACACTAGAGACCTGACCTCCTATACCCCAATCCCTAGTGACAGGTCACTGCATATGTGCCACACAGCCACAAAATAGTGGCACCATAGAAAATGTAACTTTCCAATATATCAATACTTCCAGAATAAAACTGAAAGTGTAAAGAAAGGGGATACTTAGATGTGGCATTTAGAAGAAGACCAGAAAAATGCATAATTAATCAAATAATAAAATAAAAACCTTTCAAATGATACTTACTGGAGAGAGTGCAGATATTTTCTATTTTTTCTGAGGGTTCGTGTAACATTAATTAACCTCATTTATACCTTGTATATGTCAGACCTAAAAACATGTATGGTACATTCTTTTCATTAGCACAAGTCTTCACATTAGCACCAGTCACAGGTTTATTTCACATCTCTTGTTTGTATATTTAGACATATTTATCCTAAACAAATTCCATTTGCTTTCAGTTCAGTATAACTTTGTTCTCTTGTTATTGTGCTTTTTGTCCACAAATTCCTCAAGATTAATTATCTTTGTTCTCCTTGACTCTATACTTAACACTTAATACTATTATATTTCCTAAATAATCATTAAATATAAATAGTTTAACCTCAAATGCACACTACAATTCACCATAAACACATATTTTTTAACTATGTTGTCAGATAATGTCTATATAAACTTTAAACAACAAGGAATTTTTTTTTAGCGGCAGCTTTAAATCGCACGTTAACTTTGAAAAAAGTGGATTAGAGATGACCAATTTTTTTGATGTGAGACAAACATTAACAATGTTTAACGGTTGCTGCATAGGCTACAGAATGCATTCAAAGCATATTACCATGGCACTGTATCAGAATCAGTGAGTAAAATCTCCCATGCCTGTCTGATGTTGCTATTATTAAGATACAAAATGAGGAGAAGCTTAGCAGCGAAACATCCTAACTACAGGTTAGTTTTTAATAACTTTAGGGGAACAATCCTTAACAAAAGGGGAAAACAAATTTTCAAAAGAAATACTGACCTACAAAAGTTAGATCACCACAGGTGTTTCCAGTGCACATGGAACTAACTGGTCCTCTAAACATTCATTTGAAGTACAATGTAAAGTAGGAGATGAAGAAAAATTATGTGTTCCTATAAAAGTCCCAATGTAATACACATGAATCAGAAGAAAATTAAATAATAAAGCTTGTCTAATGGGGAACACTATCTTGCCGGGGTCCATGGTCCTCCTCTTGGCCCTCCTTGGGGCCAGTAATACTCAATTCATGGATGTCTGCAATGTTTATTCCACTCAACATAAGCAAAGTTCAATTATCTTTGTTTAATTTTGCTAAACAGGAAATTAGACTTCATTCTGCACGATTGAGGTGCTTATCAAACTATCTCATAGTCACCTGTAACCAGTCTTTACATTGCCCTGAACATTAATCTGACTATTCAAACTCTGCTGCCAAAGTATAAAACTATTTCGCTCAACACTCGGAATAATTACCAATGCCCTTATTCCATATAAACTAATAAGCATATTGAAATGTTCTGATAGTGGCCTGTTGGAAAAAGTCAGTAATGCAAGTTTCAGCAATCATTTATTTTAGTGATGAGTGCCAGTCTCTCAGAGTCTCTTTACAGATCTGTGTGTGATCTGTCTGTGGGGTTCCAGCTTTTTTCATGTGCATTCCCACTTGCTTTCATAGACTATGCCAGGCATTGGCTTATCCCTGTTTCCTGTCACCTGTATTTTGTTTCTGGTCCCTCCTGTCAGTGCCTGTTGCTATGCCAAAGTAATCATGCTGGAGTAACATGATGGGAGGAGCCTTGGCAATAAATGTGGAGACTAATTAGAGGATTACATTGCAGTATGGTGCAACCTACCCTTGTAAAAGCTTCTATGCCAGTACTCCCAAGTTTTGTGTTTTAAGACTTACGTGTTTTGGTTTTTGTTTTTAGCCTCGCTTACCTTTCTTTATTTGTATATTTTTTTTTGTCTGTTGCATTTAGATGGTTTTGTCTATGATTGTCTTGTGTTCTGACCTCCTGCCTGCTTTTTGATTACTGTTTTTAAAGGATAAAACATGTATTTTACCCTTCATCATGCTGGGTTTTTTTGTAGCTCTCCCTAATTTGCACAAATACTTTGGTGCATGTGGTCAGCCATGCTTTTCAGATTATCATGCTCTGCAAAGGTCCAGATGCCTGTTCTTGTAGGTCAGAGAGCTTGCACTTGGAGACCACTCTACACACAATCCTACCCAATGTAGGTGCATTAGGCTTGCTTGCACTTGATACTTTAACTATAACCTTCATTTAGACATTTTCACAATCTGTCCTCTTTACCTTACTATCCTGTGGAATAGTTTGAACTGCCACCTTTTAAATGCTTATGCTTATCAGTTTATCCTACTATATAACATTGTATCCACAACCAATGCCATCTGTTCCTTGCTTTATATTATGACTGTGTTTGATTTGTTAAGGTCCTTCTCAATGCTACCTTGCTAGTAGATTTTGTAAGGTATGCTTTATAAGGAATAGATGTGTATTGCTATTGATTCCATTGTATATTCAATTTATGCAATGTGGAATATCGGGGGGTACAGCTCCCCATACCCAGACACAGACAGGAATAGAGACACAAGTCCAGGGCAACACACATTTATTTCTCATGGGACAGCGCTTTTCACCAGTCCCCACTACAAAGCACAGTAGAGAAGCACCAGCAGTAATGCTTAGTCCCTTCTTCTTTCTTTTTCTTCTTCTTCTTCTTCTTCTTTGTCTCTTTCTCTGCCACCTCCACTCCACTCCACTCCACTCCACTCCACTCCACTCCACTCCACTCCACTCCTCTCCTCTCCTCTCTCTGCAAGCTTTGTCCTCCACCACCCGACTCTGACTCCTTGAATGCAGTGAGGCAGCTCCATTTATTTTACTCCTAGGAGTGCTCCAGGTGGCTCATTAGAATTACCTGGAATCACTCCCATGTGTAGTGGAAGTCCATTATAGGGTTCTGCAGCTCCCCCTGTAGGCCCCAAGGACCCCAACAGGGCTGCACCAAACTCCAAGTCCTGGCATGCCCTGCAGGAATCCGTGATGCCACAGCCACCCAGGAGGGCTGCCCACTAGTGTCCTGGGAAAGGTATTGCCTTGCTGATGCTGTCTCCCCTGGTCCTTCCATATAGTTGGCATCCCAGCCAGGTAATGACCATGGCCGCCCGTCACAACACATATGCTGTATATTTCACTTTGTGTGTAACTTCTTCAGTACTTTTTCTTATTTTTAAAGTTCAGCTTAGCATAGTTTTTCCCATTTAATCCTACAACCATTTCTCAAATGAATCCTGACATTTAATGTCCTTATGCACTATTGTATACAGTTCAACACTCCGGCCCGGCCTTAGGCATAGGCGAAGTAGGTGACCGCCTAGGGCCCCGGCATCCGGGGGGCCCCGGATCGACTCCTTGGTCTAATTTTCACGCATTTTGCAGAGCTTCCAGGGGGGCTCCGCCCCCCCTTCAGGGGGCCCCTGGACCCCCCTTTCGCCTAGGGCCCCATAATACCTAAGACCGGGCCTGCAACACTACACATACAAAGAAACTTCTTGAAGAAAGGCCTTTCAGGATAGTGACAAGGAACCAGAGTCTACCCTGGAAGTAAGGAAGGAATCAGCTCTGAATTTGAATTGAGTTAAGTGAAATGCAAATTTACAGCTTTCAATTCTTCTAACAACATGTTTTTGAACTCTTAGAGGAAACTGGAGTCATGGGACAAATCCACACACACACAAGACCAACATGCAAACTTCACACAGACTGCAGCAATGGTCAAGGTGCTCCAAGGGCACTACTCAAAATGCCCTTTTATAATATTTGTTTTAAAGGAATATTCCACCCTAAAATTATTATTTTTATGATTCCTACCCCATATAGTTTGTAGTGATGGCTTATGATATAATAGATACCAATACTGACTGATGCTGTACAACAGCAAAGGATGTGTAAAATGGTAGAGTATTTCTTTAAGATATAAATTTGGATATTTACAAATGATAAAATACACATTCTATATTTATAAAATACAGTAGTATGTCATGCAATAATAATCTAATCAGTGTTACCAAATAATGATAAAACATTAAACAACTTCTAATAGGAAATAAAAGCATCAGGAATTTAAAATGGGTTGATATCTAAAATGATACATGTAGTTTAGAATCTGCCAGAAACTGTATGTTCCTTTATGAAAGACATTTAATAAAAAGGCTTTGTTGATTTTTTCAAAAAATGCTTTTTGTGTTCTCCTCTGATACATTTCCTCTTTTTCAAACAGGAACAAAGAAGTCTCTTTAACTCAATAGTGAAGATACTTTCATGAAATAAATACATTTCAACAGTTTCTGCTTTAAACGAAATTGGGAAGGGGGGTATCAGGTTTAAAGGTTTTGTATCATTATTGTTAGTAGCAAATGTCAAAACTGTGTGCACACATTAAGGAAATTTCATACAGAAAGCCATAATATAATCCTTTAATTTTATCCTGTTTATGTGAGATATTGCAGGTGCCTATGTGTTGTTCAGTGTCTTTGCCATTCATTCATTGGCTTCACTTCTAATAAATGTACAAATCATTGCCAGCTGAGTTTAATGGCTATTTTGTATTGTGGGCACCTGTTCCCTAATAAATCAGTCAATAATTCCAAAACAGTCAGAGGAAGCAAATAGTAAAACAATTTAGAGCCAAGAGATATTATTTAATAAGCATTCCATTAGAAATTGATCAGAGACAATGTGTTCTGTTCAAATATGTATAAATGTGCTTGCTCTCAATCTGTTTGCTACTCTGAGCTTCTCTACTGAAACTAATGAAGCTGTCACTTTCAAAAATGCACCAGTGATGCAGTTTTTTTTTTACACTTTCCTTTAAATATGAAACCCCTGGGGCCTCATGCATAACGCCCTGCGTAGTGGAAATGTGCATACGCATTAAAAAATTTAGATGCGTAAATCTGTGCGAACACCAACTTCCACATTCTTCCACTCCATAAATTCCGGTCAGTGTGAAAAGTAATGCACGTGCACGCACCTACTGCCACTCCCAAACTCCTCCCTGAGTTACACCTCTTTGAATATGCAAATCAATATAAATAGCTTAAGCTAAGCATTCTGTGAAAAGGCAATTGTAAAAACATGGGGGAAAATAGAAGAATTTCATCGAATACTAAGTGGAGGCCAGGAAAAACGTACTGTTTGTTGGTTTAAACAGTGGTATAAACAACAAAAGGATGTTGATCGAGTGACATAGAGTGTCAGAGAAACTCGAATGCTCAAGTTCACAAAATCGCACAGTGCCCCAAATATCAAAGTCGCCATGAAAAGGCGAGTCATAGCCCACCATCTGAATGTCATATGAAAGCTTATTAGGGTACAGAAAAAAGAAAAAAAAATAGGGAAACAGTGAGAAGAAATGCTTGGAATGTCAACTTTAATCTCGAAATTTCCACTTTAATCACATAGTTTACTGTATTTTGTCATTAAAGTAGAACATCATAAACTTCATCTTTAAATTGTGTCACAAAACTGAAACATACACAGAAAAAGGTTTGGGGCAGCCACCCGTATATTCTGGTATCCTGGCTGCAAAGTCGTTTTCTTAATCAATGACAGCACTGATGTGCACACAACTGAGTCCAAAACAAGACTGACAAACAGGGGAAAGGGGAAGGCTTTTAAAGGGGAAGATAGGAAGTGAGGTCATAAGGATCGGGCCCATATTCGTTAGCCATTGGTTCAAGCCCGGACGTGACATCACAGGGGCTGGAGCCAGTAAGGTCTCCTTCCATTGGTTCGGTCCCGGAAGTGACGTCAAGAGAGGTAGATGGGATCTCCTGGGAATGGTCTATCGGGAAGAGAGAAAAAGAGTCAGTGCACTCTGCCACCTCCCAGCCTGTTTCAGAACTGCCGTCCCTCAAGCCCTTTAGCTGCCTCCCATGCGCACGTGTGTGACAATCGTTTAATTTACTAGTTTCTCAAATACCATCGTAACTAAAGTAGCACGTTAAATGCTTTGTTTTGTATCTGTTCTTCTATGTGCTCTATGTGTGTGAATCACTACGTGCTTCTTAAACTGCCTTTCTCTTCCTCCGACAGGAAACAGAATCCATTACATTCATGACATTACAGCTCTCTGAATAATTAAAATACTAAGATGTATTCTTGATATAATTTTCATGTTGATAGGAGTTAAAGCATGTTATTAAACATGGGAACACGGTGGCGCAGTGATAGTGACAAGCTGGTGCCTTGTCCAGAGATTGTCCCTGCTTGCTGAGCTGTGCGCGACCTTCGGTGAAATAATTTATTGCAGCAGTACTATCTCTTTCAAACGTATTAACCTCCAATTCCTGTCCTTCCTTTTCTTTCTACAAGTAACCAATCGCCACACAATCAGCTCTGTAATAGATGTTAAGCCATATGTAAGCTTCAAAACATTTAGGGAACATTGAAATATCTTCGTAGTACATGTTTAATTATTCTATCCATCTATCCTTCCAGTGTTGCGCCAGCCCCAGCAAGAATACAGTGTGAGGCAGGAACAATCCCTGAACTAGCTAGTGCTGCAACACCGTGTCTTCACATGTTTAATTATTAAAATATAGATTATTTAAATGATGTTAACATTTTATCTGTATAATTTAATGAACATATTTTGCTGCATTTCATCTTAAAAATGATATCCTCATCATATGTAAATGCGCACTTTATAGAGTGGTTCAGGTTGTGCAATATTATAACTGTATCGCAAGTTTACAGTGAGGTGATTGTACTTATAAGTACAAACAGTTCTATAAGGAGCACTTGATGGACTGATTGAATGCATTTATAGTTCTTGGGATGAAACTGTTTCTGAACCACAATGTCCCTACAGGAAAGGCTCTGAAGCGTTTGCCGTATGAGAGCAGTTCAATAGACAATGCGCATGGCTGAGGCAGCGTGTGTTTAATGCTGTATACCAATAATTCTCTTTCCGATCAGCTGCTTTAGAACTGTGATTCCACACTCACATACAGTGGGATAAATACCCTGAGTGGTGCATTGAGAGGAACAACGCTAAAGCAGCTATGGTATTTGGATATTTGTAAAAAGATTGTGCTATAGTGACATTCAAATAAAATGGATGCAAATACATTTGCCTCGTTACAATTTAAGGAAAGATTATATATGATTTTAGTAATTAACCTTAACCTGGTATGAACCTTAACCACGTCTGAAAAGAGAGCATGTTTCAGTGAAGAGTGTTTGTGGGGAAACAGAAAGCTGTTGGTTTTCTTTAATTTGTTCATTAAACATTTATGAAAGTAGAGCTGTCTGTAAAATGGAGAGCAATAACATCATGGCAAATGGGAAGTGATTTGCCCTTTTTGCATCACTGAATAAATTTAATATTAATGATTGGTCATACTTGTGAGAACAATATTTAATATGCATTATTCTGTACTTTTGTTAATGAAAATGGCAAGAATGCAAATACCAATTTTTGGAAAATATGACTGTATCTGTGTTATTCTCATTAGAATTATCATTCATGTCATTACTATTGTTATGTTCTGATTTATGGTTGCTTTTTAAAATGTAGTTACTCTTAAATATTTTATATCCAACAATACATTTAAATTTTTAAATTAGTATTTTTTTTTTAATTTACATTTTAAAAATGCATTTCATTGTTACTCATACAATTACTGTATGGGCAATTTTAGAGTCTTCATCCAAAACCTATTGACTGAATTTAGAAAAAACATTAAATGTGGTTGAATGTGTGCAATGAGTTATACAGACAATTGTACTCTACTGTCAACTTTGACACCCTATAACAGCCTAGCTAGTAACTTTATTTTATTTTTAGTTTCACCTCACTGACCAGCTTGTGCTGGTGTGATTGCACAGCACATAAAAGTCAATAGATCATTTGGAGCAGGTGAATTCCCTAGTGATTAAAAGAAAAGAAAATTCTGTCTCAGTATTCAAAATGGAAGGCAGAACAGACCTTGCTAATCAAAAGCCTAACTTTAGTATTGGAAAAGGTATTGGGGAGACTGGCCAGGGCTGAAACAGGAAATCACGCTTTTGAAGAGAAATTGAAAAGCTGTAAATAATATCATTCCTGTTGAAGTTATCTTTGAATAAATGTAACATATGGCATGGATTTGATTAAATATTTAGATCAAGAGGGACGGCATGGTGGTGCAGTGATAGTGCAGCCTTGCAGTAAGGAATTGTCCTGGGTTCTCCCTGTCTGGAGTTTGCATGTTCTACCCATGTCTATGTGGGTTTCCTCCCACAGTCCAAAGACGTGCAAGTTAAGTGGATTGGCAATACTAAATTGGCCCTGGTATATGGTTGGGGGTGTGTATGTGCAGCCGCCCTGCAATGGACTGGCACCCTGTCAAGGGTTTGTTCTTGCTTTGTGCCCTATGGTTGGTAGATAGGCTCCAGCATCTCCCACGACCCTGTTCAGGGCAAAGCAGTTTAGAAAAGTTCAGACATAGAAGTTCGTCGTAGCTTCAGGGTTTTGTCCTAACCTAATTTCTTAATTAGAAGTCAGTTATTGCCATTGAAGCAGTTCTTGATCAAAAAACATTTTTATGCTTCATGTTGGTTAAATCACTAGCTAAAACGTCCAACGCTTAAATGCTTCTTTTAGTGTTAAACAGTTGCATTTACTGTTTTATTTGTGTCTTATTTTCTTATTCACCTGCCAATTAACAGTGAGATTAACAATGAATTAACAACTGACAAAGCAATCATCAGTTCACTATCTATCTTGGTCCCATTAAGTATATGTTTTAATTAAATATTTGGAAAGAAGGTAAAAAGAAAATGTTAAACACTAAGAAATGCAAATCTATGCAGGGCCATTAGGACAATATACTTGGAAAACAACGCACAATATAAAAATAACTAGTAATGGACTTGAGCAGTCCTAGTTTCCATCTTCTTTCTCTGTATGTTTAGCATTCGTTTGCTCAGAAGTTTATGTGCTTGCTGCTTCCTGAGCAGCTCTTCTTTTCTCCACCCTAGCGACCCATTTCTTCTCTTCTAACGTCAGCATCTTTTCACGTTAAAACTGATTAGGTCAGTGTTTGTGTTGCAGTTACTTAGTACATTTTCTTTAATTTTTCACTCAAGCTGGCACTTAAGTCTTCAATCTGCCTCAAGAATGATTTAAGATATAAAGAGGTAGGGGAAGTGATGGCAAAGGTGGTAGGGATGAGAATGACGCCCGTACGCATGCACCACACGGCTGCTGCCGAGAGTTGATTCTACAATAAAATAAAAGAGGAATAACCTTACAGGTCAATCATCACCCTGAAAGCAGATAGTAGACGTCACGTAGTATATGCGTACCAAATTTCAGGTCAATAGGTCAAATGGTTTGCGAGTGAAATCCTGGACAGACAAACAGACAGCCATGGTAGCATATTATATTTAAAGATAATTCGTTTTATTTATATAGCACCTTTCTTATGCCCAGAATGATGTTCAACACACTCTGCTATCAGCAAAAATTGTTTTCTACCTTAGTAACTGTTTTGGAATAAAAACCTACAATCACTGTGGTCCTCCAGAACGGAACCTGAGCACCCTTGGTTTAGACCTTAGTAATTAAATGTGCTCTTATATTTAAAAACAATATATATGTACTTGTAAACCATCTTGGGATGGTGTTTACAATAAAATGACATTATATAAAATAAAAGTTTGTATTTTCCCATAATATATTTAGGAGCTGTCTTTCACAGTTCCTGTAACAGAGGACTGATTAAACTGGAATAAAATGGCACTGAAGAGAACAGTAAATTAAGACCCTTCTCACTCTTCTAACATACAATAATGGCATATTAATAGTGTTCTCTATACTTAAACATATGTATATAATGGTGTTTTCATTTGATAGCAACAATTCAGCCAGCTCGCTTGCACTCTTATTATTTGCCTTGAATCTCACTTGTACTGTGTCCCAGTTAAACGTGTGCCTGATTGAATTGGTATGTGGATGCTTCCATCTGACACCATTGTGACGTTCTTGTAAATATGTTGTGAGTGTTTTGGATGTTTGACCCACACACACATACACATATACTGTGTGTATGTATATATATATATATATATATATACACAGTGGAACCTCGAGATACGATCACCTCTGTATACGAGAAATTCAAAATACGAGGAAAGTATGAGCGAAAAATTCAGATCTAAATACGAGCATTGGCTCGCGTAACGAGCCATGAGCCAGGCTGTGGGTATAGCTCGCGGCTTAGCAAGGGGGCGTGGTAGCAGTTGCGAGCCGCGATCTGCGGTGTCTGCGTTTCTCACTTAAGTGCACAGGTGGGAAACTGCCCACATCCATGATTGTTCCTGTGGCTGATGGGCTGCAGCTGCCATGTCCTCCCCGCATATATAGAGAAGCGTGAGCCGGTTAAGGGGGAGAAAAAGTAAAAGAAAAGAGAGGAGAGAGAGAGAGAGAGAGCGCGAGCGCGTGCGCGCGCAGGCGGGCAAGTGAGTGCAGGCTCGCGTGTAGTTGAACAGTGAGCTGAACAGGCGAGCCAAACAGCTGAAGCAGGACGGTGTAGAGAAGGTCAGCTGCATTAAGAGTGTCTCGCCTGTTGCAGAGCCCGCAGGTGAGACGCTAACAGAGAAGAAGCACCGGGGATTGTCATCTGTTTTTTAAAGACGGCATCCTTTTGACGTTTTAACCTCGTGTTAAAGGATTGTTATTCTTGTGTATTTTAAACCTCCACTTCACAACTGTTTTAAGGATTATTTATTTAAAGATTTATTGAATGCTCTACTGCACTTTGGACACCTGTTTTGATTCTTTTAATAATCAGTTATATTATTTACCAGTGTTATTTATTAAAGGTAGACTACAGTATATATAATTTATCAGTGTTATTTGTTAGGAAAATTGATTTTTATGTTAATATATTTGGGGTGCAGAACGGATTAACTGGATTTCCATTATTTTCAATGGGGAAGTTTGTTCTAGATACGAGAAATTCGCTATACAAGCTCAGTGCTGGAACGAATTAAACTCGTATCTAGAGGTTCCACTGTATATGTATATATATATAATATATATTGCAAAGTTTTACTGTCAAATAATGAAAAGAGTACGCGACACGTGTTTCGCCCTAATTCTGGGCTCATCAGGCATACACACTCACTGCACCCCCTCTCGGGAATCGAACCTCGGACGTCAGCGGCGAAGCCTCTTACGTTGCGCCACGGCATGTGGTTCGTTTATTTGACAGAATTTTGCAACATTCTATGATCTGCTTCTCGCAACTGAAGAGGGCACCATGGTGGATGTTTGCCGACTTGCAGACCAACCACAAGCGTTACCTGGTAGGTAACCACCCATACAATCAGATTGTGATTCAGACTACGAATGCCATGAATATATATATATATATATATATATATATATATATATATATATATATATATATATATATATATATATACTGTATATACAGTTTTGTGTATTCAGAACTCTTAAAACATTTTTAGATACTGCTGTATTCATGTTTTCATTTTGGTGTTGTCTAAGGTATCTGCTGAAAGACAACTAATAATTAAGGATTTTTCATCTTAAGCATTTTAGTCTGCAATGAAAATACAAACAGAAGCAGGATGTGTGTCATTGGTAATTTGTAAAGTTTCTAAACACTGTTGCAGAGTAAGTATATAACCTGAAGTGTACCGTACTTAAACTGTTATCTTCTGAGCAGCTCTCAAGAATTTTTATATACATATTTGATCACTGACACAACAACATAATTTTAGTCTTGCTTTTTGTAAAATAAGTTATTTTTATCATATAAATGCTTCAGCTACTCAGCCTGAACTTTGTTTCCTCAAACATTTTTAATCTCTTGTTTTGCCATTATCTGTAAAGTGTACTGAATTTGGACTTGTTCGCTTTGATCTACTTGGCATGTTATTCCTCTTGGTAACTATACTCACGTGTTTTGTAGTTGCCCATTCGAGTCAGTTGATAAGATTAGGCTGTCTCACACTCCATTTCTGACATCTTTCCTAACTCAGTAATTATTTCTGCATATACCTACAAAAGTAATGTTAAGTACACACGCTAGTCAATTTCATTTAATTGAGAATGTGCACAAAAGCATGATCTTGCCATCTTGTAACACACAAATGGGCAAACTATGGCTTGCCAGCCATGTCCAGCCTTCCATTTAGTTTAATCCAGCCTTCTAGTCATTAATCCTCAAACTAGCATTTGTTTACAAAATGTATTTCAGTGTTTAACAGTATTCTCCACTAGGTGGCCTTTGTTTTTCAGTACCCTATGTCTATTCTATGCACCCCTAAACACAAACTGTTTTTAAAGAGTACAAAATTGGAATTGTTAAGTTAGTATGCTAATGATGCTTGCAAAAAAAAGGTATCCATACCAGTTGCAAATTTACAGGCTTGTCAGAAAAAAAGAACGCAAAAAAAGCAATCTACATCTTATAGCACAAAATCGACAAACATGGCAGGCCTTTTACAGAGAGAGAATTTTTGAAAGATTGAATAGTTGAAGCTCTTCATAGAGAGTAGAACACTTTTCGGAAGTATCAGCCTGTCATGCAGAACACAAGCCTGGCAAGTGGAATTAATTGACAAGGATCTGAGTGCAAATCTGGACAGAAAAATTGAAGATTTTAAGTACTTTTGGATGAGAGCACTGACATTAATGACACAGCATAACTTCTCATCTTTGTTCAAGAAATAAATGAGAACTTTGAACTAACAGAGGAATTCCTGGGCATGGAGTTGCTCAAAGGTTAAACAACAATACTCAATTTGTTTAACTGCTGTTTAACTGCCTTTGTGCTAGCCTCGAATGACTAACTTAGTCATAGGATAAACTAATCAGTATCATCACTAATGGGTTTCCAAATGTTATAAAGACAAAGTGAACAAGGTGTACTGAGTTGATTCACCTCACCACCTGTAACAAATGTAAAAAAGACGACTTGACACAGGTTTATTATTGTTGTGCAGCACTACATTTCACCATTGTTTTAACCTAATTTTTGTCTGTGTCTCATATCTCCTCTGATCCTGTTTGGTCCATGAATTACAAGGTATTTAAAGTGTAGTTTGGCACCCCATCCCCACTACATGGGATATCACAACCATAGCTGAAAAATAAAGGGTAGGTGTGGCAAAAATCTCTCCTATTCTTTTTACATTATTTTAAGTGAATAAAAGTTAAATTTGCCTATGCAACAGTAGGTTAGAGGAATGACAGAATGAAGCTTCTAATACAGTATGTCATTATGCCATACACTACTTGGTACAGTACATTATTGCATGCGTATTGGGGAGACTGGCCAGCTTTTTCTTAGACAACCAATTATATATCAATGTTAAGAGTGTCCTACCTGCTACAGCATATCCCTGTGACCACTCTGAAACAGCACACAATATATTAGTACTCATTACATTATAGAGTGGGATTCCTTTACATTAAAACTTTTTGTTATATTATACAAAAAGGCTGTAGTGCTTTCAGACATCACTCATTCTATTACTAGCATTACACAAATATATATATATATATATATACTAGGGGGCTCCGCCCCCTGCTCGCTTTGCTCGCCCACCCCCGTGTTTGGTTTACCAGATATACAATACAATACAATTTATTTTTTGTATAGCCCAAAATCACACAAGAAGTGCTGCAATAGGCTTTAACAGGCCCTGCCTCTTGACAGCCCCCCAGCCTTGAATCTCTAAGAAGACAAGGAAAAACTCCCAAAAAAACCCTTGTAGGGAAAAAATTGAAGAAACCTTTGGAAAGGCAATTTAAAAAGAGACCCTTTTCCAGATAGGTTGGGCGTGCAGTGGGTGTCAAAAAGAAGGGGGTCAATACAATACAGTACAATACATAGAACAGAATAAATCTTCAATACAGTATAAAAATAAAAATTCTAGAAGTACGGAGTAGAATTTCACATTAGATGATATCACATAATATGATTTGGATTTGTTTTAAGTCCTGGAGACCTCATTCATCAAGCTGCCTCCCCCATTTTGCCATTCCACATCTGAAATAGCGCTAATCCGATGAAAGGACCCCTCATTCCCATGTCCTCAGTCATCAGGGATGACTGTACCTTAGGCAGGCAATCTACAATTTAAAGAGATTGTTATTTTCTTGGGAATTGTTACATATGCATTATTTTCACATTTACTTTGAAAACGTTTGTAAAAACAGTATTTGTCGTTTATTTCCGGCCTCGTGCGTGGTTTCATCTCTTTCTTGCTAGACGTATAATGCTGCTCGTGTTGTGAATTGGGGGCGGCTGAACGCATGCTAAGGATATGCCTTTGGATCATTTGCTGTCTTTTTGCTGCTTGCGAGCTGCCTCTTCTGCTTGTCACATGTCGTTGTTTTAAGAGCTGGGAGCACATGATGCTTGTCTGCCAAAAGCAATCCAACAACTGCTAGGTTAGATGTCTGTGGACTTGTTTTAAATGATGGCTCACTGCCTGGTCTCGCGTAACGTTGTAAAAACAATACTTGTCCTTTATTTCCGGCCCTGGGCGTGGTTAAATTCTTTCTTGCAGGACGTATAACGCTGCTCGCGTTGTTGGGGGAGAGGAGCTGCTGTCGCGCTGCCCTTCAATCTTTTTAAAGCCTGTACAGTCGCTGTCCTTTTTGCTACAACCCTGGGACAACCTCTTGCCACCAAGTCTCATGTTTACGGTCCCCGCGAGACACTCCGTGGCAAGTCTCTTTCGTCTCGTGGGTCTTTTAAATGTCTTCCGAGAACCTCCGAGAAAATCACGTTTCATCATGTAATAGAGAGATATATACAGTATATATATTATGTGCCACATAAAATAATCTCAGTATTGCCTTAAGGAAGCCACATGAGTGAAGCTCTGTAGAAAGTCATCATAGTTTTTTAATAGGCTGACTAAAACTAAAATTTGGTTATGGTTTTGTTAATTGAGTTAATCAAAAGCTTCAATTCCCAATACGGACAGCAAAAGAAACAGATGTTAAGGATAAAGACAATCACCATTTAAAATCAAGTGCAAAATCTTAAGCTCAAATTTAGAATTTGCCTTATCTTCATAGTCAAGTACTATAATGTTATTCTTTTAGTGGGTTAGAAATATCGGTAAAAGCAATAGCAGCCCATTCCATATACATTTTCTTGCCCTCCTACTTATCTGATGTCTTCATTTTCTTCTTCATAAACTGCAAAAGACACTTGTAAAGTAAATTACATAAGCGGGGGGAAAAAACACTATACTGTATGTACACATGTGCGTTTAGGAGGCAGTCAACAAGCCCAGAGGTGGGTGAAATATCGTGAGACAAGGGGTTGATTTGTGGTACTAATGCCTCTCTCTCTTTTTTGTCAGTCCAAAGAAGAATAGTAAAGTGCGTATCATTATTCTGCCACCAAACGTCACTTCCTGCACCCTCTGATGATGTCACTTCCAGCTCCATCCTACGGCGATAATTCCGGTCTCCCGTAGATTATGTCACTTCCTCCATCACATCACTTACGGTTCTAGTTGATGATGTTGTATCCGTCATCTCCTGCCACCTCATTTCCGTCAGCCATTTTGTTCATGTATAAAAACGGCATCTGTTGTATTCATGTTTTTGCTCACATTTTTTGCCTCATTGGACATTATACAGGACTGGTCCCCAAATCTTTCCTGTTGTGGAAGTGTTTTTGTTTATTACAATATATATATATATATATATATATGTCGCATATATCTTTGCATTATTTGACTATGTAACTATGTAACATATATATATTATATTTATATATTAAGAGTAATGGAGTTGTGGAAAGGGGAAGGAATCAAAACTGCGGTGGGTTGGCACCCTGCCCAGGATTGGTTCCTGCCTTGTGCCCTGTGTTGGCTGGGATTGGCTCCAGCAGACCCCCGTGACCCTGTGTTCGGATTCAGCGGGTTGGAGAATGGATGGATGGATGGAAGGAATCAAAATCAAATACAATAAATGTAATTAATTATGGATTTATAAAGTAAGACTGGCAAATTCCACACTCTAGAACTGAAAACAAATGCATTCAGATTGATGTGAAAGAACCCGACATACACATGCAGTCTTGCAACTTTTTTCAAGTCTCTTTCACCACTGTACAGTATTTAATTTGAGAATGTTTCCATGGACATTATTATGCACACTTGATATGACCACCAAGAAGATTATACTTACTTTTTATGTATTTGTAACTTGTGGTATATATCTGTTACTGTTTTTTTTCTCACATGTACAGTACATTAAAGTGGACTATAGCTTTATTCATTCATGTTATAATTATGTTCTGTTTATAATTTTTACTCCTGTTTGGAGGCATATTTCTAAATGTTAATTTAAGCCTTATGTTTTTTAGGATGCTGAAACTAATTCTGATATTAATCTTCTGCTTCACATTTATTTTGAAATGTTAGAATATTTTGTCTTTTTTTCATGCTAACTGGGTTAAAGTTCAAGCCTTGTGACACAACACTATAAAGATCACACTGTACACTTCCTCATCATCTGAATATAGCAAATTTTCTCTTTTACAATTACTAGTCTATTTTTCCATCTTTTTCTTCCTGATATTCAATTCTTTGGCTATGTTACTTTGAATACGATTTTCGATTATGTTTTGGCTTTTAAGTCTGATAAGATAAGTCTGATTTCCTGGTTACGTTTCATTTCTGACTTATATTTCATCTCCTGGGCCTCAATTCAAATTATTTCAGCTATTCTTTAACAGAACACGACTGAAATCTGAGACTAATGCAGCAAACTTAATAAAGGGTACAAAAGAAGGAGTAGATGGTAACTGGAAAGATGTTATAACAGTGATTAGAATGAAAGCTAAAAAGGTGATAGAAGGGCTCTTTAGAGAACAGTGCTAAAAATGGAATGGCTAAAAGACTTCTTTGTGTTCACAATAATGACATTTCAAATGAAAGTGCATACAGTGGAATATGCAGACCACAGAAGGATCTGTATAATTTGACAGTCATTAATGGTAATGCTAAATGTGTTCAAGGTTACAGAAAACAAGGGGCAATGGCCGTTTCATAACAAAGCTATACACTGAAAGAACACTTACAACTACAGTACCTAACAATGAGGAGGTCTCCCTTTGACCAAGAGAGCAGCCTTAACTTGCTGGTCCATGGAGTTAACAAGATCCTGAAAGTACAAGAAAGCAATACTATCCAATGCCAACTCCGATGATTCCTATAATTATTGCAAATTAGCTGGTAGTACATTTCTGCTCTAACAAATCATTTGCATTTCATTTTACAAATACTTGACTAGATTACAATCTAGATAATATTGGAGTTCATTACATTCACGCTTACTGTGATAAACCATACCATGACTTTCCTAGAGTTGTGGCATGGAATATTATCTTGTCAAAAAGCTCCTTTCTCAGATGGTTATAATTGTGTACTGAAGGAATACACTTGTGATATTCTACTGTAAGTCAAAATACTTTACTTTTACCTCTGTGCGCTATAGATCCATACATAATATCCGTGCCACAACATCACTAGAAAGCTTCCCCACATTCTGGCCTTCATATACTTCACTGCCATAAATGAGCCAGAAACCTAAGACAAGGGAGAATTATTATTTTACCATGCCCATTGGTCTCTTCTTCTTCTGCCATCTAACTCAGGTTTTAGTGATATTTTTCTTTCTTAACCTTTATGGTCTTACTTTTTAATTTATAAAACCAGTTTCTTAACTTTTTATAGGAATTCACATCTTTTATAAGTATTGGCTTTTGGGGAAGTTTGAAAATGATGAATATGTAAGGGCATGGGCCTAACAGAACTTCTACTAGTTATTTACTTTACAGTGTTTTAAAACCCTTAGTCTGCTGCTGGATATCTAGTAAACATTTGTTATTTTACAGCCTGTTCTGTTTTGAAGACTACTATTTCCTCTTTTGATGGGTTTTCTGGCTCCAAATTGTCTTCAGGGACCTCCTTTAGCTCTTCCCCCATCTACTTTAATTCCTCCTTAGCACTGTTAAATAGATCAGATTCCATCTCACAGATAAATTTCCTGTACCTCTATCTAATGGTTATAAGGTTATAGGATTGTGTCAATTAAGCTCTCAGACTCTGTGCTTTACCATTCCACTAGGGACCAAAAGAGTGACACTACTCTCGAGTCTTCTAGCATACCAATTATTATGGCTTTTTCCTTAGTTTTCTCGTCCCCCATCTCTTTTTTTAACATTTATAGCAAATTGCTAGTGACTGTCTCTTAAATCTAAGACGAGGACCCACATTAATTATAGCTTCATTTGTTGCAATGTGATATGTCTGTTCTCTGCACTCAATGTGATTTTCCTAACCACAGGTACAACATAGCACTGGTCTACAAATGTACAATACAAACAGCAGCTCCTGCTTGACTTACAGATAGTAAAGACATTAACATTCATTTTCCTGTTTTTTAATGACCTGAAAAGCCTTATACTGAATGGTAAAAACTGGGATAACCAGGTGTTAAAGTCCTCAATCTTATTCTTGCAGAATGCATTATCACGCTTATTACCTTGGTCTGATTTTGTACTATAATTTGATAACTGGTATCATGCAGGTCAACCAATAATTCTTCTCCAAATGTTAAGGAGCAAAACTAAGGAAATAAATATGTTACCTTTTCTCTTTTATGTACATCTGTAGTATGAGTGCCATTCCCCCTTCAAACACACTTAGTAGCACTTCCCTTCACTTTTATGTAAAAGTCCTTAGCTATTGCAATGTCATTATGTTCATTGTATATCTTTACAGGAGCACTCAGTGCCAAGGTCTGTACAGTTTATATATATAGCAGCACACATGCTGTTAGTCTAAGAAAGCAGCATGTTCTATTTTCACCATAGGCATATGGCACATAGTAGATCTTATCAAGCACAGGGCACAGGTAGTGTCTTGTGAGCTGTGGTGAAGTGACACAAGGGGGAGACTAAGGGGACACACAGGTGATAACCATGCCTTTGTTTATACCCTTAGAGATCTCCGGAGGGTGTCACTTCTGCCCTGCCACCACAAGTCAGGCCATTTCCAGCATAGAACACATATAAAGCACTGAAAGTTAGTGTTCATTGATGGATCTGCTTCTAAGGAGGCCAGACCTGCCTGAAGAAGCAACATTCACAAGACTTACCAAAACTGGTGAAGATAGGCATTCTTTTTGTTCATTTTTTTAAAACTTTCTTCCATTAACCTGACATTAAACAGGGCTCCCTATGGGACCTCAACTGCAGTTCTCCTGACCTTCTTCTCATTTGTTTAAAATCTACAGATCATCTGACGTAGTGCTGGATTTATAAGGTTACCAATGATACCACACTCATAAGAGGTATGGTGGCTGTGCAGTCAGAACAGGTTTTCATTTGGTTTTAGGCTATACACTCACACATTAACACACACATGCTCATTGATACTGGGTGAACTTTCAACAAACAATTAATCTAAAACATACATCTTTGTCATGTAAGAGGAAAACTGAAATATCCAGAAGAAAAATCATGAACACTTGAAGTGGACATACAAGTTATACACTGGGAGATCGCAGGACAGGATTAATTTCAGGACTCACCACAGACATGGACTACTGAATTGCAAATACTGATCATAATCAACCAATCATAATTTACTAACTGGGTTTTCAAGTATTCTTATTGCATCCTATATTACCTTCACTTTTTAGTTTCGGACAGCTATGGTTCAAAGAGAATCATGTTTGCTTCCATATATATGGAAGTTTGGTGATGGGGTAAAAATTCTCTGTTAAGTTCAGATTTTGATTGTACAATGTTTAAAACACTGAGAAAATTTTACTTTAGCATGGAGTCTATATTTGTATGTTTATGTGGAAATTCAAAATTGATTTTCATGTCATAAAATTAACATTTTTGTTGTAAAATTAAGTGTTTATTGGGTTGTGCAGAGCACTTGGATGACTACATCCCAGCAAAGAGAGAATATTTTAGAACGAGCGGTTTCCAAGATGTCTGCCCAGAATGCTGAGACCTATGTACAACTGTACTTCCCAACAACACTGACCTATCGTCTTTAAACAAGTCCATTGTGTTTGTCTTGTTATAAGTGTAATGAGAAGACAGGAGAGAGAGGAAAGTTTGGGGAATGCACCCAGTATAATGACAGGCAACACAAAACAGCTATGTGGAATTATCATAAAAGACGGAGTCCCAAATAGACTGAGGAAAAAAGGTGCAGGCTTTTATAGTTGCTGTGCAGGAAGAGGCGGGAGCGTGAGGGGGATGACGGAAGTGAGGTCAGTAGGTGGGCATGGTCTGGATAGGAGGGCAGAAGTTGATGCTGATTTACCCAGGTTTCCCTTCTGTAGAAGAGGAAGAAGAGAGGTCAGTGCAGTTTATTAACCCTTGAGCTGACATCTTACCCTCCGTTAAGCCCTTTCACTGTCCTCCCATGTGCATGTCTGTGATATACGCTTCAAGCCTCTTGTTTTTGGTCTAGTTTGGTCCAACACATTTCAATATCTTTCAAAAACAGTTTATCCTATAGAAATAGTTTAATTTAACCATGATTTTTGCAGTCTGCTATGTTTAGTCACAGGGCCAAACTTTTGCACAATTAGTTTTTGAAATGCATAATTTATCTAAATATACGTCTACGCACAAACAAGAGCATACACACACAGGTAGTTACACACTTGAAGAAATTTGTTAGTGAATAAAACAGAGTTTGTTTTCCATACGCTGGATAATGAAGGTAAACAAATGAACACACCCAAACACACACACCCCACAATATATCTGGAAAGGTCAACTGCACAAAAGCATTAAGCCACCACCAATCTACCAATCTGTCTATCTACACAGCTTACCTTATTTGACTCGATATGTTTATTTTCAAGTTAATACTATTTAAGTTGTACATTTGATTTAGTTTTCTGGTAATTTTAGTCAATGTTTATTTGTGTACTTAATAAATATTATATAAGTTAATGTATTTGATTCTTTAGTATTGTACCGTACAACTGATTGCATTCTGTTGTAAAATCTTGCATTGAGTGATTTTCTGTGCTACCACTTAAGTGTAATCTACATGAAAGTACTATATGGACCATTGCACACCAATTTTTAACAATAAATGTTAAAAATATTTAATGTTTTGTGTGTCCACAGAAAAGTCTGAAATTTGATTTCTCAAAATGTTGTTTTTCTTTGTTTTTAGTTGATCATTTCCAGCAGCAATAATCCAGTGAGGTTCTCTAAGTGGGTTGAGGCAACTAAATGTCAAATTCTGTCATGCTCTTATGTTTTATCAAAATTATATTATTCAGTAATGGAATATATGGTGGTGCTGCTGCCTACAGGTCAATGGTTGATTTGCACCATCACCCCTAACACACCAAGCCAGCCACTTTCAAAGTCAGTGAATATTAGATACAAGTTAAGAGGCCACACAAGTTGTAAAAATATGAATATATATATTTTTTTCAACAATGTGCTTTAATTACATAATTGTTTAACCTATTTCTTCTTCTTTGTCATCTTCTTTTTTTTTCTTTTTTCAATTTTTACTAAATACCATTTTTCTATAAATAGTGGAAACTGCAATTAAAAGAAATGTTAGATTAATGTCTTTAGATGACCATGCTTTAGATGATGCTATTATTGCAAATATAACCAAATCAACATTGGCCAAATACAGCTAGTTAAGTTATTACAGCAAACTGTAAGGATGAATATTTGAAATATGAAATATTATAATATTTGTAAATTAAAATATCTTAAAGCAATGTTTTTTATACTTTGTATTATTATTAATTTTATGCACCTTGCCAGTTTACATATTTCCTTCAATATAAGGAAAAAAGCAATTTACTCTGACAAGCTGGAGATGCACCATGTAGTATGCACTTAAAGATAAAGTATGACAAATGACCTACATGTTAAAATGAATTATGATGGGTTTAGGGTTTTCTTGATCAAATTTTAAAACACACTGCAGTTAAATTGCACAAGTCCCCATTCATTTCCATCTCTTAAAATAAGTTCAGGTCTCAATAAATACTTTAAATCTAATCTTTAAATCTTAAAGCTAATGAATTGGTTATTAGCTTTGAAATTCAGAGGTAAGTATCTTGATTAATTTTATATTCTGACGTTTTTAAAAAATTTTTTTTAATTATTCAAGCAATGTGCTTTTTTTTACACATATGTTTGCTAACGTTACTCTAAAAGCTTTAAATTACCATAAGATTTTTTTCCTTGCAAAATATGACCATAATGATGAATCATAATGGTAGTTAGGCTCAGGTCTTTTATTAACCCTAACAAAAACCTAATAATGGACGTAAGTTTAGATGTCCATAATTATTCATATTGTGCTAATTGCCTCTGTAATTGCCAGTACAATTGCAATGCATTTCTAGGTTGGTGTTATGGCAAATGTTGTTTCCAAATACTCTTCTACATAGTGACAATAAAATTTTACACAGTAGTATCCCACATAATTATGCAGTAATTAATGCATATCAGTAAGTGAGATAAAAAATAACAAATATATACATTTTGTTCACATTTGTTTAAATAACAGAGTGTATATTAATATTATTATTAAATATTTAAGATATTTTAAGTCTAAAATAAAAATCCCTATGACAGAACTTGAAAGGTATGTAGATGGTTAAAAATAGTATTCAGCTAATGTGCCTGCAACCAAGGTAACAAGGGATGGATGTTGGGTGACACTGTTTATCTAAAGCTGTGTATTCCAGAAGAGCACTTCGCTGAAGTGAGTCCGTGGTCGTGAGATAAACAGGCGTCAATGAGAAGGGCTGGGATAGCCTCTGGAATGCGTACGACATGTTTTAAAATTGTGTTTCCTTAACTAGCCATTGAAGTGCTTTAACAGGAATTTCTTCTTTCATTTCCCTCTTCGGCTCTCTTGTTCCTATGAATTAGTATCATATATCAGTACCAACAATACATTATAGAGAATGAAGTGGTGTTTGTGTTCAAGCATGTACATACATTATGTTATGCTTAATTGTCAAAAAGGGCTAAATGAGTTAGCATTTCTTGTATCTGTTTTGCTTAAATATTAACTAAATTTAGAAAAGACTCAACTTACAGTAAATGTATGATTTTGTAGACCAATTTTTAGCATTTTGAAATCTTACTACTCAAGGAGAAGAATCTGTAAATAACAGTTTTTTAGATAGTGGCTTTAAAATACATCTACAGTATTTGTTTTCTGGATCGTTTCACCAGCTTTCAGTTAAGTTTAGTGCACTTTACCTTACACTGAAGGATACTGTAGACAAATAAGTTAATACTGAGCAATAAATAATTAAACATATATATAAGATACATAATGAATGTGTAGGTGTGTTGTTAGTGTGTCCAGGTTGTTGATTTTATTTGAAAAACAACTTTTTTTAAAAATGGCAGATAAAACTGAGATTGATGAAACATGTAGGTCGAAAGAGTTTGTTTATTGTAGAAAATAATGTAGAAATATACTGTGTTGCCTTAGCTGAAGAAATTGCTTTTCTATACAAACGATACTTTCTTCATACGTTTCCACATACACAGAAAGACCTGTTTTTTATGGAGCTGTTCCAATTGCTAATTGTGTACTTACATATGACACACTTTTGGGTGAAGCAAGGTGCTAAATGTCTAAAAGAGTAACCTTCTGAAGTTCAGATGATAGGATAATACTGTAACAGTAAACCAGATAGTAAACAGACGGCAAATGGGGATCAGTGAAATATTGCACATGTAATAAGCTAATTAGAAATTTTTCTTTAGAGGGGATTTACTCAGTGAACTTGATGCATTTACTATGACTGTCATACAGTTAGATCCAACTCTGATGAATTAAAGGGTCAGATTCCAGCTGTGCAAAACAAATAAAAAATATTCCCTTTTTTTGTCAGTGGGGAATCAATATTCTGAAATAAGTACAGCATTCCAGTACATGCATGAAACATTCCAAAACATGTGCATAGAGAGATCAGAAGTAAAGCAGAACATGAGTGGCAAACTGATACCAGCAGCTTAGAAAATTCAGGAAAAAATACTGATGACAATTTAGAGATGGGATGATTAATAAGTGAAATTGACACCGGAATGCACTAATAACAGCAGTTTGCCAAGAAAATTCTAGTGGGACCACACCAGAATATTCTTTTATGTATGCAGACATCAAACCTACCTATCTAATAATATCTGTCCTCTTATAGATAATTCGCCAGTCTCCTCACTCACTCACTCACCCACTCACGTCTGTCCGAAGCCGAATGTGCAGTCGCCTTCTGCGCACGTCCGAAGCCAAATGCGCAGTCGCCTTCTGCGCAGCTGCCCGAAAAACCTTCCAACAGACGGCGGATTTACAGCCGCGAAAATTCAAAGAGAAAGGCGACTTCGACCAACATCGCAGCAGGCGGCGGATTTACGGCCGCAAAAATTCAAAGAGAAAGGAGACTTCGACCAACATCGCGGCAGGCGGCGGATTTACGGCCGCAAAAATTCAAAGAGAAAGGCGACTTCGATTAAAGCTCTAGAGGCCTAATTACACATTCATTCAATACACCTATATCAGGTTTGTGGTGCTTATACTTATTACTATTCCACTCGTGCCCGTTTCATCTTACATTGTCGAAACGGGCTCTTTGTCTAGTTGCTAATAATTAGCAAAATGGAACAATTGGCTGCTGGTGCCTGGTCTTTCTTGATTGGCATCAGATCAATGTCATACCCTCTGACATCATCATACAGCAAAATAAGTCACCTGTTGCCAAGAAAAATACAGTATATTGGATATGAAACAGCAACACCTTAAGTTTACAACTGAAAACCCGTAAGGTGAGAAAGCACAAGCCACAGTAATACAGAATGAGCACACAATCTACATACCCTGCACAAATTTTCACAAGAATTTCAGACTGTACGGTCGAAGTGCTAACCACTGTTAACAATTTAAAATAAATATTTTCTACACCCCTTCCTATACCAGGATTCTGTACTTCTTTGAAACAGCGGTATCATACTGCAGACATCTTTTTCAAAAAGTAAATGGAGCACGCATAAATCTAGACATAAACTTTTTCAGATTTAGCACCATCATGCAGTCCTAATCAGTAATGGAAAGAAGGAGAAAATGCAGCTCAGCTCCACTCTCATCAGTGTAATATTGTGTTCTTGATGCATTTCTGATATTGATGTACTTTCATTTTTAATTTTAAATTACCCTGACTACTTTTAAAAGAGGTAGGTTTTTTATAAGTCTTCACAGGCTTGTGCTGCATAGCATCGACTGGGAAAAGCCTGAACTAGGAAGGCTGTCCATTTACGATCTGATAGAATTTCAACATTTAAAGTCTGAGGCTTTTCCCATCAGGAGACAGCCTCAACTCTCCAAAAAGGTCCATTAACAAAGTGAGCATCACGTCTAACCTCTAGTGTAGGCTTCAGAGCCTGCATTGTGCCAAGAAAAGAGTTGAATGGATTTAAATTCAAGAAACCTACAGTTGGGAGAGAGGAAAACGACACAAACTGCTGGCCCATGAAAACAAGAAAACTCCTTTAAAATAAAAAACAAAAATCATTTAGCACAAATTCCCAAAGCAAAGGCAAAGTAGTATGCCTAAAAAAACAAAATTGTAATTTTAAAATCAAGCCAAGATCCAAACACCAGAAAATGAATCAGTAAGCACTTTCAGAAGAAACCAAAAATATTACTAACAGTTATTTTTCATAATTGTACATTTATATACTGGATGTTGCATGCTATGTATAACTTTTTTTTATTGTATTTTTGTTAACTGTTCTGAGAAGCTGCGGTGGGTTGGCACCCTGCCCAGGATTGGTTCCCTGCCTTGTGCCCTGTGTTGGCTGGGATTGGCTCCAGCAGACCCCCGTGACCCTGTGTTCGGATTCAGCGGGTTGGAAAATGGATGGATGGATGATGTTCTGAGAAGACAAGCAACTAAGAATTTTATGTTATGAAGTACTCATGACAATAAACTTGATTTGACATACTGTATTTTGATTTATTTCAAAAAGTGGCTAACCTAGGAGAGTTGGAATCTGTATTCATTATATATACAGCATATAGAAGTATACAGTAGAAGTTCACTCCTTTGTATAAATTACATTACGTTTTTCTGTTTATATTTCAACATTGTGATTTGTATTTACAGTATGCTGCATTTTATACTGTATTTGCAATTATTGTATGTCTTGCTGCGTTTTTATGTGAAATTATACTTAATCAGAATGAAAGTGAAGTTTTTACAATACACATTTAAGTACAAACTGTCATCAGCTCCATTTACAGTCGGTAATTAACTTAACATACATTTCATTAGAATGTGGGAGGAAAACGGAGTAGTCTGAGAATACCCACATGTGTAAAGAGCATGGTCAACACAAAAAACAAGCGGAATTAAACAGCCTGTCGGGCAGCAGTTGTAACCATCCTGCCACTCTCCATCTGTAATTTGCATGTTGTTTTATTCTTTTGAAAGCAGTTGTGGGAAATGGCCAGCCGTTCATCCCGGCCAATACCCCCAGGCTGCCAGATGGAGCCCTCCCTGTAGCATGTAAATGCCATGAAGACCAGCAGGGAATCCTGGAGAATGGAGTTTTTACTCCCAACCCTGCTGGATACCATGGGGCCCACCAGAAGACGCTACAGGGAGGCTCAAGGACTTGCGTGTGCCCTATAACCCGGAAGTACGTCTTAGTAACAGCAACAGAGGAAATGATGTGCTTCCGGGATGAAGAAGGCGAGTTTTTATCCGATCCGGAAGTGCTAAGAAGTCATGTGGACAGGGGTTCAGGAGCACTTCCGGGTCATGGACTATAAAAGACTATGGGAAACCCGAGACGAGTGAACTGAGCTGGGAGGAAGGGTGGCAACGTGTCTGGGAGTGGAGGATTGTTGGTTTATTGATTAGTGATTGTATTATATAGTGTTTATGAGTATAGTAGAGTGGAGGGTGCTTAGTGCACGTTATTATTATAATAAAAATAATAATTATTGGACTTTTATCTGGTGTTTGGCGTGGTACCTGAGGGTTTAAGGGAGCGATAGCGCCTCTTACTGTTACACAGTATATATCTTTAATTCATATTATTTACGTGCCAGGATTCGTTTTTTTTACTTGTCATGTTGCTGTTTAAAGCAGGTGGTCCATAATATTATTATAACTGTCAGTGTTAATAAGGAACTACATAATTGTATGCATAGGTATTGTGACTATGGTACTTAGGTAATCTTTACCAAAGACTACGTGAACATTTACATGACAAAGGGTTTTTCTGTAATTAGACATTCTAGTCCATAATAATGAATTAATCTATTGTAATATGTTCCATAATATGTTTGGAGTTATTATATGTTCTCTGGTGGTCAAAACAGTCCTGGCTCCATATCATACACAAAATCTTGTTTTTATTACAGTTGTTGATAACTTATTTATTTTACTTTAGGGGGCATTAGCACCCTGAAAGGATAAATAAACAGTGTTCTGTCTCTCAGTTTTGCTTCAGAATTCAACGTATGTTTCGTCATCATCTGGAAGCTCTGTTAAAGCTTTTTCTAGTGTAATACTTTCAGTTGGGCTCTGAAATATAAAGCAGAACTGTAGCTTGGCATATGGAATTCTTCAGATTATCAAAGTAAGCTTGCTTCAGGGAGGCACATTATGCTCTTTGAGGTATTAAGCTCACTCATACTAGTAAGAAGCTTGTTTCTAGCAAGTTCTTAGAATTTTTGCTAGTTTTTGGCCCTTCTGATGTTTGACTGATAGTTATGTGACTGTGTCTGTTGAGAGTGAACTGAAGTGAATGGGACATGGGACTGAAGCCACCCATCCTTCCACCGTTTACCTAAAGTGTTGTCCAGTTCAGAATCATGGATGGCAGACTGAAGAGAAAGATATAGCAATTAAAATATCATCGGCAGTTGTAGATGTATACACACACACAAACATATATACAGTACTGTGCAAAAGTTTTAGGCAGGTGTGAAAAAATGCTGTAAACAAAGAATGCTTTCAAAAATGGAAGTGTTAATCATTTATTTTCATCAATCAACAAAATGCAGTGAATGAACAAAAGAGAAATCTAAATCAAATCAATATTTGGTGTGCCCAACGTTTGCCTTCAAAACAGCATCAATTCTTCTAGGTACACTTGCACACAGTTTTTGAAGGAACTCGGCTGGTAGGTTGTTCCAAACATCTTGGAGAACTAACCACAGATATTCTGTGGATGTAGGCTTCCTCACATCCTTCTGTCTCTTCATGTAATCCCAGACACACTCGATGATGTTGAGATCAGGGCTCTGTGGGGGCCATATCATCACTTACAGGACTTCTTGTTCTTCTTTACGCTGAAGATAGTTCTTAATGACTTTGGCTGTATGTTTGGGGTCGTTGTCCTGCTGTACAATAAATTTGGGGCCAATCATACGTCTCCCTGATGGTATTGCATGATTGATAAGTATCTGCCTGTATTTCTCAGCATTGACAACACCATTAATCCTGACCAAATCTCCAACTCCATTTGCAGAAATGCAGCCCCAAATGTTCAAGGAACCTCCAACATGCTTCACTGTTGCCTGCAGACACTCATTATTGTACCGCTCTCCAGCTCTTCGATGAACAAACTGCCTTCTGCTACAGCCAAATATTTCAAATTTTGACTCACCAGTCCAGAGCACCTGCTGCCATTTTTCTGCACCCTAGTTCCTATGTTTTCGTGCATACTTGAGTCGCTTGGCCTTGTTTCCACGTCGGAGGTATGGCTTTTTGGCTGCAACTCTTCCATGAAGACCACTTCTGGCCAGACTTCTCCGGACAGTAGATGGGTGTACCTGGGTCCCACTGGTTTCTGCCAGTTCTGAGCTGATGGCACTGCTGGACATCTTCCGATTTCGAAGTGTAATAAGCTTGATGTGTCTTTCATCTGCTGCACTAAGTTTCCTTGGCCGACCACTGCGTCTACGATCCTCAACGTTGCCCGTTTTTTTGTGCTTCTTCAAAAGAGCTTGAACAGCACATCTTGAAACCCCAGTCTGCTTTGAAATCTTTGTCTGGGAGAGACCTTGCTGATGCAGTATAACTACCTTGTGTCTTGTTGCTGTGCTCAATCTTGCCATTACATGGAACTGTCTTCCACAACCTCACCTTGGTAGCAGAGTTTGGCTGTTCCTCACCCAGTTTTAAGCCTCCTACACAGCTGTTTCTGTTTCAGTTAATAACTGTGTTTCAACCTACGTGTGACATTGATGATCAGTAGCACCTGTTTGGTATAATTGGTTGATCATACACCTGACTAGAATCCTACAAAATCCCTGACTTTGTGCAGTTTACCTATAAGTATTGATGCTGGTTTGAAGGCAAAAGGTAGTAACACCAAATATTGATTTGATTTAGATTTTTCTTTTGTTCGCTCACTTTGCATTTTGTAAATTGATAACAATAAGCAATCATTATTTATATTTCTGAAAGCATTCTTTGTTTACAGCATTTTTTCACACCTGCCTAAAACTTTTGCACAGTACTGTATTTATATATATATATATATATATATATATATATATATATATATAGTAATTACAGTACGGTTGAGTGAGCTAAACAGATGGTGCATTGCTTTTTCACAATGATGTTGAAAGAGCTAATTAGAAGTAACAGTTTAAGAACTAAAGAAGCCTACATCTCAAATTAGAACCATTGTTCTTACGATAATATTTGTGTCTTTTGGAGAAAGTTAAAGGAAAAGAAGCTAATACAGATAAACTGTACATTTATAAAAGCAAAAGAAACACGAGTGAATTCACCTTTTTTGCCAAGTAAGCAACTGACAGTAATTAAAGGATATTCCTCTGCTCTGCAAACACACATCCTTAGAGACATAACTGCAGAGTTAAAAGGAGGTCAGACCCTAAAAATGTTAATTATTACTGCAGTTAGTACACAATAGCTGTTCACAGGTAAAGCACTGTAAAGTTCAGAAAAGTGTACCTAATGTTCTGGCAATTCACTGTGTCATAGCAGCGTACAAATATTTTTTATGGTTCATCTGTGCTAGGATTATGGAGGATAGAGAGTGTGAGCTGGAGATAAATATGACTTTTTGTGTAAAACTCTTTAAAACCTCTACCAAGAGCTTCAAAAACGCTTCAAGAAATATTGGGTAATAAAAAAAAAAACTTTGAAAACATAACTGAACTTATGGCAGTATTTTAAAGAGACAGCCACTTTCTCTACCTTTACTTTCACTACTTATCTTTCCTTTCTTAATGTTGGCTACACGAGAAATGAAGTTATGCTCTTTTTCATGAAAGACTTATTTGTGGAATGATGTTGTCTTTAAACTTCAGCAGTGAAAATCCAAAGGAGGCAGCTATAAAAAACAGCTTTTCAAATGGAGTACTGCATATGCTGATAAAATGTGCTTCTTTCTTTAGAGCAGTGACATATGCTTACTTGCCTATGAGAAATACTTTCATTACCATATTTTTCATAGCATGGTTAAATTCTTTTGAGATTAGCACAAAACATAATGTTTGTTATTTGCTCAAAATGTATGATCTCCAAGATCCCAATTTACAAAGTGAGAACCCCAGAATCAACTGGGGAAAACTTAGAGGTTCTGCCTCCACTCTGCACAGCACTCACAGTACCAGTGTACAGGCCGGCCATGATATCCAGCAACCTTAAGGGAATCCCTTGAAGTCTCAGTCCCATAATCAACAATGAAAAAAATACATGACATTGAGCACGGCAAGAACTTCATGGTAAATGACACTAAATGTGACACTAAATGTAACATGAGTATTAGTGATAGGCCATTAGGTTTTAACTCAGCATTCCTCATCTAGATAATAATGCCACGGCAAAACAAAGTAATTCTTTATTTTTTCTATGGAGAATATCAGAAATGTAGGAAAAGGGGATGATATGAAACTTTTTTCAGTACAAATATATACCGTTACATTCAAAAAACTGCCTTGTTTGCAAAGAGTGCTAACAGGTAGATGCCAAGTGCTTAATATTGTGATATTAAAGTGTCCCCATATTTGGAATTTTTTTATCCCAAAGACATGCTTGTGAGGTAAATTTACTCTTAGAACTATGATCTTATGGTTTGCTGCTTTTAGAATTGTTGGTATTTTTCATTAGCTCAACTGGGTTTGAATCCTACAACTGGTAGGTGTGGGTTTAGAGTTTGCATTGGTTTCTCTCTGAATTCCCTGGTAGTCCTCCTACTTCCCCCAAAACCGTACAGATTAGAAAAATTGTTGAATCCAAATTGGTTCGGAGTGTGTGTGGGTGTGTGCGTTAGTGGGCCCTGTAATGCATAGGTACCCCATCTAGTGCTGTATCTTGCTTTGCACCCACTGCTGACAGGTAGACAATCTCCCCTCTTGACTCTGAATTGCATTAAGCAGGTTTCAGAATGTACAGTATGTGCATACAGTATATGTTATAATTAAAGTGTAAAGTTTTTAATGTCTATGGTGAAGCTGACCCTCATTTAAACCCTGCAGTCTTATAGACAAGCTGAAGTACAGCAGGTTTGCCAAAGGCAAACTTTGAACTTTAAGAGAAGCAAATCACCCTACAGGACTATTGTCTTGTCATTTGTATTGTGCAAAAAATGTTGTTTATACCTGTGTTGTCACCTTGTCTTAAGCATGGCGAATGTTGTCAAATAATTTATCTGTGCTGTAATATTTGTTTATGAACTGATGTTACCTGTGCTACTTTGCAGCACTCTGACAAACTAAAATAAAGGATGCTGGAAAATAAATTAATGTCACTTATGAATAAACAATAAAACTGTCTAACAAGTACTATATAGCTGCAGAAAGGCAACAATAAACTACAAATCTTAAGAGGTTTAACAGATTTAAATCAAAAGCTTCTAAATTCCACATGCTGAAGAGACCTCCATGATCTTGTGTGATGTCTGACAACACTATATATGAACTGGCAAGCTCACTAAGCAAACCAAAGGTCCATTCTTTTGTCATGAAAATTTATAAAACTGCATTTTGATGAAAACAAACAATAAGCAAAAAAGTAGAAAAATAAAGATGACAAATAACCACATTAGCACAAGTAAATCAAAATGTATCTTGCATTCTTGATGTAGTTTATATTGTTTTATTCATTTGGCTTTACTGTTTCTTTTTTGTAATTTTAATCTTCAGGTGAAATCACCTAAACATGGTAGCTGTGTGTCCCCATTCTGATAGT
This sequence comes from Erpetoichthys calabaricus, assembly GCF_900747795.2. Lineage (NCBI taxonomy): Eukaryota > Metazoa > Chordata > Cladistia > Polypteriformes > Polypteridae > Erpetoichthys > Erpetoichthys calabaricus. The sequence goes on along the minus strand of NC_041399.2, from coordinate 62,619,873 downwards.
GAGTGGAAAGGCATCAGATTTAGAGGGGTTTATTGAAGTAAAACCTTACTTGCTCAAGTGTAGTAAGAGTGAAGTCATATTAATTACCAAAGTTAGGGTCCTGTGTGGTTTAGATTTTCATTTCATATGATCTGGAACAATTCTGGGACTTTTGCAAACCTTTTAATTATTAAAGTGTAGGGGTGAGTGCACTCAAAAACCACAATGTTAACCTAAATAGCTTTCATTAGCAGTCATTACAATCTCAGAAATGTTTTAGCATCTATTAATTCACCTCGTTAATCAAAGGAGAAGTGAATGGTTTCTGCAGTCCCTCATGTCAGAGTTAACAGCTTTGTCGATTACATACTGCTTCAACAGGAAATGCAGTTCAGTGGGTAGGGCACTAGGTGGTTAGGCTGACAGATTAGAAAACACTTCAGCTCCAACAACCACAAATGGGGACCCTTTGAGTCTCCTACAATGGCAATAGCAGCTGTTGCAGAATAGGGCACATAAAGGTTGAATCGAGTGCAGATGAGGTTCAGTGAAAAATACAGAAGACAGCAAGAAACAATGCCCATTATGTTTGTTCAAATAAATCTACAGGAAGCAAACACGTAGTTGCAAACCAGATCATTTACTCCATCCTTTCTTCTGTACTTCTTGTTATTCTGACTTCGCTGGGTGACAGGAGTATTTAAATAAGAATGGGAGATGGGTTCTGGTTTGATTAACAGGCAAAGGTCCATACTGGGAAGACAGTAATCTCATATTTAGTCTCAGGATATGAAACCAAAATGGTAATTCAAAGAATTTAGTGAAATGGTTGAAACCCAAATTAAATTAATATAACCAGAGACAAAATGTAAGAGTAAAGATGATAAAACAATCTTTTGCTAAAAATCAGATCAAAACACTAATGAGAATGTTAAGCCTTTTGTTTGTTGTATCTACAACCAGGAAGTGCATGACCTTTATACCTTCAACCCAATGATGTAATTTCCTGCACACTTCTTACCTAGCAAAAGCACAGCAGCTGTCAACAGCAAGGTCCCAAAACTGTAGTGTCCATTGTTACGATTGGCTTTCTCTCTTTAATTAGCTTTCTGTAGTCTTTGCATGCAAAGTATACATTGTTTCTGGTTTTTTTTTAACTCCAAAGAACCAAAATTTGCAATTAATAATTTTAAAAAAATTATCTTTATCTTTTAAATTATCTTTTGAAAGTTTTATGTTTTTTCACATTGTTCCATGATGCCATGCTTGTTTTGTCATCTACCAGGAGTTTGTGATTGTTGATGTCACAAGTGCAATGGTATTTAGGTAGTCACATGAGATTCTGCTCTATAAGTGATCTGATTTCAAAGACTGTGTGGTTGGGCGGTGAAAGGACAGACTGGAAACAGTCGAAATTTTGGGACACCAACCGGGTCGTCCCTTTTAATTGTCACGAGACAAAACAAACAAAAATGAAAAAGTAACAAAAAACAGCACCAATGCAGTATTTACAATCAGGGGTTCCTTCTGTTTAAAGGACTTTTGAGACTCACATGCTCTGCCATGCGGCTCATCCAGGTCTTCTGGTAAAAGATGCCTTTTTATTAGTCGCTGCTTCTTTTACAGAGAAACCTCTGAAAGGGGCAGAGTTAAGTGTCCAAACTGGCTGGCTTCTCGAAGCTGTGAGGGAAGAAGAACAACAGGACAAAGTCAGCGGAAGCCTCCCTTCTCATCTCGGTGGGTTATTGCATACCTTTCCACAGCTCTTAGAGGAGTCCTCCAACACCCATGAGTGACAAGTGTTATGTGTGGTGATTTTTGTGGTTATTTGTGTTTAAAGACCTTCTGTATAATGAATCTCTGAATGTTTTGATGTATTCTGATTTTTTGGTTAGCTATTAGTATTGAAAAAAGATCAGTACGAGTTTCTGGTTCTCGACCTTGGCACATATTTTTAACCACATCTCATTCTCCTGCTGTCTTCACATAAAACCTTCTTTTTCTCATAAAGAAGAGAACACCCATAAGTAAAACAACATGGCACTGTAGGAGTGTGGATTGTATTTTAAACATTGTTAAAAATGTGTTTTAAAAAGTTATTTCTGAGACCAAGAAATAGCTGCAAAAAATGAAAACAAATGCCAGATCATGACTTTCACAGTTGTAAGCAAGATGGATGAACAAACAAATTCACACAATATAGAAAGCTTTTCTTTATTGGAACTTGGAATAAACTTCATTGAACCACTTCTACAGAAAATGTGTTCTTTCATCTTAAGTAAGATACACAAAATGATTACCTTGCTGATCACATAAAATACACAAATTTGTTTTTCACAAAAATCTTTTAAAGTATACTTTTACACTTGATATTTTGAGAAGTAGATGTTTTTCTTTAGTATTTATGATGCTCAGAATTAATTTTCTTCTGCCAATAGCAGAACTAATGAGGACAGATTTAAATTCAAATCTACTGCACATCAATTTCAAATCCAGTCCCACCAATGGACTGAAGTGGTTAATGAGTAGTGCACAGCTATGGAAGAAAATATAAAAAACATAGATGGGGATCCACTTAATTGCATTGACTTCAACCTATGGGTGCTCAAGACAATTTCTAGACAGCACAATGTGGTCCTAAACCACCTACAGTGTTCACCCTATATGTGAACCTACAGAGCGGACCATAAGCTGTGGGAGACATCCTGGATAGTTCAAGGGTCTAGAAATGGACATCTCAGTGTTCCTAATGACGTCAGACCAGATGTTCTGACATAACACATCATAAAGGCCCATGATTGTCTGGTCCTGAAAAAACTGTGACCACTGTTTACGCATCAGCTCACCCTCTGCAGTTTTCCTACCAGGTGCATATATTAGTAGAAGACATTCTGATCTACATCCCAAACAAAGCCTGAATAAAGCTGGTACTTGGTCAGGATCATGCTGTTTTAGTTTTATTGCAGCTTTAAAACCATCCAGGCTTTTCATTTATGAAGTTAGCACAAGTTAATACAGGTTGTTGCCCCCACAGCATCCTCAGTTATGGGCTACCTAAATGACAGATCAAAGTTTGTAAGGCTCCAGCTGTGTGTCAGTGATGTTAGACTGCAATAGATAGATAGATAGATAGATAGATAGATAGATAGATAGATAGATAGATAGATAGATAGATAGATAGATAGATAGATAGATAGATAGATAGATAGATAGATAGATAGATAGATACTTTATTAATCCCAAGGGGAAAATAAAAAACAATACATTAAAAAGTGATAAAAATGCAGGTATAACAGACAAAAGCTTTGTATAATGTTAACGTTTATCCCCCCGGGTGGAATTGAAGAGTCGCATAGTGTGGGGGAGGAACGATCTCCTCAGTCTGTCAGTGGAGCAGGGAAGTGACAGCAGTCTCTCGCAAAAGCTGCTCCTCTGTCTGGAGATGAAACTGTTTAGTGGATGCAGTGGATTCTTCATGATTGACAGAAGCCCGCTCAGCGCCCGTCGCTCCACCACAGATGTCAAACTGTCTAGCTCCGTGCCTACAATAGAGCCTGCCTTCCTCACCAGTTGTCCAGGCGTGAGGTGTCCCTCTTCTTTATGCTGCCTCCCCATCACACCACCGCGTAGAAGAGGGCACTCGCCACAACCGTCTGATAGAACATCTGCAGCATCTTATTGCAGATGTTGAAGGATGCCAGCCTTCTAAGGAAGTATAGAGGGCTTTCCCTGGGGATGATCATGTTTTTTTTTCTGTTTAGATCCAATTGTATTTGCAGCTAAAAATTATTCTGTTTACAGAAATTTACAGATAACTCCACATTAAAAGTGGCATCAACAATAAAGATTAAAGAAGTATAGAAAAATGGTAGAGTGTACCTGTAGAGGGTGCCCTAGAGACATCCACTTACAATATGAACATTACTCAGACAGACAAGGTCCTGGTGGACCACTGGTGTGCAAGGCAGCCTGTAAGACTTCTGACTTTAATGGGGGAGTGTACTGACTATACTAAAATCTACAGGCTGAAATGAGAATGGAGTCAGGAGATGGAATATAGTAATGTAAAATAGATAAGGACAAAACAGAAAGATCAGTAGTCAAAAAATTAACACAGAATGAGAAACGAAAATAGCATAGCAAAAACTAGTAAAATACTTTGTGAACTGAGCCAACACATAAAGTGAAGGATGGAGTCAAAAAGACAGAAAAGGTTCATAACTAGAAATCATTATAAAAACTCCAATTAAATCTTGCAGTGGGTACAACTAACAGTAGACAGGATTGGGTACACAACATGGCAGGGCCTTTTTTTTGAGGAGGCTCCGGTCCTTAATGTTTATGATAACTTGATGAAATAGTTCTTCTGGTGGATTGTGGCCAGTGTTCTGTGAGGCAGTCTGCTGGGAGAGCGCCTAGCACAAGGAATGATAATAGCCTACAGAAAATTACCATAAATGCCAGCTAGACTGTAGGATAGAACATTGACTCACTAGACAGGGCAAAAAAGTGGATGATGGCAAAATTAGAAGACATTTGGCCATCACCTCAGTCCACAGTGATGTACTAAGACACATTATTGGGGATCTTTTTCACTTACAACCATTAGACTTGGTTCCTCCTTGGTTCCATGCTTCCTCTGACCCTGGACATATTCTCCCTTGCCAGTAATAACATATACATTGATATAGGGACAGCATTTATTTGGAAACACTGTACATTAATGTGCATTATGTACACTGCGTACATAAATCTAGGTTGGGCACTTATTCAACAGCTTGTTCTGGGTTTAACTGTTGTGCACTATGACCTCATGTTATGTGATGCTGTTGAAGAAAGTTAATTTTCTTTAAAGATTAATATCTATCTATCTATCTATCTATCTATCTATCTATCTATCTATCTATCTATCTATCTATCTATCTATCTATCTATCTATCTATCTATCTATCTATCTATCTATCTATCTATCTATCTATGGTGCCTATTTATGGCCTTCTTCACTGGCTCTAGTAGTTATCTAAATGCCTGTCCCATACTCACATCATATTACGTTCTTACCACCCCAGTCCCTGACCCTCACTTTTTATGTTGCCAAGCTTCCCATCACAAAAACTGCCACCATTTTCTGACATTTGACTTTGAGCTTTTTTCGCTCTCTTGGGACCTGTATTATAATAAAAGACAGCTCAATGTGTTTTCCATTCTGAAAAGGAATAACTAAAAAGAAAAAAAAATCCTGTCTATAAAAACATTAACAAGTGATAAAGAGTGTAATTTGCATCATACTACAGGGTTCTAGAGTTTTCTCTTGTTTATCAGGAGAATTAGCTTGATCACTTATTTACCAACAAAAACAATCAACTATGTTTACCTTTTGCCTCCTGTTTTTTATGTGTCAGAAATGTTTAAAGGATTGCCTTTCAGTGAACCTTCAACCTGACTCTAGTCTCGCTGAAGCCAGATATATAATAAAATATGCCTGGAGAAAATCATGAGTGAAGTTTGCTTTAAACCAATCAAACTAGGGACAGTGATTTTGAACTACAAAGATCAGTGGCGCTCTCATTAACCCAGTCCAGGAGAGAGTAGGCTTCAGTCAAAAACTCTCCTAAAAAACCCTATTGAACATATAAATGTATGTTGAGTGTACAGAGAGCACAGCGCATGTTTTAAAAATAAACATAACCTGAGTAGTCGTTAATCTGGGTATGACGTTAATCTGCATCCAGCCCAGCAAGCAAGTCCTCCAATTTACAGGGAAAATTTGGGGGCTGGTGACAGGATTGGCACTCCATTCCCTGTCAAAAATCACTCGCCCTGTTCCAGTGTGGTGCTGTGGTGTCCCAATCCAGGCGGTAACACACTATCAGAGCATGAACCTGTGGCTGTAAGCCTTTGTAGCAGACAATTTTACCATTGTTAACTACACACTTTTTAACGGATTGTGCACAGACGTGTATTCTCGTTTGAAAATCACATCTGGCCCCATGAGACTAACCTGATTAATTTTCTGTTAACATGCATACTGTCTATACGTGGCCTTTTATACAGTCTCTTTAGATTTATTTTCAGCGTTTTCACCTACAATGTCCTGAGGCCACCTGACCACATCATCCTCTGGCGTCCACCCTGCTCTATAACTTATTATATATTTGAAGATTAGGTATTCATAACAGTATATTCCTCCACCATGCTGCTGCTGCTACGCTTGTACCCTGATGCTTCAAGAAAACTTCCAAGATTCCAGCTACAAAGGTTTACTGATCCCTACTACCTTTTTGTTACTCACATTGTCTTTGGATGGCTTCACCTTTCAAAACCATAATTTTTCCTTCTTTCCAGCCTTCCTCCACCATCTACACCTGCTAAAATATGGTAACAAAAATTTAACTGAATTTTATACAGTATGTATGATACTGTATATAAAATAAAAACTGCAGACCATAAATTATTTTTTAAAGCTGTGCTTCTGCTGATAAAGCATGCGTGTATGTACTCTTAAAGGAACTAACATTATTTTTAACAATGTAACTCTCCTGGAAGTTGCAAGTTAATGAAAAATACTGTAAATACAAGCATTTTCCACATACTGAAATTGAGACGATGCCTGACAGCTGCTTCCTTGTCTTAAATGCAGTTGATCCCTTTTTTCATGAGAATATGAAGTGACTCATTTCTGCAGAGAAGTGGCTATTTATAAATAGAGGAAGGAAATATCATCTATTGGAGTTTCAAAAATGGTTTCGGTGAAAAGTTGAAAATAATCATTTTAAATGTGATCTCAATAAAAAGTTTGACAACACTAACCCAAAGTAAATAACACCCCTGTCTTTAAATAGATTAGGAAAGAAAAAAATTTCATGCCAAATACTGTATATGTTAAATGCTCATCTATCCATTATCTGAAATGGAATATTCCATTGTAAGGTCACAAGGAGTTGGTGACTACCCTGGCTGCTTTGGGTGTAAGGCAGGAATCAACCCTGTTCAAGAGATATCTATTAAAGTAATGTACTGTTATGTAATTAATTAAAATGCAGTTTTAAGTATTTTAATGTAGCTCATTGTGTGTTCTGTTTTTTCTTTTCTTTTTTACACAAAACACTTTGGCAGTAACTAGAGTAGCCTTTTAAAAGGCAGCAGCAGGCAGAATGACAATATTGATGCTTTAAGAAATTGTCCTCTGTGATGACATCGCAGTAGGTTTAAAAGAACATTGTGTTGTTTGTGCTGTGCAAAGTCTGATTAAAAAGAAAAAGGGACACACTATAGACTATACATTATGCATTTGATGTCACCATTTTTTATCATGATGCTCATTACAATATTAACATTCAACCAAATACAATAACTGAGTAAGAACAGAGCTGTAGGAATATTTTACTTGAAGATAAAATTGAAAATCAGCATCATCATCATTCCACTTTTCCTGTTGGGAATCACAATGGCAATTTACCCAATTGGGCTGACCAGGCCTCCTATCCATAATAATTTTCTCCAGACCTTTAAGGGTAATTAAGACATATCCTTGATCTGGCAATTCTGTCTTCACTCAGGGAGACTTCTAATAGACAGGCTCATGTCAAGTATATGAAGTTGCCCTGTGGGCTCACCAGCCACAAGGTGAAGAGTGATAGTTATGAGCAATGCCAGTGAGCTGACAGGCCAACCCCAGAATTTTATGGACAAATTTTGAAATATAAATGTTAGATATGCACTGATTTTCAATGACACACTTACAGGCAATTGCCCTAAGTGTTAGAATGCCTACATTGAGTGAATCTACTTTCTCCTACGACTGTTTATTGTGAATAGTCAATCATACTTTCAGCTCAGGATTGCAGCAGTAAAAATACAAACTATTTTTTTTATCTTCAACCCTTAGAAATCAATTGTATATGCAGCACAATTATAACACAAAACACTGATAATTATTTTTTCTCAATGTTGACCCATGTACAGGTTTTGCTGGAACTGTTATCACAGGAGCAGGACTGTTTTGTGGTGATATTAAAATTACATTAACAGTGTTCTTTTAATTGCAATGTAATTAATTTAATTTGCGTTTTTTAGAATGTATCTTTTGACACCTCATCTCTTTGCAGACTTTATAACTGAAAATAGTAAAAAGGAATAGAATCCCATTTGTGGAAGGAAAATATATTTTTTCAGTAAGAGCACTAATGCAGCTCTTCAGTTCAAATTCTGTTCATAGTTTCAGATTAATTTTAATTATAACATTAAAACCAAAAACTCCATTTATGTTAATCAGTTTGGAACTGCTATGTCTTAAGCCAGCTTCTAGATGTAGGATATGTCAGAGTTCCCGATTGCAGCCATTAATCTCATTAGTGGATCATGTCCATTTGCACATCTGAAAATTGCTGGGCATGTCAAATTTAATAACTTTATGGCATTTTCCAGCAGAGTCGTGCTTGCCCCTTTTTCTGACAGACAATTGTGTACTGTTTGACAGAACCTGTGGTATATGAAATGTTAACAGAAACAGCCAGTTCAGCAGCAATATCAGCCCCTTTTTTCTTTTTTCCATTCTGTTGTGGTACGTAAAATATGAGACATCAGAGAGACAAGCTTCTCTTCTGTTTGTGAGGTCTAAACCACACGCATTCCTTACTCGTCGCTACTTTCTGTGCATCATATTTCCAGATGGGCATTCATTGGTTGTCAGCTCTCATGAACACACAGCCACCCCTATGACTAAAGACAAAATCAAATTAGTTTGTTTTTATTGGGGTAAGTTGCAGACTAGTTGTCTCAGGTATGTCACAGGTAATTGACTTCACAGGAGCATGCTGCCGATGGCCCTCCAACTTGCAAAAATTAGATAAATGAAGGCTACCTTAGAAAATCATGGGAAAAGTCATCCTATATGACATAGCTTTTACTTTATATTTAAACAAATCTGTGTCTTTCTGTGTGGTCATTCTGTAATTAGTAATTTGTAAAGTTGTAATTGCATTTTAACTGTGAAACCGTTACAGCGTTGTTAGCTTGCACTCATGGAAAACAGCTACAAAAAATAAACTTTGAAATAAAAGTCTGACATAATGTTTTCATTTATCCAAATACAACACTTGGTAACACTCAGTTCTATTGGGCCACTGATTCATTCACAACATACACTTTTTCATGTTCAGAATTACAGCAGATGGAAGTAGATGGAAACCAGACCTGGAGTCTATAGAGTCAACAAACACCCTACTAACAATGTTTCTGGAATGGCTGAGGAGATAACAATTTATAAAATAAGGCAACATTCCTAATATTACAATACCTATAAAAGATTTTCACCCCCTCTGAAGTTTTCACATTTTATTGTTATACAACATGGAATCACAGTGGATTTAATTTGGCATTTTGACAATGATCAACAGAAAAAGACTATTTGACTACGTTCACATTACCAGGTTGAAGTGACTCAAATCTGATTTTTTTGCCTTAATGCTATACAAATCGGATGTTTTCAGGGCTGTGTGGACACAGAAATTGATCTTTTCAAATCAGATTAATTTGATTCTTTGACAAAAAGACTTGAATTAAATTTGTAATGAATCATTTCATTACACGTGTGAAGGGACCCTCTTTATGATCCTTACAGTCCCCTCTTTACAAGCTGGCAGATATGCTTTAATGTTTAATATGTTTCCTACATGGAAAAATACAGTAGTTTTCAATTTGTTTTTTTTTTTTAGAAAAAAAGTACATTGTTGAGGGGTAGTCTGTTTAGGTAAATCTTTACCTACCCATCACTGATTTGAAAAAGTTGACTGAGTGTAAAATCAGGGGAGCTGCAGATTCCTAGAACTACTAAAACATCTTATATTTTAGCTTTCATACTTTGGGACTCCCAGAACACAGCAAAAGATAATTGTTAGCGCTTCCATCAAAAAATAGCACACAAAATGGTAAAATGGTATGAGGCCTCTAAAAACCCATAAAGCAGTCTAGAGTCTTCCTTAACCTGCCCAGAAAAGACCTCACTCAAGGCAGCCTGACCCAAAAGTCCACACACAGGCTATGGCCTACAAAAGTACAAAAGGGGATGTGGTTTTAAAGGTTCAAAGATTATCTTCAGATATCCCATAGTATACAAATATGCCTCATAAGGGAGAAGAGCTGTGAAAATACCTGGCATAAGAGACAAGTCAAATCCAAAATCTTTATAAAGGATAACATTTATTTAAAATCACCAAAAGAAAAGCAAAAAATAATATTGGGGCAAAAATGCAAAGACAAAAAGAGTTTGCTTAACAGTACAAGCCACCCAAATAATCCAAATCCAAAAACAGAAGCAAAAAATCCAAAAAAACAGAAAATCAATAATCACAAGAACAGCACTTTCAAAACATTAATGATCCACTCCTCAGTCTCACAGTATATAGTCTGAGGGTGGTCCTTTAATAGTGACAATAGTATGACCACATCTCTTGGTGTAAAATCCACAAAACTTAATATTAACTAAAATACATATTAACAATAAACACCTGAAAAATAATGCTTTACATAAAGAAATAAAAAATAGGAAAGGAAAATATACCTCAGCAGGTAGGAAATAACCCTGGGTGATACAGAGCAGTAACAATAAATAATAATGCAAACCATAATCTTTATATACTGGCACACATTCCTGACACTAATGCAAGCCTGTGACAACAGCTGTCTTTTATAGTCATCTGAGAGGACTAATTCTAATTGTGGCCCCAACCCTGAAAAATTAAAATAGTAAGACATATGAGGGATTGAGGAAAATAAACTGTAAAGAAGAGAGAAAAACAAAGAAAAATGTTAACAAGAGTGAAGCATTGCTGCATTGTTAATATTCTGAGTTACTATTTCTAGCTACAGTATGTGACTCAGTGGGAAGTTTAATGACACCAAAATGAATTTCTTTAACTTTTTCCAGGCTAATTTGTGACAGTGGACTGCACATGTAAATTATATTATTATGTGTGCTACTTCTAACAAAGCAAAGTCCTAAATCAGGTAGTTTTGAACTGCTTTATAAAAAGTAATTTAGGGTTCATCAGCACTTATATTGTTCCAGTCACATATACCCTTTGCATTTTCTTGTGCACACTTTGGGCGTTGTGGCTCAGAAAGCCATAGATGTTTGTCTCTTGCTCTCGTAAAGTAAATTCTTCATATATGTAGTCTTTTAATTGCTATTTCTAACACAGGAATAGAAAAAAAAGGTTTCAAGTATCTTTACACCACTTAAAGTGATGAGCAGAAGGAGAAATAACATGCGATCTACTATGGTGGATATGCCATATAGTTGTGTATGTTACTTTTCAATGATTTTAAGCTATGTGTATATAATATTCTTGTTTTCCAATTAACATGTATTCCAGTGGAGCAGCATAACTTAAAATAAAGTGACAAAAATGTGACAAAAATGTTTTAAATTAAACAGGATATACATTTACTTGTTTGGCTGATGCTTTTAGCCAAGGTGACTTACACCATTTACGATACAATTGGATCTATTTCTTTTGATTTTCCTACCAGAGAACAGGCAGGTCAAATGAATTGATTATTGTCAAACAGTGTCAGTAGCAGGATTTGAACCCACAACCTCAGGGTTTGAAGTCCAAAGCCTTAATCACTACACCACATTGTGTGCACTGTTGTGGCCATCTTCAGTTATTATTATCACAATAAAGTTATGTAAAGTAGAGCCATTTGTCAAACTCACAAATTTTCACAAATATAACATAGTTCAGCAATCAGAATTGCTTTCTGGTGGGTACAGGAGCTGATTTCGGTACTGGTGACTATGTAGTGTTTGCATGTGCTCCCTGTGACATTTTTTTCAGATGTTCCAGTTTGCTGTCAAATCCTAAAAAATGAACATTTGTTGCAAACTGCATATGTTTTACAGTGCCTTTGGAAAGTATTCAGACACCTTCACTTTTTTCTCATTTTATTATATTTCAGCTTTATTCTATAATCATTAAAATCATTTTCTCTTTCATTAAGTAACACTTAATATCCCAGATTGACAAAGAGAGAACAGGATATTAAGTATTCAGTCCATTTTCTATGACGCTTGAAATTTGACTCAGGTACATGCCATTCTGTCAACCATTGTTGAGATGTTTGTACACCTTGTTTGGAGTCAACTTGTGATAAATTCAATTGACTACACATAATTAGGAAAGGCACACACCTGCGTATAGAATTTCCCACAGTTGACAATAAGTATGAGAACAAAAACCAAGCCATGAGGACTGGAGTCCACCTGTAGTCAACTTATTGATTGAACATGATTAGGAAGGGCACTGATCTGTCTATTCAAGGTTCCACAGTTGAAAAGGTGTATGAGAGCAAAAACCAAGGCACGAGATTCAAGGAATTACCTGTTGTGCTTAGACAAAGACTTGTATCAAGGCACAGATCCTAGGAAGACTACTAAAAATTCATTTTTTGCACAATTGAAGGTTCTCAAAAGCACAATGGCCTCCATAATTCCTAAATAAAGTACATCTGAAAGAATCATGATTCTTCCCACAGATGGCTGCCTGGCTAAACAGAATAATCAGGGGGGAAGGGCGTTGGTAAGAGAGGAGACCAAGAACCTGTGTGAGAACCATGCAAAAGAACAACTCCACTAATCTGAATTTTATAGCGGAGTGGTCAGATATGAAAGCCGGCTTGGAATTTGCATAAAGGCACCTGAAGGAGTCTCAAACTGTGAAACTGTGCCTGGTGAAATCAAGATTGACCTGTTTGGCCTTAATTCTAAGTGTCATGTCTGGAGAAAACCAGGCGTCACTCATCACCTGTGCACAATACTATTCTAACTGTGAAGTATAGAGACAGCAGCATTATACTCTGGGGTTGTCTTTCTGCAGCAGAGACTGGAAGACTAGTCAAGGCTGAGGGAAAGATGAATCTGAATGGAGCAAACTACAGAGATATCCTTAATGAAAGCCTTCTCTCTGGATCTCGGACTGGGCTGAAAGTTTACTTTCCAACAGGACAATAACCCTAAGCACAAAGCAAAGACAACACAAGAGTGGCTTAGGAACAACTCTGTGAATGGTGGCCCAACCCACACAGAACTGAGAGGATCTGCAGAGAAGAATGGCACAAAACCTCCAAATCCAGGTGTTTGAAGCTTGTCGTGTCATACCTAAGAAGACTCCAAGCTATAATCACTGCCAAAGGTGCTTTAGAAAAGTGCTGAATAAAGGGTGTGAATTCTTGTATTAATGTGATATTTCAATATTTTTTTTTAATAAATTTGCAAAAAATTGTAAAATTCTATTTTTGATTTGATGTACTAGGGCACGGGTGTCAAACTCAAGTCCTGGAGGGCCGCAGTGGCTGCTGGTTTTCTTTTTAACCATCTTCTTAATTAGTGACCAGTTTTTGCTGCTAATTGCCTTAATTTTAATTAAATTGACTCAGGCCCCTTAGTCGTTTCTTTTTCCTTAATTAATAGCCAAACAATAAAGAGACACAAACTAAGCCGCCGCATGACCAGCTCACCTGTGCCCATCACACAATATCTGAAAATAAAGAAAGGTGAAGATCTCAGTAAGGTTGATCTCTCAGGTCACCAAAACATTTTGACGATGTTCTTAGAAAAAAACAGAAAATCAACAGTTATGGAAATGTCTGCAGTGGCAAAATGAGAGCAGCAACAAGCCATGGAATTAAAAAACGTGTTTAATTAACAGAAATAAACGGCTTCTCATTAAAAAAGTGGTTGGAGTGAAATTAGTTGGAGTTTGAAGCCCCAATTTAGCTGGTCAACTGTTGACTTGTTTCACATTTGATTTCTGTTTGGCTATCATTTAATGAAGAAACGAGTCAATTCAGAACACTGAATCCTTAAAAGCAGGGCTATTAAAATGAAGGGAAAAAAAGTTAATTAGCAGTGAAAGCTGCTTGTTGATTAGGAAAAGGGTGAGAATGAAAACCTGCAGCCACTGCGGCCCTCCAGGCCTGGAGTTTGACACCCCTATAGTAGGGTATTGATTGCTGCTTAATGTGGGAAAATTACTTTATTATAAGGCTGCAGCATGACAAAATGTGTAAATAATGAAGGGGTCCTCTTCTGGACTGTTTCCTGTAATACTGATGGTGCTGCCAGGAAAGGCTCCGGTTCCTTGTGTGTCCCCACTAGATAAAGCAGCTTCTCAAAAAGGATGCATGGATGGATGCCAACTGCTGTTTTAGCACGATTTGTTTCACTTTATCTTTACGCATACATATTTTTTTCATTTAGTTGGCCAAAACCAGAATCCTGGTAGCATTATAGTAGCAGCCACAGAAGACCCTCCAGTTGAAGAATGAATGATTGCTTTAAGCATTCGTCAAGGTCGCTGGCTTGGAAGGAGTAAATAGGTATTTTCTAGCCACGATTTATTTTTTCCACCAGTGCACTAGCTAAAATTCACATGAAGCAAAGCAAATAATATCTGCACAAACTGTAAGCAAACACATTTGTTTTAGCTTTGATGGCCTCTCGAAGACATGTCAGTATAATGAGAAGAAAAGTTGAAATGCTTGATCAGTGGAGAGTCATTTTTTATTTAACACATCACTTAACTTTGTTTTGGATTGACCTTCACCAACTTATAGAGGAAAGTCTGTCCTAAGCTATATTACTGTATTGATATGCAGGATTTAATTCTATTAATTATTTATAATTGTTTTTAACCTGTCACTCCCAAACTATTATTAATGTTGTCTAATTAAAATACAGAAAGTAAAGAATCAGGCACTAAGCAACTGCAGCAACTCTAGCACAACATTGCACTAATACCCAAAGGCACATTAGACAAGCTAAAAGCTCATTGGAATATTCAGCATACCCTTTATTTATTCATGTGATTGTTTGTTTATTTGCTTTAAAAAAAGATTAAATTTTAATTATGGACCAGGCTCATGATTTAATATCCTTTTAAAATCAAAATCAAACATTGTAAGATGAAATGGTTCTGTTTTGTGCAATCGCTGCCAGCACAGGCCCTGCCTACCTACTGTAGAAACCTCTAATGGAAAACCTCAGTTCCGAAAATGGATGGACTGATGGATTACAGGCAACTGCACAACAGTGAAAATGTCTGTGCTTTAAGAATGTGATTTTAAAGCTGAGGCAGCCTATAGATTAAAAATTTATTAGCATTATTAGAGCTGCATTTAAAACCTAATGAAGATAGATTGAAAGAGGATCGATGAGAAAGCAGGGGCATTGAGGCATAGTTCAGTTGTAGACTGGCTGTTGAATTAGAGCAGATGAATATAATTTTAGCCTTTGAATATTCTGTGCTAGGAAAGCCCTCAAGACAGCTGTCATACTAAACTATCTGACATACTATTGAAATGGCCAGACAGTCTTCAGGTTGTTTCCTGGGTTGGTGCTTAGACATTTTCTGTGGAAAGTACAACAAATGAGATTACTGCACCTGCATGAATACAATTTTCTGAAACCTGACATTTTTAAACAACTGTCGGCATTGACTGAATTTACATGCAAATGGGATGCTATCACATTGTCATGTTGCTGTCACATAGTGTGCATATATAAAATACCTTCTTCTGCTATAGCAGGTTCACAACCTAACAAATGAGAAGCTAAAAACAAACTCATGCATGACAAGAAAAAATGATTTGACCATGCAAACACATTCTAGAAGCCAAATCGTATGCAAATGACTCTTCTGTGAAAAAGACTTACAGCATTGATGTGACGCACTCTCACATTTGTTCCTAGCAATAATAAATTGTTTGAAACACAAGCAATGATGTGCCTCTGCCTTAAACATTATGCAGATAAATGAACGGATCAATTGCATCCATTGTTCATTTTTTGTGGAATTATTATAAAGTATACAGTATGGCAACCGCTGTGCTCCTTACATGAAGAATGAAATGGCGTTTAATCGGAGCTAAATATTTAAGATTACCAGCGATCTGAAACGCAGACTGTTGTTAAAAGAGCATGATGGACAAGGTGCTCATGCAAACTTTTTTTCAGGTGATCACTGTGAAAAAAAGAATTTTAACTCATGACAGTGAAAGGTATATAGTGACTGGCATGGCACACTTCAGAAGTTGAAGTTTTCACTGTTGTTTTTCATTATACAATACATTTGTGTGGACTAAGACTACTTATGATAAGGGTAATACTAGGCATACCTACAAATGGTGAAATAAAAGGCACAAAAAACACTGGGGCTGCACTAGGCCAGATTTGAACTCTGCGCTTTAAATGGTTATTTGCACACTTCACACCAAACTTTCCATCACCTCCAGATGAAGTCTTAATAGCACTTTAGCATTTCCAACCACATATGTGATTGTGCATTGAACTCTGAACTTACAGGATTCATGTGTACAGTCCATTTAAATAATTCCAGTCTCCAGGTCAATTGAAAGTTATCCATGTCTCTCACCTTGAGGTTCTCTAGCTATTTCACTTTCTTTTAGGTAGGATTACTTTGCTAAATCTGTCTTTGAAAGGTACCATGTAGCAACCTATTAATGTCTAACATAAAATTTTCAATTGCTCTTTTAAGTGTGACTCCACCATGAAACTAGGAGGAGACCCTATAGACAATTGTCCAGTTTTTTAATGTAAACCTTGAATCCACTGTTTCCTGTAAAGCTTCTCTGGCTGGCATTGGGCACCCCTTAATATTGCCCCCCTCCCCACCAGTCCAATTTGTCTTTGGCCCTGCCTGAGCTGTTTGTTTTTAGCTCCATCTTGGGTTACAAGGTGATATATTGACACAGGAGTTTAAATAATGATGTTGCTTTGTGTATCTCTCTGCCTCCATTTTCCACTGGTGTATGATTTATTTAAGCACACTACATTGTGATAATTCTGATACAAATATATTGTATCGTGTGTATGCAGAAGGTAGGCCTTATCAAATGTGACAACAGATTGTGCCATACTGGTCCCATTCAAGCATAGCTCGAGGCTTATAATGTTATTAGAAGCTTTTTTTTTTCTTTATTCTTTTTCTTTCAGCTTAAAAAGAGCATTTGCACAAGACATTTCTGACGTGATACGGCTTTGAGTGATAATATTATTCAACTTATTTAAGTTCAAATTTTTTTAATCTACATAGTTCTAGGCCATTTTGTATAGACGAAATGTTTCATTCAGTGATTATGTTTTTCATTTCATGTAGTGTCCTTGTCCATGTGGACTTTGTACATAATCTCACTTTTGCCTCACATACTCATGTAAGGTGTATTTCAGATGCCCTTTTGTCGGTGGGTGTGTGTTTGTGTGACTCGTGCCATTTCCATGACTGTTTCCTGACTGCCAGGAATGGCTCTGGCCCCCACAATCCTGAATTCGATTAAGCAGGTTTGATCATTTTACCTTATTTTTGTATCTGGCAGACATCTTTATGCAGGCAGCTTACAAAAACAGTAGGGGAAGACGGGGCAATTTGTCTCAACTTTAACTTAGTCAGCTGTGGATGGGTCAAATATAAAGCTATTGCCAAGCAAAGGCCTGCATTGATTAGGTAAATTACCATTAAACAGATACAAAATAACAAGCATTATCAACAAAGATACTTAGCATGTAATAAACTAAATTAAACTGGGACACTTGAGATGTGACAACATACCCCAGGATGGGGTATGTTGTCTCACAAGCAGGGGCATGTTGTCATGAATAGTTAAAGCTGTCATCAAGTAGGCCTTTAGAACATACCAACTACTAGAGACTAACTCAGTTGCAACAGCATCATGTTCCTGTAACAAAACACAATTTTACAGTCATATGCTGCTCACTGTTACAGGTCTAGTCCAGGCCTATGTCAGCACCATAGTTGCACAGCAATCCATAACGAAACTTAAACTGCTTGCTGCTTCTGGCAGTTCCACCAACGCGAATGGGGGCAGGCAACTTCATGATGATATCAGTGGCGTCATGCTCCCATATTTCATCCTTTTCCGGGAAGATGAAATGAAGTCTTGTTTTGGCGGAATTCGACTCATGTGACACGTGACAACATGCCCCAATAGAGGTCAGTACATTTCAGTTTTCAGCAGCACCAACAAAGTTAACGTAAATCACTAGCACATTGCACAATAAATTCAGGATTCAAAGATCTTCAAATCAGTGCTTGAAAAAGTTACCTGTGTTGAAATACTCTCCGGAAATGTGAAACTCTCTGATACACGAAAAGATGCTTTTTTGTTGACAAAAATACGAGTTTTAATCCTTGATGTAACTAACGATCGTACTGTTTAACCGACTGTCTGCTACTCATCACTATATTGTTTACACACTATCCAGTGATGTCAGCACACCATAGATATAATAACTTTTGCTAGACGACCCTTGAGACAACTGGCCCCGTCTTCCCCTACATAGTAATAGTGTTTTTAATAGTAGTATTTTCCCATATACAGAGCACTGTGAAATTCTTACTTCCATGTTCAACCAACAAACAACATGTCTACACTCTGCAGCACCATGATAAACAAGAATATATTAACATGTATAATTATATTTTATTTAATGAAAAACAAATTGGCTTAACCAATTGTATGCATTATCCTGTTTTCCATACCACCAATGATAATGTCACGTGTACAGAGTACAGTGTAATTCTTATTTGCATGTAACTGTTATGGGAGTTTATATCATTTTTTACAGTTAATGCACAGGTGGGTTAAGTTGTTTACTGTGATTAACACTGCAAGTCAGGGGCAGGACTTGAACTGCAAACATTGGGGTTTAAGGTTCAAAGTCTTAACCACTTCACTAAACTTCTTCCTTGCCTAAATTAATGACACTTGATTGGGTTTAAAAATATAATGTTACATAATGTTATGTTTTGAATAAAATCAAACTAAGAAAAACACAGTGCATGAGCATTCTAGTGGAATGACAAATGCAACACATTTTATTACTACCTGCATTATAAAATACATTCCAATAAATGGTGGACTGCAAATGTTAAAGCTGAGGTCTGTGTTGATTACTTAAATTTCCACCCATCCTAGAGAGACAGCACAGCCTGCTTGCTAATAATGCAATATCTTACACCTTATAGTAATGATTTGCCCTCAGGTGGCTGAACATTCATTATTTAATACAATCAGTTAGAAGATTTGTTGTTTATTACTTTGAATCAGATTACCATTTGAAGATAAATGAGTATTATTTTAGCAGCATACGGAGTATCCTAACAATTCTCAAGATTAAAATAAAAAATACCTATGTTTTTGTCTTTCTTGTTTTAAAATTTGATGTTGATTTCCCCTCAACATCTGCTTATTGACCTGCATGCAATGTGATGTGTTGCCCGAGGACTTATTCAAATTATTGCTGCTTTCTAGGATTTACTGTTCTCTCAGTGAAAAGGATTTTACTAAGATCAAGGCTCATGCCCAGAAGATGATTGTGCCGTTTGGATCAACATACATATGTGAGGAGACATTTTCTATGATGAAATGTAATAAATCAATACATAGATCTTCAATGAGTAATGACCACCTTGCAGCTATAAGCTGCACAACACAAAACTGGAATATCACTGACTTCAGTATTCTGGTTAACACAGATCAAAGGCTTCATTTATTACATTAACTAATATTTGTTACAGTTGTTAACTATAGTATTCTAGCATCTATATCTTAGATTTTCCTGGAATATTATGATGTAAGTACAATCAAATCCTAAATGCTTATGTATCCAATTATGACAAATATTCATCCATTCCTTTATTCACACACCCACGTATTCCCATTAGATTGTCAAAAGAGACCAGAACCCATACTTGGTGTAAAGTATGAACTAAACCTGGATCAGACACTAGTCCATTCACTGGGGATAATCAACCGGAGCAATTCAGAGTTAACAACTATCCCATCCAGCACAGCTATGCAAACCAGAAGGAAAGACAGAGTGCCTGAAGAAACTCACATGACTAGAGAAAGACTGTGCAGACTCAACAAAGAGTGGTCAGGCAGAGATTTGAATTCACGTCCATGGACCTGTGAGGCCACAGTGCTAGCCTGAAGCCAGCTGTTTCCAAATATTAATGTATTTTTATACTTACTAATACAGGTATGCTGATTACTCCTTTTTAGAGAACAACATGACAGATTTTGTTCCTCAACTGCAAGAAATGTGACACTGCTGAGTGCAGATAGTGGAAATTGGTAGTTAGTTGTCATTTTATTAATGACTAGCTGGGCATACTATCTAAGATGAGTCAAAATCTAAGTAATTAACGTAGATCTCAGCATTAACGCTGGCAGGACGCCATGCATATGCCTCTATTATATACCATTTGGTATGGGGCTGGTAAAAGCAGTGTTGATGTTTGTGATGTGACATCTGGTGGAATGAGAAATGGAATGCACTTTATTACTACAAAGATTTATGATACGCCACCTGTCAGAGTGACAGAGTATATCTCTGTTATATGCTATTAGGTATAGTATTTGTAAAAGCAGTGTTAATGTTTGTTATGTGCCATCTGTTAGAATGACAACTGCAAAGCATCTTAATACTAAAAATGTTTGTGATGAGTCATCTTTTAGAATGACAGAGACATTGCAACTAGACAGACACACAGATACTTATTCTTTTATTAAGGTGGATTAAAGTTAATTGAAGCATACACAATTAATATTAAAAGAACTGTAATGACATAAAAAAATCTTAACTGAGTTTGCATCCACTCTTTCATTGTCTGAACCCAGTTTATCCAACTGTAAGGCTTAAGGAAGCTAGAACTCATCCCAACCAGTCCATTTCAGGTCACACTCTTGCACAACCACACTAAACATTTTATACTCACTAACAATCATAACACATATTTGGGATATGGAAGAAAATAACAAAATTACTTGAGAAAAAACATTGTGTAAATGAGAAGAATATGGAATTGATGAGAGTAAATGGCTGGGTTTTTCAACTTGGTATTCTGGAGTTTTTATGCAGCCTTAACCGCAGCACCACAATGCCTTCCAGAATATTTCAGTCTTATTAAGTCTTTGTATATTATAATTAGTCTTACAACAGGTTACTCATTACTATTACAACTTCTGCCTAGGAAAAGGCAAAAGGTGGAAGGTGGAAATGAATGAAACCAGACGATGAAATGTAGCCAAAAAGCCAAGCTAAAATTCTAAAACAAAGATTTATCTTATTTTTTACCTACACCCCTTAACAACATGTCAGTGTGTCGTGAAAGGTGCAAAAATAATTTAGCAGCCTTAAAACTAACTCAAAAAACTTTTAGAAAGAACCCCAAGGAGAAACAGGAAACATTAAATAAAAATACTAATTTTAAGAGTACACTGCTGTTATTTTGAAAATAGCTAGCAACATTTTTAATAGCTAAAATTACTGTATAGAGATATATGTTTGTAAGTTTTACAGTCAGTCCAACAAAAAAAGTATGTTAACTTCATTGTCATGATAAATATGTCACTGTTGCCACAACATAGGAACACAGTAGTTGTTATGATTTTCAAGTTGAAAATCTACAATACAAATTGAGAATGAATTGCCCATACATAAATTTCAGGTCCAGGTTCAAGTGCTGATGGTATCTATCCCAGAAATGTTGACTGCAAAGTAGGAACCTGAAATCAGTCCTGTTACCACCCCATCTCAGGGCACAGACATGCATACACACCATACTCACTTGCAATGTGTCTGTTAAGAATTCCCAATTAACCAATATCGATATTATTTGGATGGGGAGGAAAACTGTGCCCAGAGTAGGGTTACGCTGTACACCGCTACTGCAAAAGTGCCAAATCTATCAACACCATATTGTACCAGTATTTCATCAGTTTTTTGGTATTGGGAGTAAATGCTAGTTTTCTAGTTTCATATGTTCAGTCATTTATTAGCGTGATTTTGACAATCACGCTCTTTAATCAAATATATATATATACAGTATATATATATATATACTGTATATATGTTACATGTAGCTCAAATCACCAAGGAAGTTGCTGCACTCCCCCCAAATCCCCCAACCTTTACACTCACTGTTGAAATATACAGTATATATTTATATAAATGCAATGGAGACTACAGAGGGGACAGCCTGAAGCCCATGTATTGATTTGGGGAGAACAGCATAGCAGGGATGTGCACATGTTTGCGGGCTTGGAGAATAAAGCAGCTATGAGCTGGTGAGTTTTGGTCAGTGTGTGTTGTTATCAGTTATTTGCTCTGGTATCATTTTGGTACTGAAGTCCAAAAGCTGGTAAACCAAAATTTTAGAACCGATCAAAAACTTGTCCAGAGGAACAATAAAGTAGGCATAGAAAGAATTTACAAACTCCATGCTGACACTGATTGGGCCAGGGTTTCAGAACCAGATCTATATAACTGTGAGAAGCAGCAGTGCCAACTATTATACTACCATGCCACCCATGCACAAACTAACAAATCAACTATTCACACAGTTTTTCATAACCAAAGAGTGTTAAACTATTCCACAATTACCCTAAATATACTGTATTCACAAGTGATCTTTCAGTTTTTAGGAGATATTTTAATTGGCCTAGATATGCTTGAGGGTAGTCATTAACCTAGCTCATCATCATTGCCAACATTATAGAACAGATGAATGCATTGACTTCAGATGTTCAACAAAACACCAAACATTAAAGCACCTTTATAAAAATATATGCTGCTTTTCTTAAAGTTCAAAAATCCTGAGACAACAGTTGAATACGTATTATCACATCTGAGCTGTTAAGTTACACAAAAGACAGGAGAGGACATTGAGAACAGAAACTTTTATTTTGTTTCAGTTTCAGGAACAGCACTCAAATTTTATTCAACAACGATGCCTTAATTCAAATTCACGGCAAAGCAGACAACTTCCTAGTTGTCTCTGTTACACCAACTCCATATCTTGAGCTTAAAAGGACTCATAGATGCCTTCCACAAGAGGACTTGACTGGTGTGAAAGGGGCACAGAGCAGAGACAGACCAGGTCAGGGGCAGAACAAGAGAGAACAGAACGGGTCAGTGATTTGGCTTTTAAGACTTGTAATAAAATACGATGAATGCGTTACGTGGTAAAGCAGCTGCTAAACTGACAATTGCCACTCTAAGAGAGTGTGTTTCTTTGGCGTGCTATTTAAAAGAGGATTTTCCCTGTAGCTGAGGTGGCTGGAGCTCCGCCACAGTCACAATATACAACACTGAATCCAAGTTTTTTTAAAAAAAGACATAGAAGTCTTTACCTTGAAGAGGTCCTTACTATATTGTTCAGCAGTATATTAAGGGTTAGTACAAAGTTTTTTTGTTTTAATTAATGTATATCTACCTTTGGAGAATATGCTGCATGCTTATGTTTCTTTTCCAATGTACTACAAGTTTCTAATTTGGCCACCCAAATGCATTTAATGAATGTCCTTGTTTAAAGTATTATAGATGAGGCTATTAGATAAAGTAGATATGTCAGTAATATGTGAACTTTAAAAAAAAATCAGTAATTTTTTGAGGGAGTAGACCTTAAGGTGACAGAGACTTTTGCAGTTATGCTTTCACAGTCCAAATTGTAGTGCATGATTATAGACATGGCTGCAAACATGCATCTATTACTCATTTACTCTTATGTAACAACCTTAATAAAAGTTTCTTTTGTTGTTAATAACACCTACAACACATCAGTGAAGTGGTTATCCATCTGTGCAATGTGGCCTATTAAAATAACTTCACTTTGGAATGGTCAGAGGTGGTTTAAGTAAGACATGTGTCTCCTCATATTGCGTACTTCATTCTAAGACCTGCAAATCCTTCATATTGATAAGTAATTTTACCAGAATTTCAAATGACACACTGCACAGAAACAAATAACCTATTTACTGATGCTTTATAACTGTAATTAAGACTAAAAGAAGCCTTTGTTAAGGCCTTGATGCGTAAGAGTAAATGAGTTATAGAAACATTTTTGCAGTCCTTAAACTAAGGTGTTAGCAATATTTTTTGGTATCTGTTGTAAATAAAAGAAAGTGCTATTTTAAATGTTTTAGTTTACAGTTCTTCCATGTGCCATATGCACTCATTTATTAGCTTTTCATGAATGTATCTTTCTCTGAATTAAAATTAAAGCTTATCTTTTTCTCTCTCAAATACGAATAATTCCTTTTCACTTCTGTTCACATTTTCCCCATACAATTTGCATTTTCATTTCCTGTTTTCCCCATTAAGATCTGTTTGCTCCTGTCTTTTTTTGCATAGCTTATCTCACCAATCCCCTTTAATAAACATTGTAGCTACTGGACTATAAGGAAAACTTCACCAAGCTTTTCAAAGGCAGTAGATAGCAGAACATAGCAGGTGCTGCTCCCTTCTTGCAAGGTACCATGCAGGCCTTTGTAGAATGCAAGCTTTGAAAGCTGGTCACAATGAGGTTGCACTGCAGGGTTTACAAGCTTTTCACTGACATCTGTCAAATTGTGTGATCAGTCATGCTTGTGTGACTGTAACTGGGAAGGCATATAGAAGTAATGTACATCAATAACATAAGAGACTAAATGTATTCATTTTTAAAAGTAACAATATAGTTCAGTATGGTGGTGTAGTGATTAGCATTACAGCCCAATTGTTCTAAATTCCAATCCCACTTTACTGTGTGTATTCTTTTAATCCCAAAGACATGAAAGATAGGTTAATTAGTGACTATAAGTTGACATTGAATGAATGCTAGTATAAGAGTAAGTGTCTCTTGTAATAGACTGGCATCTCACCCAGGACCAGTTACTACTTTTCATACCATACTGTTGGGGAAGGCTGTAGCTTCCCTTCATCATTAAATAAAATGAACAGATTCAAAAAGAAGATGGATGAAAGGATGACATTTTGATACAAAAGAAGCAATATCCAGATGTGTACGAGGCAGGAGTCATCCATGAATGCCCTGATTTTCTTTCAGACTGGGCTCACACAAGATACTGGAAACATATTAGGGATTTTGGGCCAACACAGTTCATGCAAATTCTTTAGCTTCCTTTACACCCAATTCTAAAGGTGAAGAAAAATGATTTCACCATCATGTTTATGGAACCATTTTAAGATTATATATGCTTTGTGACATGGCACTTTATCTTTTTAAAAGCATCTATTTGAAAATGGGTAGACTGTGGCCATGGAGGTGATACACATGGTCGCTAACAATATTATGTATGCAGTGGCCTAATACGTATAAAAACATTATTCACAGCATGACACTACCAGGACTAGCCTGTATTATTCACTGAAGGTAGGATGGATACATTGATTTATGCCATTTTTTCTTAAATTCTAACGATGCTAACTGTATCTTGCGTCAGAAATTGGCATTTGTCAGACAAAGCAACACTTTTCTTGTCTTCTGTCATTCAGCTCGGGTGATTGCATGCCCACATAAGTGTCTTCCTTTCATTTCTAGCTGATAGAAGTGAAATCTGCTTTAAGATCCGACCCGTTGTGCAGTGAGAGATACTCTTCAGCACACCACTATTGTAGGTAGCTGTTAATTGAGTAGTAGTGGCCTTTCTGTTAGCCACTCTCTTCTGGCTTCTCTTATTAACATGGTGTTTTCACCCATAAATGCATCACTGACTACATTTTTTTTGTGATAGTTTGAAACATAACTGTGTAGTAAAATTAACCACATTCAACCAAGCACAAATTTGGTGGCGAGTAATGTCTGTTCAGCTTACTGTTTATTATTGTGGTAGTATGTGATCTGAGATGTAGCCTATGAACAACACCGTTAGTGCATTCCAGATTGTGGACATTTGTGTGGTACATAAATATAGGGCTATTCAGAATGAAAGAGCAGATTTCAAAAATGTATTTCAAACAAACTGTAGAGAAAAGCCAAGCAAAATGACACCTTTTATTGGCTAACTAGAAAGATTACAATATGCAAGCTTTCGAGGCAACTCAGGCCCCTTCTTCAGGCAAGATGTAATGTAATGAAAGAGCAGATTTCAAAAATTCATTTCAAACAAACTGTATAAGACAGAAACACATTCCACACATCACTGGATAAAGGAAACTTCAAAGTTTGGCCCTATGGTCATTGAGGTTGCATGCACTGAACATGAGCACCATGTGTAGCACGACAAACATCAAAACGGTAGACCATTTCTTGCCACACATGAGTCAACTGGTCCCTATTTACTGTATTCACAGCTTCCTCCATTCGATGTCGCAAATCTTGAAGATTAGCGGGCATAGGTAGAACAAGCAATCTTTCTTTAATGTACCCCCATAGAAAAAAATTGCAGGGGATAAGGTCTTGAGACCTGGGAGGCCATAGACGATGAGCAAGATCTTGTTGTCCACCTCTTCCAATCCATTGTCCTGGAATGGTGTCATTCAGGTAATGCCAGACCTCCAAGTGGAAATAAGATGGGGCACCATCTTGCATGAAAAAGTCATTCGAATCTTCTTGAAGCTTAATTTTTAAACTTTGAACTTTCCTCTATCCAGTGATGTGCGGAATGTGTTTCTGTCTTACACAGTTTGTTTGAAATGAATTTTTGAAATCTGCTCTTTCATTTTGAATAGCCCTGTATAATACATAGTCCCCATGAGACCACCATCCCCTCACAACCTGTGAAACAATCAGACTTTGATGACTGACAGCAAAGACACGTGTTAGAAATGGGAGAAGGAGGGAATGACACAAACAAGCTTGTAAGTTCTAGGGACCAGAGCATTAGAATAAAATGTCAAAATGAAAAAAAGATTTTGCATTAACGTGCTTCGAATCATAAGTAGAACTTAAAAGACAAAAATACAAAAACAGAATAGAACTGAGGTGAAGATAGCGAGACTTGCTCTTCACAAAACTAGTAGTCAAGAATACGGCCAAAGAAGGCAACTCAAAATGCAACACACGAATGCATTTAGTACTGATTGTGCCAATTAGGAACTTATACAACTCATGAGCAAAATTACAAATGAACTCACAACAAATATTGAAAAAGCAAAAAACTACCTGTGCTACCTACACATTTTTGAGTGATATATCCCACATTTGGCTGGCTACAGTGTGATCGAGTGGCATTCCATCATGCAGAATGAAGTTCTGAGGGCTGGAATCTGTTGCATGTGCACTCTTAGGCATATTTGTTGTGATTCAAAAATAACATGGGCTTTATTTGTATTGTACACACACATTGTCCTCCCCATGAATATCCAATGCCCCCATTCTAAACTCGAGTTTCATGCTGGAGTTATTTATCTTCTTAAATAATACACTACCGTGGCTGTCCATTTGTCTGTCCAGGATTTTAAATCACCTGTATCTCACAAATCGCTTGACCTATTGACCTGAAATCTAGTACACATATATTATGTGAGGTCTACTATATGCTTTCGGGGTGATGATTGACCTCCAAGGTTATTCCTCTTTTTATTTTTATTTTATTTTATTGTAAAATCAACTCTCGGCAGCTCACAGCAGGGTGGCCGTGTGGCGCATGCATACGGGCGCCGTTCTCATCCCTACCACCTTTGCCATCACTTCCCCTACCTCTTCATATCTTAAGTCATTCTTGAGGCAGATTGAAGACTTAAATGCCAGCATAAGTGAAAAATGAAAGAAAACTTATTAAGTAATTGCAACACAAACACTGACTTAATCAGTTTTAACGCGAAAAGATGCCGATGCAAAAAGAGAAGAAGTGGGCCGCTAGGGTGGAGAAAAGAAGAGCTGCTCAGGAAGCATCAACCTCTGAGCAAACGAATGCTAAACGTACAGAGAAAGAGTATGAAAACTAGGAATGCTCAAGTCAAGTGTATTCACTGCACGTTATCGGGCAGTGCACCGTTAGTGGTGTGTTATAATTGTTAAAGCTACTGGATGTGAAAAGAGTCCTGTTTGCAGCATGTTTTCATTTTATTAATTAACTTACTAATATTAATTCAATTGAAATTCTGATGCTTATTTGCATAGTTTCATTTATTAAGCTGTTCAAATAACATAGTATCTTGAACTCAGAGTAGAAGTAGGGAAACGTACATTAAAATTACACCATCACAAGATAGAATTGCATTGAATAGAATATAACTGAAAAAAAATAAAATTCTGATTGGCTAAAATTATGAGACAAAAATTCAAATTACAGTATAGTTCAATTATTTACTGTAAATGTAAGGTGATACATTTAATAAAATTATTAAAAATATGACAAGTACTTAAAATCGGCAATAATGAATATATCTTGTTAGAGCAGATGCTGAAATGCGACGACAATGATTATAGTATATATTCTTCTGATATCTGAAGTGCAGTTCCCAGACCACTTAACTTACATACCGTGCCAGTAATTTCTGCACCCACAGTGGTTGTTATTTGAGAAATTCTCCAGCTTCGCCACATGATGACTGAACTGAGTGAGACGAATACTTTTGTCACAGGAACCCCTTCATATCCCCATATGTTGCTTGTTCATTTCTTGCTCAATCAGAGCCTCATCTGTTCTTGTCAAGGGGGCTGATCAATATAATCAGCTTTCTTTCTAAACCACAGCAGATATAGAAAGTGTTAGCTGACTTGTATACGAAATCAAGATTTCCAGAGTAAATCACAGCCATTGACAGCCCTTGTGAGTCACCACCTGCAGTGTCATGGAATAAAGAAATTGATTTATGTTAATCAAAAAGTGACTTGTTCTTTGAATGTGTGCATTTGCCCTACAGATCTTAGGTTGGTCCATAATTTATTTACAATCATCCAATCAAGTATTGCTCTGGAGAAAAATTAAATACTGTAGTCTCAATCTTTAGCTTATTCAACATTTAAAATATTCCTTTTGCTTACATGTTGATTTGAATGCTAATACTGAACAGCACACTAAAG
Organism: Erpetoichthys calabaricus; assembly: GCF_900747795.2. Taxonomy (NCBI): domain Eukaryota; kingdom Metazoa; phylum Chordata; class Cladistia; order Polypteriformes; family Polypteridae; genus Erpetoichthys; species Erpetoichthys calabaricus. The sequence goes on along the minus strand of NC_041399.2, from coordinate 62,591,041 downwards.
GAGGCCTCATGCTGAAATAAATAAACTGGAGAAGTTATTATGGTACAGCTGTAGTTTTTTTTTTATTTTTATTTTTTTTTCCTTAGAGAATTGATGAAATTGTGAAAAAACAGCATACTTTGCAATAGATAAGATATGCAAACTGTGTGTGCTCCCTAACTGGGCTAAGGAATTATTTATTTGAGTAGACGATTCCTGAAGATGTAAGTCTGATAACTATGCAAGAGCTTTTGCAAGAGCTTTGACTTGCTCCCTTATAAAAGCAAAAGTGTGTGGTGGGGGAAGAAAAATGTGAATTGAATCACTGTGCAAATTGTTTCATTTAATTTAACATACCATGGATGTTTTATTTTTGTTATATTGATTGCATTATATTAATAAAGTCATTTGAATAATCTCATTTACAGTATGTGTTAACATGGGAGTTTGTAGCTTTTTTTGAAAAATATTTGCAGCTCATGTTTCAGGTAAAATTTATTTACTGATTTATAATATAAAGTACATCATGGAACACAGTTGTGCAGGATCTACAGATCTACAGTATAAGGATACAAAAATTAAGCTTTTGAATTTTGGTCAACCCAGTTGACAATAATAGCAGTATGGATAACGGAGGTAGAGTAGTGTTACTTTTGTTTAATGACAGCCTGAAGGTTCATTTAGCACAGCTCGCATTAAGCCCTTTCAAAATAGATAAGCAGCTTAAATCTTCAACAAACCTGTACACACTACATGATAAGATGTCAGTATCCTTATTCTTTGAAACATTTCAAACAGTGCTATGATATATAGGTAATTTAGCAAACGCAGATAAGGGTCAAAAAGAGAGACAGTCCATCACAAACATAATGCTTAAGACCTACAGATCTTTCAGTTTGAATATTTAAATGCAGCTTGTGAAGTGGGTGTTTGGCACGTCACATAACATGAAATGTTATGAAATAAAATATACTAACTTACTATAGTTGTAAACAGTCCTTGCCATAATGCTGGTCATTATTATCATCATTCTAAGCCTACATGCTAGCTGTATAAGTACATTTTGACTTAGTGTTCTCTGCTGATTGCATTATACTTCAGGAAAAAAATGCATATACTGCTCTTTACAGAAGGGAACAAATTATGGGCTTAAACTAAAACATTTTGAGAAGTGTTAGAGCTTTAATGGCCAGTTGATTAGAATTAAGCTGTTGAACCCAGTCATTGCAAAAAAAGAAGACCAGTAAACTGTTGAGCAGTGCGAACTGGGTTTTCTGTTCAAATGTATCTCCTGCAATCCACCAAAAGCCCAAGAAATATTTGTATGGGTCAAATTTTATTCTGTGATATAGTCTATCATGGCTCTGCAGTACTGGCTGCTCAGGCAGAGATTCCTTTGGTTAACTTCAATCGCTTTGAATCAAATGAAATACCATTTGAGAGCCTATCTTCTTTATATACAAATTGAGAACCACTTGCTTAGAGGGGGGATCATGGCAGCAACTAAGAAATGTTTGTTGTGCAATGAATTCTGCAATGAATTATTTCCAAAACGTTATTGAACTACAAAAAATGTTACTAATAGTTTTTTTTTTTTTAAACGGCATTCTTTCCAGTTTCAGTAATATATTGAATGTACTTTCATTATACCACTCTGTTACAACTATTTCTACAAGCCTGAAAAACACAGTTTGGTGTTTTTAGTGCCCAAGAAGCAGGCATTATTAAAACTATTGTACTAAATTAATTCTGAATTACTTGGGCAATTTAGAAGATGGGTGGTCCATTTTGTTAGGACTGCTGTCTTGGAATCAGATGTTAGCCTGGGGTATGTCTGTGTGACAGGTGTCTGGTCACACTTATAGGTAATCTAACCTAAACACAGTTAAATTATCTGACTACGCCACCCAGTTTTATTATGAGTCTGGGAACCCTTGAAATTTAAAGATAATAGTACATGGGTTTCCTTAAATTGGATGGTGAATAAACAAACAATGAAAGATATGGCAGCAATTTCAAGAAAACCAAAGTAATGTGTATTATACCAGACAATATAAAATCCACCAAGAAGATAAATGTACATAAGGATCTAAAATATCAGTAGAGAAGCCCATTTAAAAAGAGAGCACACAGTTCACACTCTAAAGTCCGTTAAAACACAGCAGTAGAGGATACTACCTTTGGTGGTGCGAAGTCCAAGTTGCACGCTGTGTTACCATAAAGATTAGTCCTCCAACAGTCCCACTAAAACACTCTGTTCACCGAACACTTGTTTCCAAGTAGAAGTCTTGCTAACTTAAACTGTAATTGCCTTTACTTCACTATTGGCACGTAGACTTATCTTGCTCAACTGGAAGAATCCTAACTCTCCTCTTTTAAGTCAGTGGGTAACTGATGTTAAATACTATTTGAAAGTGGAAAAAATCAAATTGGCACTTAGAGGATCTCTGCAGAACTTTTTCAAAACCTGTCAGGATCTAATCAATAACATTTTAGAATAAGCATTTAAAGCACTAAGGAAGCAGATGATCTCCCCATTTCTTTTTCTTCTCCATTTATCTTTATTTACTTATTAATTCACCTATTTACTTATTTTACTAGCTTTACGTTTTACTCTGCTGGCCATGCTCTCTTTCTCAGGGGTGGGGGTTGATTTCAGTCCTTTTTTTGTAAAAATCGATCTATTTGTATGGAATGTTGTGTGATTACAATAAAATCAATAAAAAAAAATGTAAAAAAAGAAGTCTTGCTAACTTGCCGAATCCCTGTTGACATCTCTTCCTCGTGGAGTGAGCATTCTCTTTCATTTCTGGATACTTTGTGTTGCTACAACAACCTAGACATGCCTCGCTTCTTGTCCAACAGCTTTGCTCAGCTTTCTCATAAATCTTCCCTCTCTCACTGGATGCACAACTGTAGTCTCTCTGGTGAAACTGTCTCTTCCTACCTGGAGGTTGGTCTCACCGTCTGCACGTTCTGTGTCTTGTCAGCCACGTACCCTCATCTGCCTGCGAGCCCCTGCACTCTGTGTGAATGATCTTGACAGCGTTCTCTGTGGACCCTCTTTCTGTACTCCTTCTGCCCTCTATCATAATCCTCTGTCCTCACTCCATCCATTCTGATGGCGCTCTCTTAACACCACCCACTTCCCAGAAATACAGTAATCCCTCCTCCATCGTGGGGGTTGCGTTCCAGACCCCCCCCCGCGAAAGGTGAAAATCCGCGAAGTAGAAACCATATGTTTATATGGTTATTTTTATATTGTCATGCTTGGGTCACATATTTGCACAGAAACACAGGAGGTTGTAGAGAGACAGGAACGTTATTCAAACACTGCAAACAAACATATGTCTCTTTTTCAAAAGTTTAAACTGTGCTCCATGACAAGACAGAGATAACAGTTCCATCTCACAATTAAAAGAATGCAAACATATCTTCCTCTTCAAAGGAGTGCGTGTCAGGAGCAGAGACTGTAAGAAAGAGAGAGGAAAGCAAACAAATCAATAGGGCTGTTTGTCTTTTAAGTATGCGAAGCACCGCGGCACAAAGCTGTTGAAGGCGGCAGCTCACACCCCCTCCGTCAGGAGCAGAGAAAGAGAGAGAGAGAGAGACTGAGAAAAACAAACAATCAAAAATCAATACGTGCCCTTCGAGCTTTTAAGTATGTGAAGCACCATGCAGCATGTCGCTTCACGAAGCAGCTGCACAGAAGGTAGCAACGTGAAGATAATCTTTCAGCATTTTTAGACGAGCGTCCGTATTGTCTAGGTGTGCGAACAGCCCCCCAGCTCAATCCCCCTACGTCAGAATCAGAGAAAGTCAGCGCAAGAGAGAGAGAGAGAAAAGTAAGTTGGGTAGCTTCTCAGCCATCTGTCAATAGCGTCCCTTGTATGAAATCAACTGGGCAAACCAACTGAGGAAGCATGTACCAGAAATTAAAAGACCCATTGTCCGCAGAAATCCGCGAACCAGCAAAAAATCTGCGATATATATTTAAATATGCTTACATATAAAATCCGCGATAGAGTGAAGCCACGAAAGGCGAAGCGCGATATAGCGAGGGATCACTGTATATATATATATTAAATATATATGTGTATATATATAAATGTGTATATATACATTATATATATATGTGTCTCTGCCTTGATCAACATGACGATCAATTAAACAATGGTACATACTAATTTCATTACTTTAACAAGAATGCAAATGCATTTTCATTGGTTAAACAATATAGTATTATTATTTTTACCAACTATCAGCTAAAAATAGTTACATTAGTAGCTAACAATAGTATTGTTACCAACTTTTCAGAAGTACATTGTGAGAGTTGGCTGGCAGCTTATCCCGGCCAATACATCCAGGCCACTATATGGAGTCCTCCCTGCAACATGGAGGTGCCCTGGATTCCCGCAGGGCATCGTGGAAAATAGAGTTCGGCTTCACAGCCCCGCTGGATACCGTGGGTGCCGCCAGGGGACACTGCAGGGAGACACGAAGATTGTTGTTTCTATTTTAACCCGGAAGTACTCCCAAGTCATCGGGACGGAAGGACAGAAGTACTTCCAAGCTGAAGAAAAATATGAATCTTCAACCGACCCGGAAGTGAATCACATGGACTGAAGGACAGGAGCACTTCCGGGTCACGGACTATATAAAGGACTATGGGAAACCCAGCAAGCTGAGCCGGAGTTGGGAGGAAGTGTGACGGAGCTGCTGGGTGGCGAGGAGGATTTATTGTGAATATTGTATTGATTATTGAGTATTGTGGAGGTGGAGGTGCTTTGTGCACATTATTGAAGAAATTAAAATTATTTCTGGTACTTTTACCTGGTGTCTGGACGTGTTGTCTGTGGGGTTTGAGGAGCGACAGCGCCCTCTAGTGTCACAACATATACCACTGTATGCTGATTAGAAACCAATGTTCCCAGAACAATGTTAAATTTCAAGCTTAGTAAAATACAGACATTTTCTGTTGATGGGATGCCAATTAAATCAGGTCACTCTTTTGCAAGACAGGTAAATATCTACACCCTGTAGACAGCCATCAATAATAACAGAATAGAATTATTCAGAAAATTTGCCTTTTCAATTATGATCCCAGTCTCAAACAAAGGGTGCCTATTGCCGTTTCACCTATTGGCTTTTAAATTTATTATTTACATGGTATTTTTTTGCCTAAGTGGAAAAGAAAACCACCCAGCGTGCAAAAATGAAACTCCTTCTGACACCTGTGTATTCTTTCTTTCTTTCTTTCTTTCTTTCTTTCTTTCTTTCTTTCTTTCTTTCTTTCTTTCTTCACACTTCTTAAGGAATTGAGTGTTACATTAACTGACATCTTTACATCTATTCTATTTGTCAAGTTTTCACATGGCTGTGATGGACCAGTACCACATTCAGGACAGCTTCCTGTCTTGCTATCAGTGTAGCTGTGATAAAGTTTTGCCTCCACAATTGTATAGTGAAATAATTATCTAATTATGTTTGGAAAATTAACAAATAGTATTCGGGCAGGACCTCTCCTGGCCCTCTGAAATATACAATTTTACCCCATTCATTAACATTGTAATATTCATGTTAACAGAATATGGTTCAATACTATTAACACTGCTAACATCCAGCCAATTTCAAACCCGCTTCTCAAATTAGGGGCAAAAGGATCTAGACCCTGTCCTGGAAACACTGGACACAAGATGGTTATCAGACTTAGACAGGGTGCCTACCCATCACATTCATACACAGATTCCTTCTCACTAATACGATGCCAATTTAGAGTCAACAAAATTTACCACTTGTATTATAGTCACAGTTAACTATTTAACTATGATGTGTGCATGAATGCTAAATACAACTGCTTTATAGCACACAGTATGTAATTTTATTTGCATGTAGACAGCTGCTAGAAGTAAAATGAAGCTTTAGTACAAATGCTTTACAGCACCCCAATTGTATAGCTTTATTCGCACATGCACAGGTGCACCAAGCTAAGAGACTTACTAGCTTAGTATAAGAAGACCAAATGGGTGTCCTCAGACTTGAGTGTCACTCAACACCTGTGCCACTTACCAAAACAGGTGCCCGTTCTTTCTTTTCAAAGGTGTCCCTTATAGCTCGTAATCCCTGTGAGAATATGGCAATCATCCACACTAGGTGTGCTTAACACCATATGTTGGCCCAACCAAATAACATTAGCTGTTGCAATAAATTAAAATTAATAAAATATAGTAAAAACAACATTACCAAAAATAGAAAGTATATTTAAAAAAGTTTTTTGGAATACTTTCTATAAGGATGACTACCTTCTAATATTTATGCAAAGCTGCTTAAAAAGTTTCTTCAGTTCACAGAGGTATCTTATTTTGCCAATTTAATTGGAACATAGACATCTGGTCTGGGTGATTGTTAAGATCTTCACTCTTTTCTTGTACAGCATGCATCTCTTCATGTGGAGTTAAAAATGATTACATAAGTATCGATAATCTTTAAACCAATATCTTGTTTACCTTACAAAATTGAATTTTTTACTAGACCAAAGCCCATACTAATCTTAATTACCCCAGGTTAATAAAAGGTTGTTTTGGTACAGTCCTATCATTCTGAAATTCTAATAGAATGAAGTAAAAAATACCAAGTTCAAATCAATAAAGATACAGAGTTTAAATCAATACTGAGCAGTCTGCACTACTGTCAACTAAAATGTGCAAAGTATCAATTAAACATTTCAACAAGTAAAAGTGTAGCTTGCTTAAGAACTTATCTATGGATTGTTTGAGAAGTTCAGCCCTTGTTAATCAGTCCTTTTAACTTTGTTAAAGTTGTTATATTTTTAGTTCACAGTTCAGTATAGTAATTTTGAAGATTTATTAAAACAGTCTTTAGTATGGCTTGTTTCCATCGCCATACACCAATTATATGTTTAGGATGTGGGAAGAAAATCAGAATACTGTAACTGTAGAAAAACATGCATAGACACTAACTATCGCATTTCTCACAATGCAGGAATTCTAGCCAGTGCACCACTGTGCACTAGAATCATTATCATCAAAAATAATAAAATGTAATTTGATAACCATAATATGAACTTCATTCATTCTTCCATGAAAACTGTAATATTATTAAAATATTAAATTCACTTTACAAAATGTATGGTACCATGTACAGCATGTAGTTTCAGTAATTCGAGTTTGCATTAATCAGACATTTTAGATTTACTTCCACTACAAACCCATTTGCTGACTTGATGTTATAATCTTATACAAACATGATTATTGGTTGTTAAAAATCAAATCTTGTTGAGCTTTGTGGGATACCCCTCTGATATCTATCAATCCAGTGGTTCTTAAACTTTTTTTTCTTGCAAGCCAATATTTCCTTTTTTGTGTCTTTCAGATCTAGAATCACTACTGACCGTCATCTGTTTCACCCTTAAAGAATCGGCACTGCAGGTTTTAACAAAGTAAAGGTGTTTGCTTTAACTGTCCATGGTGACCCATCACAAGACACTCTGCAAACAGTATGCGACCTTTTCCCATTAAGTACTATTGTGAATCACGACTCTGTGTGAAACCAATTTAGGGAACATGTGACCCATAGTTTAAGAACCTGTACATCAGGCCGTATCAGGTTCAAAAGTGGGTTTAAAGTGGGAACAAATCCTGGATGGGAAATCAGTTCAACATATGTATGTTGTATAAAATAAATGCTGTTTGATTGATTCCTTTATTTGTGTAAGGCTACATTGTTTTAAAGTATTTAGCAACACATTCTTGTTATACAAGTATTATACCACTAAGTAAAGAATATCATTGTGTGAAAAAGATTGGCTGAAAAGCATGAACAAAATAAGCAGCCTACAAAGGCACAAACAACTTTCAAAGTAAGTTACACAGTTAATATATTTTACAGGTAAGATGTTGTCCTTCTCCTTTCAGTAATTCTACGTTTTTCACAAGGTGTTAAAAACCAAAATAGACCAAAATCATCGTGTTAATAATTAATGAAGATAATTAGGTTGTATGTTGACAAGAAAGAGAGCAGAGTGGGAGTAATGGCTGAACTTGAAAGCATGCATCTGCTCACTGTTTAACACCAGTATGACATTATACTGTATATTTTCCACATAAAATGTATGTACATAATAAATTTTAGGGTTTAATTCTAACTATAAAACTTATACATTTTTACAAATTAATTTTATTTTTTTTTACAAAATTTAAAGTATATAATCATACATTTGGTTTGTGTAGAATTTCCAACACAAAAGTTGAAGCATTTTTTAAAACACAGGGTCAGGTCAGGTCAGGTCAGGTTAGGTTAGGTCAGGGTGAGGAGCATGCACTGGTACAGCACATTGCTGTACCCACCACACATCGAAACAGCTTGAGATCCTGTTTGGCAACCCCCCCAGGCAGTCCAGTCCCACTCTCCAGAAATGACCATCCATCTGCCATAGCCAGGTGTTACGAGGGCACCCCCTTGGCCTGGTCCAGCCGCTCAGGTCCTCGATGACTTGCACCACATGGCCGTAGTGCCATCACAATGCGGGTAATGTGCCTCATTCGAGACTCCATGAGCAAACATAGGTTAGTTATATAATTACACCATCTTTTGTGAATAGCTTTAAAATTACCGCAGAATGTAATCTGAAACAAATTTAAGGGTACTTTGACCACCTATTTTCATTTTAAACTTGATCTTGAACATAAAGTTGAAAGTGATATGAAATCTGAATGTTACAACTTCATATCAGCATCTACTGATTCTAGGCTTTTAATGTCATATCTTCCTATCTTGAGCTTCTGTAAAAATCTAAATTTATGGAAAAATAAAGTACTATCTATCTATCTATCTATCTATCTATCTATCTATCTATCTATCTATCTATCTATCTATCTATCTATCTATCTATCTATCTAGGTCCATTTTATGTGTAACCCATTTTTTCCTTGCTCTTGCAGTTTTTCATAATTTATTGCTGTTTTAACGATAGCGTTATGTCAACACTGTCTGAGTCAGAGTTCAAACAACATCTTAGGACCTTTGATTTTCATGAATGCTGCAATTTTTTGCTTGTCTTTCTTGGCCATGAACATACAATATTGTTTAACATCACTATGCTCATTGTTGGCATTTTACAGGGTCTGCCTGTATAAAATGTTAGTACACAGCTTTTTTGAATCCTTGTTGGATTCGTTTTAAGTGCAACATCTTTGTCATAGTCAGTTAAGGGAATTTAAAACACAGTTGTGTTAGGACTTTTTGTCAACGTACTATGGCTTATGAATTCTGGTTTACACCTGTGGTTTTGTTCATTTGCTCCTTGTTTATTTCACTTGTTATTTCACTGACCCCTGCATGATAGGAGACTGTATTTTTGCCATATCCAGTGTAGTTCATTTCCTGGTTATATTCTTTAGTTTAATCTCTTTCTAATCACAGCATCCATGAAGGTTAGTCTGACCCAAACTGTTGTGAATTTGTCTGGAACTATCTGACAAACAATACAACTAAATTAAATTGCAGCAATATTCGGCATTGTTAATTTAATACATGAACACATGAAACAGACAAATCACACCATTTCACACTGGACAGAAATATCTCCTTTCCAATACTAAAGATTATCATTTAAAATGTTTTTATTCAGTCATTTTAATTTAAAAAGTACACATTGTGCAAGATGTACACATGGGAGTCTCTTAAAAGCTTATTCTTCACTGACTTTTTGTCCATCTCACTGTGTTTATTTTGTGTTCTCCTGCTTCCCTAATTTTTACCTAATTCTTTGCTTAGTTTGCTTACAGCGATGATACTGTTGTACACATTTTTACCTTCTGATAGACTTTCTTCTCCTTCAAACTTTAAATTAATAAATGTTACCTGTTAGGTCTCCCACAAAAGTATATTTTGCTGTTAATAGTGATTTGTGATTTTTTTAGAAAGCAATGTCAAAATGTAAAAGACATCTTAGCCATTAAGTTGAGAGAGGAATGAATAAAAATTATATCAAATAAACAATAAGTGGTTACAGGCTAAGTCAACATCTTTGGATAAACTACAGGTAAGAAATGTAATAGCCTACTGCTAACACTTTGCCTTATCCAAAGGAAAATGAAAATACTAAAATATTAAAATACTAGATAAAATACATTTGAAACAAACACACACTCCCAAAGATATCCATGAAAATATTATTTGTATTTAGCAGCGTGACTTTGTGACTTTACTGAATGTATGCAATAGATAGGAACACAATTAAGGTTGTTCACTTTCTGCTCAGAAACAAAGGCGTCACTCAGAATGAAGTCTTATAAGCTCCATCCAGCTTCACTTACTTCCCAAAAACCACCTTACTACCGAAACTCTTTCAGTGGTTCTGTGCTGCAGCTACAAATTGTCTAATATGACCCTAAAGATGAAGAAACCCACTGTGAAGAAAAAATCAGAGAGAAGCAGATTAAGGGTTGGGGATTCATGCATGTATAATCTCCATGGCCCAAGGAGATGAATGGGTCTGACATTGCTGTCAACATAAAGCAACCAAAACAGTAGACATGAAACAAAATGAAGATTGAGCTTTTATCTTAATTATGACCGAAAGTATAGCAGACATGAGGATGACGTAGACAGCAAGTGACGGGGTTGACGTCATCAGCAGTAGCCAGAAGTGAGGACATTGGAGAGAGACTGGAGGGATTCAGCACGGGAGGATGGAAGAATTAGGAGATGGACTGGGAGTGGAAGTGAGGTTGTCTATGAATGTCAGAAAGGTACGTAGATGAGCAGAATTCAAGGCATTGTGGCTTTGTGGTCTTCTTGTTTTCTTGTGAAAAAAGAGAGAGGCATTGATACTTCGTTTTAAATCTCACTTTTTTTTCCACTCCATTGGGCCCGTTGGCTTCTCCCTAATCACGCATGTGAAACACTACTTAAAATACAACATGGTAATGCTGACACGATCTTTGTTTATTTTGCAATTCCTGAACCAGTATTACTGTAAATGGAAATGGTTCCTATTGGGAACCTAAATCTTTTTCATTTACAGTGATGTAGTCAGTGGGGTTCAGTGATATGCTCAACCTCAAAGATCTGGCTAATATGTGAAAGAATCTATGACAGGTGACTGAACAAATGCAGTAGGTCATATGATATTCTGTTGTATGGAGAGCAAGTAAAATTAAGTATGCACTGACAACAACGCCACAGAACATCAAGCCTCAGTAGGTAAAAATGTGTATTATAGGTGTCCTGGGTGGGGCACTCAAGAGGGGTTGAAAACTGACACAGTAACAGGCAGCAGTTGAGGTCTTATGTACATCCTGTAGGAGTGCTGTATGACCCAGATGGGTACTGGGCACTGGCATATGTAAAAGAAGGAAGGACTACTATCAGAAACGTGATGCTGCCCTGTTATTAAAGAGGGCACACAACCAGCAGTAGACAGATGCCAACTCCTGTGCCTAAAGACAAAGTAAATCCAGAAAGGGGTCACCATGTGTAACTGTACCTCCTGGCTGATATGCAGCATGTGGTATCAGAAAGAAACATTTTGAGCTATACTGTACTGTTCTGAAAAAATATAGACAACTGAAAAACTACTTTGGACAACTGGCCAAGCTGAAAGCTTGAGTGAAGAGACTCCAAAAGAAGTTAGAGTTTGCTGTAGGCCAGTGTCCTTCTTACAAAAGTACTGCATTTGACTCCAGATGTTGCACCTGAATTTGAAAAGGTTAACTGAGTGCCACAATACAAAACACAAAATAATAAATAAGTTAATACCAATAATATGTTTGACAGATGTCTTCGTAATTGGTAAAATGGTTTTCTTGCTTACCAGTATCATATTTGAAATAAGCAAGCGGTGTAAAAAAAATCCAAACAACTCTTCCGGTAACATTTTGCCGCTAAACTTAGTGAGCACTGAATGGAGCAGCTGTTGAGGTCCACAAAAGATCTGTGCAGCTCTGCTTCTTCTTGTTCCTGCTCTATGTTTTCCTTTAATGCTGTTCTTTGCTTTGTTATCAGTAAAGCTTCATAACATTTTCTTGAGTTTCCCATTGAAAACAGAAAATAAATGTTACTAATGGTTTCCTGTGTTGTAGCTTTTCAGTCGACCAGCTAACAGCACAGGAAAAATTAGAAAAATAAATTACACATAATGAGAAATACAAGATAAAAAAAACTAAAAGCAGTTACAAAGGTATACATGGTATTGTGATGGACAACAGGGGTGGATTTCTGTCCGAGCAGGAATGAACACCATTTCCTTACCTGACAGAGAGGCTGGCATAAAGGGTGCTCAGAAACACAGGCATCGTGTTCTCAGTCCCAGACAAGAGGTTGGCATGACATGCAGACATGTATGGACTGGCAACCTGGTGAGGGTGGACTGAAGACTCATACCCAGTTGGGAAGCCAGTAAATGGATGGACAGGGGGAGACAGTCTTCCCAGACTGCATGCTCCCCCGATATGGTAGGTAGCAGCAGTCCTGGGCCAGTGCACCCTTGCACACATTGGCAGGGCATACGGGAAACTGTAGTCTCACGAGGCAGCCACTGTGGGCATCATGGGTGCCAGAAGAGGGAGCTGCTGGGGTTGGCTGTCCCTGCTCAGAGGAGCCTCTGCTTGACCTGGAAGTGCTTTCTTTGGGGCAATGTCCTGAAATCAGAAGTACTCCCAGCTCACAACTGGGGAATCGAAGTCTGGCGGAATAGGACAAAGAAAAAAAGAAAGAAAGAAAGAAACAAAGAAACAAAGAAAGAAAGAAAGACAAACAAACAAACAAGCAAATAAACATACAAACAAACAAACAAAGTTGGTTATTTTGAGAACCGTTAAAAGGCATTTAGTTTAATAAAAACAGTTTTAGCGCAGGGCTGAAAGTGGTACAATTGTGCCTGGAGTTTGGTGGGGGGGGGGGGGGGGGGGGGGGGGGGAGTTAGTATGGGGTTTGCGATGCCCACTACAGAACACAATGCATACATACAGTACATACTAGCCATAACAGGATACTTTGCTGCAGGTAAAAAGAAGGCTGTAACATTGGATGTGTGCATAGCGCTGTAAGCACAAAAGTAGAATGAGAATATAAATAAATAGCTTGTACTTTTACTTACTTCTGCTGTATGTATATTGTACATGTACAGTAACTTGTATGCTTAATTGCTTGTTGGACATTGTATATATTTGCACACCAACGTAATTCATTTTTGCATTAAATAGCATCTTTAAGCAGAAAATACATCCTTATATACAGTTTTTTGAGCAAACATTATCTCTTCATTATGGATTAATTTTCTTTGGTTTTCTGTATCAATAAATATTACTTTAACTTTTGCTCCCGATGTTGCTCTAGACCAAGCAACATATGCTTTGCCATGTGTAAAAACTGCTGATGATCAACAAATATGGAAAATATCTAAATGTTTACTGAAAGATGGAGATGGAAGCAATAGCACTCTAAAATATAGTATGAAAATGAATGCAGTGATTCAGTTAAAAAACACACATCATTTACATGAGTTATCCAAATTGGAGTTTGTGGTGTGTATTTATTACTATCTACATATGTCCTGGAATCATTTCCACATGTTGTACACTGCAGCCATTTGTGGATATTTTGTAGCTTTATGGTTACACTGCATGGGAATATACCAGCACAAATTCAAATTTTTGAAGTCTAAAATGTCATCCATTATCCATGATATTAGTTACTGGGTCACGGATCTGCTCTCAGACCTACCCAAATTCATCAAGCATGGATTTAAAAAGAATTGTTGAAAATGCAGCACAAGGATGCTGGCCGATGATAACTCTAATTTGTGTCACTGTTGTGCTGCACAAGGTGGCAGGTGATCACTTCTCTGAAGAACTTGTAACGGCGTATCCTACCAACAATCAGTAGGATTGAGAGCTGGTGACAGAGAAGGCCCATTCATTAAGTTGAATTTGTTTTCATGTTCCAAAACATTTCACGTTTGGCAGAATGGAGTATTATCTTGCTCAAAAGTCCATTCATTTGGGCACATGGCAGCTAATAAAAGATGCTCCTGATTAGCAGATATCTTGTAGTATTTAAATGTTTCTTTACTTGTATGAAGAAAGAAGACACAGTTTGTTCTTCATAAAAAACAATACATACTATTACAGCAATACCAACAGCCTGCATAACAGACATCTAGTAGGAAGGATCCATTAATACACATAGTGTGTTTGAGGTTTGCTTTTTGGGTCATCAGAGGTAAGCGTTACCACTCCTGGACACATGGGGGAGCTGTTGTTGACACTATCATCTCTTTTTCCTTCCACAGCCCTAGGAAACTGCCAGTTAAGGGCAGCTGGTTCCACCCCTTCCTGTCCCTCCACTATAAAGCCAAGGCACTCCCAACAAGGGTTGTCTCATTCTGGAGAGAGCAGACCTAAGACCAGAGCTCCCACCTGAGTACTGACCACTTTAAGAGAACCATGAATCCTCTTGTTTATTCTTTGTTTTTGCACTGTGTTTCATTTGCTATTAGGTGCGCCATAAGCACTTGTTTATTTTGGACATTGTAAATATTAAAAGGGGTAACCCAGTTGATGCCCCAACATTTCCTCTGACCAGTGTGTTCTCTCGGTGTTTGTGTGAATTAGAAGGAACTGGGACTCATAAGAATAGATGTCATTTTTCCAGTGCTTCAATGTTCTCTAACACAAGTAAACAGTGCACTCTTGTTTCTCTTTGGATTGGAACTCAGCTGCACTTCCAGCTGTCATACCTCAGCCTTGACAATACATGTGCTATACATTCTGATATGCCACTATCAGCCATAGTTTTATACTCAGCTGTTTGTAGACCAGCTGTATCCCATCTGTTACCAGCAGTCCCTTCCAACCATTGACCGGATGTTTTTCAGTAGAAGCCAAGTTTCGGTACACCCATGATACTGTTGTTCAAGTAAACTCCTGAAGGACTGCTTTTCCTGATAACACTTTTATTTGTGTATAAAGCATACATGTCAATGTCAAAATAAAAGCCTGCTCGTTCTTACCCATTAATCCTCCGAACTGAGCTTTGGGTTTTTGACCTACAGTATGAGGAATCATATTTTGAGATTTACCTGCCAATCCATATCATATTGCATTGCCTTCACATATGACGCTGTACAATTAGCTCATTATTAATTAACATGGTAAAAACAGACATAACTAATTGAGTTATCGCAGTGTTTACTCATAACTTTTAAAGGATATATTTTGATACATTTACTGTACCAGAATTAAATAGTTCTCAAGCTTACAACACACAATGTCAGCACACTCCTAACAAGTCAAAATATGCTGGTCTATAGTAACTAATTGATATCCCCTTTCTACAATCTCCCACTGTTTTTTGACCTCTAGATGAGTCAACCCATGATACACTGTACACGACTTCTGGAAATGCCTCTTCAATAAAGACAGGCAAATTAAATGTTGTTTTGGGCTCTTATTTATTGCAAGCTGCAAATCCAAATGAATGTAAAAGCTCTGAACATTGAACACTTGTACAAAACGTAATCAACAATTGTACATCCATCTAAAGTACCTGACAAAAAGTATCATCAAAGTATCTTCTATCATATACCAGCAACCCCGCGATTCTCGAAAGAATCGCAAATCCAAGCGGCCCTCAGTGTAGGTTGGTTGTTTTTAATCCATTGGAGATCATTTGATTCTGCTCGAATGTAAACATCAACTATGTATTATAGAGTTAGCTTTCCTGCATTGATTAATGGATTCATCTCGTCTCTTACTGAGAGTTTGTAGGAAAAATATTCTTTCATTGATACCCGTGATCTTTTCTGTGCTTGATTTTTTTTTTATATCTGCAAATTCCAGCACTCCATCCTTCCTGGCCAGTTGGAAACAAAATGGGATATGTCAAAGTATCAAGTTTAGGAAAACAAATGTCCACGCGTTGGAATGTAGGTTGGTTGGTTCCATCAGGATGTAAATGCATGACAATATCGCGGTGAAACGGAGGCTCACCGTCTTTACTTTGAAACCCTATTGCCACTTCATTAACGATGGGAACATTATATCGTCTCGGATCCTGTTCTTTGTCCTTTATTAGCACTAAGGCAATTTTAGTTGGTGCCACACCATCCGCCTCTGCTTTTGTATTGCCTTCTTTTTCAACCTCATGTAGCATTTTTATAGAGTTTGCTAATGGGTGATTGTTTATGACTTCAGCTTCATTTCTCATTATCAGCTCTGTGCATTGCTTGTTTTCAGGAAGGTTCATTCGTTGATAAACTGCGTCATCTAGATCTAACACGTACATTTGGGCAAATGCGGTGGTGATTTGGCTGAGGGTGCACTGTTCCAATCCGATGCAAAATTTGTCCACACACGCGAAAGCAGTATGGGCCATTCCCAGGTGGTGGCTTGATATTTACCCCAGTAGATGCAAAAGCAAATGAACTATTGTAGGATCTAATGCATTCCATAAAGCTTTTACTTTCGGGTACATTGTTAGTCAAAAGCTTCTGTAAATATTCAGGATATTCATCCAAAGGAGGCAGCTTAACTTGACCTATTTGACAACAATGTGTAAACTCATCAGTTGTACTGCCAGTTTTTTCTTCAAGGAAGTTAAGTGAATGACAATGACTGCAAATGACACTCATTAATCCCAATGAATTTTCATTAACAGTGGACTCATTATAGAATGCGTTCTCAGGTAAATGGCGGAATTGTTCAGCGTCTGTCCGTCGTTCCTGTCTTTGGTTTTTTCTTTGTTGGAATACTGAACATCTTAAACCTTTTAAGTGACTTTGTAGCCCTTCTGCAGTTTCATTTTGGATCCGTGCCTCTCTTGCATGTAGTGTTTCAGAAGCGCGTTGTAGGCGCCTTCGTTCATTGTTTTCATCCCTACGGGCTCGGTTTTGTATTTGTAATCGTTGAGCTCTTTGTTTTTAGAGCCGTAACTCCTTTGCGTCTGGTGTTTCAGAGGCGCGTTGTAGGCGCCTTCGTTCATTGTTTTTATCCATACGGGCTCGTTTTTGTATTTCTGTTACTTGAGGTGTTTCGTTTTGGAGCCGTGACTTCTTTGCTTCTGGTGTTCGTGAAGCGCGTTGTAGTAGCCTCCGTTTATTGTTTTTATCCATGCGGTCTCGTTTTTGTTTCTCTGTTACTGAATTACCGTTATGTGATTCAAACATGCCAAACAGACTGCACAGTGGATTAGAGCAAGTTTAGTTTATAGGTTGTGTTGTTCGGGCGCCACCTACTGACTGTGGGAAGCCACTGCGTTTGACTCTGGGGCGCTGCGGCGCAGTGCGCATGCGCTTCGGTGCGTCCGCCGTGCATAAATTAAACTGTCATTTAGTAATATAGATTGCTTCTGTAGGCTTTCCCTCATCAGTGTTTGCCAAAGGAAATAACCACATAAAGAACCCTATAGTGAATGTAATGTTACAATCCACACTTCCACAGTAAAAAACAGACAATTCTAGTAACTTTACCTGAGAAAAGGATAAAGGATCTATCAATGTAACATATAAAATACAATTTGTTAAATAATATGTTTTGTATTTTTTTTTCTAAAGCATTCTTTGCATCCTTGGTAACATCTGTCAGCAGTTCCTTTGTTTTATAAGCAGAAGCAGGAATTAAATTCCCAGATTATCAATGATAGCTATGCCATGCGATTCCCTGAAAAAGAAATCCCTTATCTTAATTGTATTATCCTCTGTAACATTGTTATGCCTAGCAACAAGGCAACATGTTCCTTGCATTCAATATATTATGTACTCCTTGCATAAATTAAGTTATTCCTTCTGTTTTATGCTTCAGATTTCAAGTTCTACTCCATGAACAACAATCTGCAGTTTTATCCACATTCCAGGTATAGAAATATTTTCAAAGTCTTTTTTATTCTTTCATACTACATGGTGCTACTGATTTATTAAGGTGTAAATTGCAGCATCTTGTAATATGTATCACTGATATTTGTCACCTAAAAAGTTGTTAGACAGCAAACTTCTTTCCATCCTGAAGTCCCACTATATAATTTATGGTGAATGCCTATTCAGTTTTATGGATTGATACTTTAATTGTTAAACCATACCGTTTTTCTGTCGTAACAGAAAACCCATTCTTTTTCTCATTTATTTTAGATCTGCAATAACAAAATTACATTTTTTAAGATTACTTTCAACATAAGTACACTGTTGCTGCCATGCTATCAATCATTTCTATAAAATCATCTAGAATGTTCAGTATGATATGCAATTTATTGTTAATATTCTGATTTCAAGCAGGGATTTTTACAAGGTCTTTAGAGTTTTCTCACTGTTTACTTGTGGTTTTTACATGTATTTAAATTATTTTGCAACATAGCGTATATTGTGTTTCTATAGTGGAGTCACACAGAGTCCCACACTCCCACAATTCAAACTCCGATACTAATGTTAGGGAAACATGAATGAGTGAAACAGCTAATCATACTAAAGAAGACCACTTTTATCATGAGTGACTATTTGGTATTTTGACTGTGAGTCATAATGTTGGTTATAAGCTTTATAATTAGCAGACTTGAACACAGTCTACCCTAATAAATGTCCTCTACATGGTTGAAGGGTCCCCTGTGATAAGCTATTGAGTCTGGGTCATGGTATCAGTGTCGAGAGATCACAGAGAGCTGGCACATCCTACAACAAACATGATCCCCTTCTGAGATATGCACCTGAAGCCATGAAAATTCTGTGAAAACCTCACATTGAATCAAGCTAAAAGAAATCCCTTTTAGTTGAGGCAATTGCTCTGGGTTTTGAATATGGGCAGTGACACCAGTCTTACAATTTTTAAAAGACTTAATTTTATAAGCAGTTAGTTAGCTGAAGGTCGAGTTACGATGACCCGTTGCATACCACTTTAGTTTTCAAGTGATTTTTCCTGTTATTTAAATGAGTCATTTTCTTTTTTTTTTAAATTTTATCTATAAGAATCAGTTATTTCTCTTATAAATACTCATCGAGCATGTTTGACCTCAGTTTAACGGGAGTACTCCAATCAGTAAAAGAGTAAATATTTTATTCTCATTTCATGATTTTTACTCCGTTTACTAATGATAAATTTTTGTTTTACATATTTATAGAATTTCATGATTTTGACTCGACTCCAATAAATAATAATTTTTCTTTTTCTTTTGTACATTTACAGATTTTAGCTTGTATATATATATACTGTATATATATATATATATACTGTATATATATATATATATACTGTATATATATATATATATATATATATATACTGTATATATATATATATATATATATATATATATATATATACATACAGTAATCCCTCCTCCATCGCGGGGGTTGCGTTCCAGAGCCACCCGCGAAATAAGAAAATCCGCGAAGTAGAAACCATATGTTTATATAGTTATTTTTATATTGTCATGCTTGGGTCACAGATTTGCGCAGAAACACAGGAGGTTGTAGAGAGACAGGAACGTTATTCAAACACTGCAAACAAACATTTGTCTCTTTTTCAAAAGTTTAAACTGTGCTCCATGACAAGACAGAGATGACAGTTCCGTCTCACAATTAAAAGAATGCAAACATATCTTCCTCTTCAAAGGAGTGCCCGTCAGGAGCAGTGACTGTCATAAAGACAGAGAAAGCAAACAAATCAATAGGGCTGTTTGGCTTAAGTATGCGAAGCACCGCGGCACAAAGCTGTTGAAGGCGGCAGCTCACACCCCCTCCATCAGGAGCAGACAAAGAGAGAGAGAGAGATAGAGTTTGTTTTTCAAGCACAAATCAATATGTGCCCTTCGAGCTGTTAAGTATGCGAAGCACCGTCCAGCATGTCGTTTCAGGAAGCAGCTGCACAAAAGATAGCAACGTGAAGATAATCTTTCAGCATTTTTAGACGAGCGTCCGTATCGTCTAGGTGTGCGAACAGCCCCCCTGCTCAATCCCCCTATGTCAGGATCAGAGAAAGTCAGCGCAAGAGAAAGAGAAAACTAAGCTGGGTAGCTTCTCAGCCATCTGCCAATAACGTCCCTTGTATGAAATCAACTGGGCAAACCAACTGAGGAAGCATGTACCAGAAATTAAAAGACCCATTGTCCGCAGAAACCCGCGAAGCAGCGAAAAATCTGCGATATATATTTAAATATGCTTACATATAAAATCCGCGATGGAGTGAAGCCGCGAAAGGCGAAGCGCGATATAGCGAGGGATAAGTGTATATATATATATATATATATAATATATTTTATAGCAAACCCAGCCACAGGGGATGCACAAACCAGTGTGTTTCTTCGTGCCGGTCCCAAGCCCAGATAAATGGGGAGGGTTATGTCAGGAAGGGCATCCAGTGTAAAATTTTGCCAAATCAATATGCGGACAACAATACAAATTTCCATACCGGATCGGTTGAGCCCCAGGTTAACAACGACCACCACCAGTACTGTTAGCCAACAGGGTGCTGGTGGAAATTGGGTACTGTTGGCTGAAGAAGGAGAAGAAGAGGGGGGAGAAGTGTTTGGAAGCAGGAGGAGAGGAGGAAAGTAAAGAGAGTGGAACTGAGGGTAGGAACTTTGAATGTTGGCAGTATGACTGGTAAGGGGAGAAAGTTAGCAGATATGATGGAGAGAAGGAAGGTTGATATATTGTGCGTGCAAGAGACTAAATGGAAGGGGAGTAACACCAGGTGGACTGGAGGTGGATTCAAATTGTTCTATCATGGTGTGGATGGGAGGAGAAATGGAGTAGGAGTTATTCTGAAAGAACAGTATGTCAAGAGTGTTTTGGAGGTGTAAAGAGTGTCAGACAGAGTAATGATTGTGAAGCTGGAAATTGGAGGTGTGATGATGAATGTTGTTAGTGCATATGCACCACAGGTTGGGTGTGCAATGGATGAGAAAGAAAATTTTTGGAGTGACTTGAATGAAGTGATGAACAGTGTACCCAGGGGACAGAAAGTGGTGATTGGAGCGGATTTTAATGGATACGATGAGGTGATGGGTAGGTATGGTGTCAAGGAGGGGAATGAAGAAGGTCAGGGGATAGTGGATTTTGCCAAAAGGATGGACATGACTGTGGTGAATACATATTTTAAGAAGAGGGATGAACATAGGGTTACGTACAAAAGTGGAGAAAGATGTACACAGGTAGATTACATCCTATGCAGAAGAGTCAATCTGAAGGAGATTGAAGACTGCAAAGTGGTGGCAGAGGAAAATGTAGTTAAGCAGCATAGGATGGTGGTCTGTAGGATGACGTTGGAGACCAAGAAGAGGAAGAGAGTGAGGGCAGAGCCAAGAATCAAATGGTGGAAGTTGAAAAAGGAAGATTATAAGGCTGAGTTTAGGGAGGAGGTGAGACAGGCACTGGGTGGATGTGAAGAGTTACCAGACAGCAGGGAAATTACAGCAGATGTAGTAAGGGTGACAGCAAGAAGGGTGCTTGGCATGACATCTGGAAAGAGGAAGGAGGAAAAGGAAACCTGGTGGTAGAATGAGGAAATACAGGACAGTATACAGAGGAAGAGGATGGAAAAGAAGAAGTAGGATAGTCAGAGAGATGCAGAAAGTAGACAAGAGTACAAGGAGATAAGGCGCAAGGTGAAGAGAGAGGTGCCGAAGGCTAAAGAAAAGGCTTATGATGAGTTGTATGAGAGGTTGAACGCTAAGGAGGGAGAAAAGGACCTGTACCGATTGGCTAGACAGAGGGACTGAGCTGGGAAAGATGTGCAACAGGTTAGGGTGATAAAGGATAAAGATGGAAATGTACTCACAAGCGAGGAGAGTGTGTTGAGCAGATGGAAAGAGTACTTTGAGAGGTTGATGAATGAAAAGAACCAGAGAGAGAAGAGGTTGGATGATGTGGAGATAGTGAATCAGTGTACTAGTGCCAATATTTAAGAACAAGGGGGATGTGCAGGACTGCAGTAACTACAGGGGAATAAAATTTATGAGCCACAGCATGAAGTTATGGGAAAGAGTAGTGGAAGCAAGGTTAAGAAGTGAGGTGATGATTAGTGAGCAGCAGTATGGTTTCATCCCAAGAAAGAGCACCACAGATGCAATGTTTGCTCTGAGGATGTTGATGGAGAAGTATAGAGAAGGCCAGAAGGAGTTGCACTGCATCTTTGTGGACCTGGAGAAAGCATATGACAGAGTGCCCCGAGAGGAGCTGTGGTATTGTATGAGGAAGTCAGGAGTGGCAGAGAAGTATGTAAGAGTTGTACAGGTTATGTACGAGGGAAGTATGACAGTGGTAAGGTCTGCGGTAGGAGTGACCAGTGCATTCAAGGTGGAGGTGGGATTACATCAGGGATCAGCTCTGAGCCCTTTCTTATTTGCAATGTTGATGGACAGGTTAACAGACGAGATTAGACAGGAGTCCCCGTGGACTATGATGTTTCCTGATGACACTGTGATCTGTAGCAATAGTAGGGAGCAGGTTGAGGAGACCCTTTAGAGGTAGAGATATGCTCTAGAGAGGAGAGGAATGAAGGTCAGTAGGAACAAGACAGAATACATGTGTGTAAATGAGAGGGAGGTCAGTGGAATGGTGAGGATGCAGGGAGTAGAGTTGGCAAAGGTGGAGTTTAAATACTTGGGATCAACAGTACAGAGTAATGGGAGTGTGAAAGAGAGGTGAAGAAGAGAGTACAGGCAGGGTGGAATGGGTGGAGAAGAGTGTCAGGAGTGATTTGTGACATACGGGTATCAGCAAGAGTGAAAGAGAAGGTTTACAGGACGGTAGTGAGACCAGCTATGTTATATAGGTTGGAGACGGTGGCACTGACCAGAAAGCAGGAGACAGAGCTGGAGGTGGCAGAGTTAAAGATGCTAAGATTTGCACTGGGTGTGATGAGGATGGATAGGATTAGAAATGAGTACATTAGTGGGTCAGCTCAAGTTGGATGGTTGGGAGACAAAGTCAGAGAGGCAAGATTGTGTTGGTTTGGACATGTGCAGAGGATAGATGCTGGGTATATTGGGAGAAGGATGCTAAGGATAGAGCTGCCAGGCTAAGAGAAAAAGAGGAAGGCCTAAGAGAAGGTTTATGGATGTGGTGAGAGAGGACATGCAGGTGATGGGTGTAACAGAACAAGATACAGAGGACAGGAAGATATGGAAGAAGATGATCCACTGTGGCAACCCCTAACGGGAGCAGCCGAAAGAAGAAGATATATATATATATTATAGCCCTAAATCTAAAAATAAAATAAATCTCACTCTATAATTCCTCGTGGGTCAAAAACCCAAAATGCTCAAAAATGTATATATAAAAATATTTATTACTACAGTAGCCATAGGATAATGAAGCCCATCTTTACAAGAGTAAACAGTGTACACAGAAAACATGCAATCTTTGTTTCAATTAAAGCAAAGATCCTTTTCCAGCTTGAGTAAAAGATAGACTCTTGACTCTTGTTCTGTCATTGACAACTAGTCTGTTTTCCCCTTTTTGATTGGTTAGCAGTATCAGCTTTTGTTGTGCAAACCCCATTTGCTTTGACTGCTGTCTTTTTACACTTAAAAAGTAACCCGTTCCTCACATGCAGAACAAATAATCAGACTTTTGATCTTTTCTTTTATGAAAAGATTGAGTTGGTTACAAAAACAGTTTCCATCAAATTTGGCACAAATGTCGACACTGATACTGTATACTAAACAAATGACTACATAAAAAAGGCTTCTGGACAGATTTTTAAAGATTTATTTAAAAAATGCCAGTGAATAATACGTCCATTGTTAGTCAAATAACAAATGCCAACAAAGCATGACATTAAATCAGTGAGGATCTGGGCAGTTTCCTATAAGATGTCATTCTGTTTGTTTAATGATCCTGGTTAGGTGAGCCATAGTTGTAGCTGGAGAATGATCAGAATTCAGGAATCTGCTGTCAACTGTTATGACACAATGGTAAGTGTTGGAAAGGTATGTCTTTCCAGAGTGATGTCTGGAGGAAGCATTTGTCCAGGCAGTCAGCAGAACTGACATCACAAATCACTCTGTCATGAACAAAATAAGACTCATCACAAGTCAGCCACTGATATCGTAAAGGAAGAACTTGATGCTCAAAAAGCACTCAATTTCACATTTTCTAATATTAAATTAAAGTACTTGGTTACCATTAAATAATTTTAAACATGAACAAGCTACAGAAATGTTGCAAATAATTTTGTGAATAAGAAGATTAGTCTTTTTAAAATTCAAATTGGGAATGTTTTCTGCTTAGTTTAGTTTATGATGTAAAAAGCTGAGTTTAAAGCCAATTGTTTGAAGGTGAATGACTGTTCTGAAACAATAATTTAATGCTATTCCATGTACAACAGAAACCCAATGACGTCCGAAAATCGAACATGGGATGATATTGCATCTGAACTAAGGAGTGCGGTTAACACCACTCAGATGACCGGTATGATTTGTCTACTTAATATCATTACAAAATAGTTTGGCATGGCTGTCTTTCTGAGATTTTGTGGTTGAAATTTAACATCATATTAAAGAAAGAAACATCCTCGAACAGGATAATTCAGTAATCAGGCAGAAGAAAAGCTGTTCATTGTATCTTTTAATTACACCTCAGCAAAATACCTTGGAGGGAGCATTCTTCAAAAGCAGTCCATTACAGCATTGTCAGCATGATCAGAATGGTCAGAGAAACAAAGGATAGAGGTTCATTTTATAAACTGTTGAATTTACAGTACATACAGTGTCAATCAATGCATACATTTTACTCTGGTTGTTTCTTTGGTTTACACCCAAATGATTAATATAAAATAAAAGTCTATTATATTATATTCTGGTTCTTCTTATACCTTTGAGTTGCACCACCACCCTTGACATTTCTGTGCATATAACAACTGTTGTTCTCGTTGTTTATAGGACATTTGCTTAAATTCTTAGTCATCCTTTAGTACATTTTGTACAGTATATTACATCAACCTTTCTTCTGGTATATTCTTTATTTACTTGACCTTCTCAGTATTTTCCTAATCCAATTCTTGTATTTCAGTGTACATTTTGTTGTTCACTTGATCTTTATCTTGTTTCCAACATTTATTAACCCTTTATGCTATTTCTGAAAGATGGATGCTATGTTAAGACCCGGGTTTGCTTTTGGATCCTTCCTGCATGGAGTTTGCATGTTCTCCCCGTGTCTGCGTGGGTTTCCTCCGGGCGCTCCGGTTTCCTCCCACAGTCCAAAGACATGCAGGTTAGGTGCATTGGCGATCCTAAATTGCCCCTAGTGTGTGCTTGGTGTGTGGGTGTGTGTGTGTGTGCCCTGCGGTAGGCTGGTGCCCTGCCCTGGGTTTGTTTCCTGCCTTGCACCCTGTATTGGCTGGGATTGGCTCCAGTAGACCCCATGACCCTGTAGTTAGGATATAGCAGGTTGGATAATGGATGGATGGATGAATGCTATGTTACTCTAAAATTATTCTTCCACATTTTGCAACACCAATGTGTTGATTTTCTACTTTTTTTGTTCTTTTGGATGTCCCCTTGTAGCTCTCGATTTGTGTGTCCTTTTAGCTGCCAAAAAGAACCATGCCTGTGCCACAGTGGAGTTTTTTCCTCTGCATTTATATCACATTTAGTAACATCTCATATAAACGTCGCCCTAACGCCTGTAAAATGTCTAACACCTATTAAAGTCTGAAAGCTTTTGAAACAGTGTTCTTGTTTGTCTGAAAGGTGATTGAGGCAGAAGGTTTACAAAGTAGAAATAGACAAAGGCTGAGTATTCTGCTATAGGATAGTCCATGACTTGATGTACAGAAATTAAACTTTAATCATTTGTGAAGTTAAAAATAAGCATCATGGAAGATATCATGGAAGCTAAAGTTGGTGAATGTTTCTTCATGGTGTTATAATTTCTATTTTCAACTTTTTTTTTTTCATTTTAATTGTGTTTCTTTTTTGCATGATGAAGCCTGAAAAAATTCAAACCTATGAATTAAGTGGATGAATTTCATAAATGATAAATGGATACGGATTTCAGAATTATTTACTGAAACATGTAAATAAATGAATAAAATAACAGCAACATTTATTTCTATGGTATATTTTCATACAAAGGATGTAGCTCAAAATGTTTTATAAGATGTTAAAGAAATAGTTTTAAGCAAAGAAAAAAGAAACTAAAATTAGATTAAAAATTAATTAATAAAATACAAAAAATAAATAATGCACACTTAGGTCAGATGAGACAGAAGTATAATTATTAGAGAAGTAGAGTCCTAAATGTGAGTCTGATGATGAGGTCAGATGGCTGGGGAGGACAGAAAAAAATTAAAATATCTCCATTTAAGCTGGGCATTTTACTTAATATAAATGTTCTTAAGTAGTTCCTTATTGTTTTTTTAATTTTTGTAGGCTTTGTCTTCGAGGATTTGATGTAGTGGGTCTTGTGGTAAATTGGGTTATACCAGCTTTGATTCAGATATCACAGTCAGCTGCACAGGACTTGGATCAGGTGGTGGCGGCGTAATTTAATGTATATCTAGCTTTTAAAAAAAAATAGAACTAAAATGTAGTTGCAAAAAAGCAAAATTAGAAAAGTGGGTTTTTGGGAGGTTTTTTCAGTGATCCACGGTGTTAGTTTTCCATATTTTGGTTGCAAAGCAGCAAAAGGCCACCTTATCACTCCTTTTATGCTTAACTCTCAGTATAACAAACAGACCACTATTAGAAGATCTAAGGTTAGTCACTCAGTCAGTCAGTCAGTCAGTCATTTTCCAACCTGCTATATCCTAACACAGGGTCAGGGGGGCTGCTGGAGCCAATCCCAGCCAGCACAGGGCGCAAGGCAGGAACAAACGCCAGGCAGGGCGCAAGCCTACCACAGGGCACACACACACACCAAGCACACACTAGGGACAATTTAGAATCGCCAATGCACCTAACCTGCATGTCTTTGGACTGTGGGAGGAAACCAGAGCACCCGGAGGAAACCCACACAGACACGGGGAGAACATGCAAACTATCACTGCGCCATTATGCCGCCTCTAAGGTTACGACTTGGAATGTAAGGGAACAGGCATTTCAAAATATAGGAAGGAGCAAAATTATTTAAAGCTTTATAAACTGAGATGTGCTCGGATTTTCTTTTTCTGCCTAAGATTCTTGCTGCTGCATTCTGAACTAACTGTAAGCAATGGATGTCTTTCTTGGGTAGACCAGCTAGGAGTGCATTATAGTAATCTAGCTGACTAAAAGTAAAAGTGTGAATTAAATACACAGAAAAAACTAATTATAGTGTGAAATAAAATAAAACGGCCTTTAGTTTGTAACCCTTGTGAATGTTACATAGAGTGGAATAGTTAATGTAACACATTGGGCTAATGTTTAAAATTATGTGACTGTCTGCATATCCACAATATCTGTTCTCACTTAAAATTACAGTTAAATTGAGATTTAAATTACAATCACCCCTTTATGCTTCTTTATTTAAAGTGGTATACAAAGAAAAATTGAAAAAATTAAGGGATATGGATTCATATTTCTGTATTTTCTACATTGAATAAAAAACAGATTTTATTTGAACCACCAAGGAAGCACTACAGTGAAGCAGTATTGACAAGAACCTTTAATTAAATGGACCGGGTAAAGTCACAACTAAGTATGCATATTGATTTAATGGTTTGTTTTGAAAAATCGTTGCATTACAGCGGAGAATGCAGTGGTAACTAAAACTATTAATAACTTGTCTAGAAAGCAGTACTAAGGTATAAATAATGTTAAGTCACTGGCAAAAATAGAATGAAAAAAGAAATTCAAATAATAATAAACATTTTTGTTGGATCTTAGCAAAAAATAATGACATAATACAGTATGTGCTTGATTGTATTTCATAATATTTTGTGAAAAAAAAGAAAAATACAGCAGGATGTCAAACTTGTTTAAAATATTATCATAAGCGATGCTCCTGCAATTGGCTCTCTTTTTCTATAAAGGCACGTAATTTGTCTTCTGTGTCAGAAACATGTCGGTCCCTTAAGGTGCATTCAACTGAGGACGTTAAATGAAGCAAGAAGCATAAGTTGATATGGCTGCAAAATTGTTGGTAAAGGCACCGTATGTTATTTAATTAATGCAGCTTTGAAAAGAGTAGATTTAATGGAGCCAAGTTTCTATTACAGAATTAAATAATTAAAAGTGTGTAATTGAACTGATATATAGCAGGGCAAAATGATGGCACAGAGGTTAGTACTGATGCCTCACAGCTCTGGAGTCTGGTCACTGTCTAACTCCATAGCGTTTGGACAATCCTCACCATGTTCACGTGGATTTTCTTTGGGTCCTCTGATTTCCTACCATATAGCAAAGATATCCACATGAGGTTGATTTCCCCGCTATATTAAGTGTGGGTGTGCATGATCGTTCCTTGTGATGTGCTGGTATGCTGCACAGGGTTGATTTGCTTCTGTCCAATGATGCACAGGAAATAAAAATAAATGGGAGGATGGATCATTTATAGTGTTGTGGACCGCTGGGGCGCTTACCTGGCCAGGATGCCTTGATCATGGAAGGACTGGTGGTGGGGAGAGCTTATTATAGACATTATCTCTTCCGGAACACTAGAGGGCAGCCCTCCTGGCCTGCACTGGGGCCACAGGTTTGCAGCATGGAAGCTTAACCTTGCTGGGGCCCGTGACCACTGCCAGAGGGCGCCTGGATGTTTCCTGAGGCCTATTTAGCAGCTCTTCTGCCACACCTAGAAGTGCTGCCAGAAGAAGCTCATTGGACACCTGGAGTGCTTCCGGGTGTCCTATAAAAGGAGCCAGCCACCACTACTCGAGGAGCCAGAGTTAGGAGGAAGAAAGATGAAGCTTGCGAGGTAGGAGTGGAGGTGGAAGGACTGTGAATAGGCAGCTGAAGAAAGGACTGTATGGTGGTGCTGTATGGATTGTGCTGTTCTTTGGGGGAGCGAAGAAGAAACGCTTCCTCAGCTGTAAATAAACACGTGTTGTGTGGCAATTCGTGTCTCTGCCTGTCTGTGTCTGGTTAGGGCGGCAGTACGTGCCCCGGTATTCCACAATAGTTTATTTGTCCAATTCAGGGGTCCTCAATCACAGTCCTGGAGGGCTGCAGTGGCTGCAGGTTTTTGTTCTAACCTGGTTGCTTAATTAGAAAGCAATTTTTGCCAATAATTTAATTTCATGGCTTGTTAGTGCTTTAACTCTGCTATGTCAGGTAATTCTCATATCCTGGATTTTCTTTCCCTTTCTAAGGATATCATCCAAATGACTTGAAGGCTAAAATGGATGAGTAATTCTCAGTCCTTCACTTTTTCCTCTTCAATTTCCTTCCAAGTATTTATTTTAACCCAATAGCGCATGATTTACACACAGGTGTAAATGGTAACAAGCTAAATGGAGAAATGCTGGTCTCTTTTGTCATTTGCATGTTATTGCTAGGGGCGGCACGGTGGCGCAGTGGGTAGCGCTGCTGCCTCGCAGTTGGGTGATCTGGGGACCCGGGTTCACTTCCCGGGTCCTCCCTGTGTGGAGTTTGCATGTTCTCCCCGTGTCTGCGTGGGTTTCCTCCGGGCGCTCCGGTTTCCTCCCACAGTCCAAAGACATGCAGGTTAGGTGGATTGGCGATTCTAAATTGGCCCTAGTGTGTGTCCTGCGGTGGGTTGGCACCCTGCCCAGGATTGTTTCCTGCCTTGTGCCCTGTGTTGGCTGGGATTGGCTCCGGCAGACCCCCATGACCCTGTGTTCGGATTCAGCGGGTTGGAAAATGGATGGATGGATGGATGTTATTGCTAATTAGGAGCAATTAAAAGCCAAGAATATGGCTGTTTAAAATTAAAATAAGCAATAAGCGTTCAAAATCTTAACGAGCGAGACAACTAAAGTGAAACAGAAGTGTTACTTGAGCAATAAGTGCTTCTTATTAAGCAAGTAAAATCCTGCTTTTTCCATCTCAGGCGAATTGCCAAACTCAAACCAATTCTGTCTTACCACCTCCTGGAATCAGTAATCCATGCATTCATTACGTCCCGGCTCGACTATTCTAATTCCTGCCTATATGGTATTAGTAAAGCCACTCTTTCTAAACTCCAATTGGTTCAAAATGCGGCTGCAAGGCTTTTAACTGGAAGCAGCAGAAGCCAACACATTACACCGATTTTAAAAACCCTACACTGGCTGCCGGTTAGATTCAGAATTGATTTTAAGATACTCCTCTTAACCTATAAGGCACTAAATGGTCTAGCCCCTGCCTATTTGAGTGTCTTGCTCCATCGTCACAATCCCCCTCGTGTTCTTAGATCCGCAGATCAGCTGCTCCTAACCGTTCCCAAGGCACGTTTTAAAGTTCGTGGTGAAAGGGCTTTTTCCGTCTGTGCACCTAGGCTCTGGAACTCCTTACCTTTAGTGGTTAGGCAAGCCGCTTCAGTCGCCACATTCAAATCACACCTAAAAACGTACTTCTTCACATTGGCTTTTAATTCTTAACCTGTCTTATTTCTCTGTTTTATTGGGTCCCCTGACCTGTTTTTAGTGTCTCTGTTTTAATTCTCTCTTAATGTTTGTTTTTAATATTTTGCTTTTAGTCTTGCTTGTTTTAACTGTACAGCGCTTCGGTCAGTTGTAATGCTGTGTTTTTAAGCGCTTAACAAATAAAAATGGTATGGTATGGTAATTAGGTTGGAGCAAAAACATGCAGCCACTGCGGCCCTCCAGGACTGTGACTGAGGACCCCTGGTCTAATTGAAAATTTGACTCTTTTTTATAAAGAGCCACATTTAGTTCCAGGATTTCAAGACCACCAGGGGGCATCAAATCGTATAGACCTGCTTCTGTTTGACTTACGGTGCTACACAGCTAACTAGTTACACATTTAGTATGTAGATCATTGTGTCTCCTTTTTGCATTTTCACTGCACAGTTCAACTTAAATAAAAAAGGAAGAACCCATTTGGTGCAATAAACAAGGACTTATGGGAATTTTAAAGCAAGTTCATTTTAAAAAGAGAACACAGATGTTCACAGTAAAGACAGTGCATTTCAAAAGCAGTGTCAAGAGATGCAGTGTCATCTGTTTTGAGTGACCACTAACCACCAGGGAAATCTTCTGATAATGCTCCCGATTACCTGGAGCAAAATAGAGAGTGGGGCAGTTTGTCAGCTGTGATTAGGTGGAAAAGCAGAGATCCAGCCATGAAATAGAGATATGAAGAGAGAACAGGAAAAGAACAAATTGTGACACAGCAGAGTGGGTGGATGACCAGTCACAGGCTACAAAAACTGCTGCAATAAAGGCATCTATTTTTTTAAACAATATGCAATTGAATGTGTGTGTGTATGAAAATTTGTGAGAGCATGAACCAACAGAATTTAATTACAAATAGGTGCCTGCCATTGGAAAATGACAGATTTGTTAATTATAACTGACCGTGAAGAGTACATAATACCCTTTTATGTAGCATGGGATAATTTCTTATCACAAACGTTGACCCTAGGTCTGTGTTCTATCCTTCACTGCAATGCAATGTTTATTTTGAGGTGAGAGGTGGTGCTGGAAACATAAAGTTGCTTCATATAAAAATAATGTTATAAAGCCAAACTGTTTTACTCGCTGGAGATAAAAACAGCTTTTACCTTGCTTCTTAGTACAAGCAGATGCTGAAGTCATGCTAGAAGCAGTAATCTGAGTCCCTGCTGAGATAAGCAGGAAAGCTGATTGTGGACTGAGCAAAAACAAAGTCTT
Source organism: Erpetoichthys calabaricus (assembly GCF_900747795.2). Lineage (NCBI taxonomy): Eukaryota > Metazoa > Chordata > Cladistia > Polypteriformes > Polypteridae > Erpetoichthys > Erpetoichthys calabaricus. The sequence goes on along the minus strand of NC_041399.2, from coordinate 62,559,338 downwards.
CTGCAATGAGGTCAGAAAGTCTGTCACTGGTTTCTCTCACTTTACCACTTTGTACAAGACGGCATGCAGCACTATTGATTAAAGAAAGGCGATGCACTGAAATGCCATTTGTGGAAGCAAAGCATGTTTCACATTCTGAAAAATTGTATTTTAAGATTTGTAGGCTACATGCTATGCATATAAAACTCAAAACAAGCTGGCTCACTGCTATTGTCAGGCCTGCCAAATTTTGCATTACTAAATATGGGGTCCAGGAAATAACAACAGCTTGTAATGGCACCCATATTTTTTTTTTTTTTTTTTACTTTAATCTTCTCAAGTCATTTCTATCAATCAAGCCCATTTCCGATTTCAATGATGGGAACAGATTGTTAATTAATAAGAACCTGAGGTGAGGCTGAGGGGACATGTTATTTTATCAAGACCACAACTCAAAATGCTGGCAGGCAGTGGTGTCCCAGAAAGCACCTTCATAAGATGACAGGTTAGATATTTTTTCTCCATGTCGTGAGAGTGAAGGAGCTGTTTCACAAGTAATAGGGCCTTAAAGCTACATGTTACTGTGCTAAGGCTAGACACAACATTTTGTAGGCTTCACATTTTTTAAAGTCAGTTTGAGCATCTCACTGTAAATTGCCTAAGCAGTGCAGGGTAACCTCCACCTCAGATTTCCCAAGAATGTGCAATTAAGTGAAGCTTTAGAGGAGTCCATTAAAAATATCAAAGCAGACAGAAAAGAAATTAAATCTGGAAATGTCAATATAAGACAGATACAATAATTTATGTATGTCTTCCAGTGTTGTGTCCTCTATTTCATTTATTTTTTATATTTTGCTGTCTTCTGCTGCTCACTGATGATGTCATTGCTTTGGCCACTTAAAATAATGGTTGCTCTGTATGGTTTCTTCACATTTTTTTTTGGCATGTGCAGTTACAGGTAGTCGCTTATTTTAGGATGAGCTGCATGAACGGAGATTATCTGATCCTTTTAAATAAATGTTCTGACCCTTCCTCCATTTAGTGTTTTTGGAGTATTGTATTGTAAATATAGTTTCAGTGTCTGTCCTGTCTCTAACTGACCACAGATCACATTTAAATGTATGTCTACCATTCACCCTTAAAGAATCTCTGTTACTCACAAATTCATTAATACCTTTGCATAAAAAGATTTAAACAACTACTACAGCAGACATTCCGGATACACCATTACATTAGGAGAAAGTAGAAACATCCATAATTCATTGCCTAAATTGAAAGAGAAATCAAACAACTGCAAAAATCAGACTAAACAGTAACCTCCAAAGTAAATCAAAGGAAGCACAAAACAAAGTGTTAATTACTTGTGACACAGTTCCTTTTGTGCAGGATGTGATGTCAGGTTTTGGTAGGGGTACTTTATGACATACTGTAAATGGTTTCTTAGTAACAACGAGAAAGACTTTGATGAGATCAAGACAGGGATGAATTCTAACAAAACTGAAATACCATATATACTCAAATATAAGTCGGTTCTTGAAACCCAAAAAAATCGATCATAAAATCAGACCCCGACTTATACACCTGTTCAAAAATACGACACTTAATTTTTTAAATTTTTTTTAACATCTTCTTACCTCCTCCAATCTCGCATTAGTTTCTCAGACGCATTGAACTTTGTTGCAGCAGTGCAGTTACCGATTTCTTTCGCCACTTCAACGACGTTTCATTTAAAACCAGCTTCATATTTTCTTCTGTGCGAATTCTCCATCGTAGATAAGGGATGCTCTTACAATAAAGGTGTATGAGGGTGTGAGATACAAAAAACACAAATCTGTGTAAACATTGCTTCGGAATAGTTCGGTTATTACCGTGTGATCACGTAGAGAGAGAGAGAGGTTAAGAGCACATGCTGATACAGCGCATTGCTGCTGGTGTAAATTTTATTCATTCTAACAGTTCTAGGAGTTTTGGGTCCCCATCCAAACTTTCAAAACTTTACATGTGTTCTACTCCCTCATAGGAGTTTTGCAGTCAATGTTGCTATAAAACAAAGCTGAATGTCATCTTAAGGAAGCTCTTAGTGGGAACAGTAAAAGATGTGAGGCTATAAAAAGAAAAATTCATTAATACACACATAAGGTGCACTGGAAAAAGAGAGAAGATTTGGAGAGAAGCAATGCTGCTAGGTCACAGTCACAGCCACTGTGCTGAGCTCATTGACCTCCTACACTGTTAATATTCATTAACAACAGACATTCATTACGGACTTATCCTGTGCCGTGATTAATAGTTGCCATTTTAAACGCTGTTATCACATGCTGCAGATTGCAATTGTCAAAATATTTTGTTATTTTACATTTTGCTTTTGTTCTATTTATGTGGAAGTTTGGAAAATGCATGATAATGTCTTCATCATTCTGTTACCGTATATATTTGCGTATAAGTCGGGTCTTGAAACCTGAAAAAACGATCATAAAATCAGAACCCGTTTTATACACCCGTTCAATGCGACACTTACATTTTTTTGTTGTACATCTTCTTGCTTCCTCCAATCTTGCACCAGTTTCTCAGACGCATCGAATTTAGTTGCAGCAGCGCAGTTACCAATTTCTTTCACCACATCAATGACTTTTAATTTAAAACCAGCTTCATGTTTTCTTCTGATCGAACGCTCCATCGTAGATAAGGGATGCTCTTACAATAAAGGTGTATGAGGGTGTGAGATACAAAAAACACAAAACAGTGAAAACTTTGCTTGGGAATAGTTCGGGTATTACCATGTGGTCACGTAGGCACGATACATAGAAAAAATGGCAGTGTGCTCCATGGTACGGGTTAGCATATCATAATCTCTTGGACCAATAGCATGAGTTTTCCGCATTCGGTTTATATGACCGACATTATAAAATACCAGAAATGAAACAGTAAAATCAAGTCCTGACTTATCCGCGGGAGTATTTCTTGAGAAGTGTGCATCTCAACTCAGGGTCAACTCCTTCTCACTGAATCTTGAGAATCCTGCAAAATTAAACTATTGTTTTTAGTCTTCAGTCTGGTAGTTTGTATCTGTGCATTTCACAAAATATTTCCTTACTTAGAATGAAACAATGCCAGGCTCTGACACAATTAATTATTAGCAATACAGCCAAGTTTTGTTTAGCAAATGGTTTACTGAAATTTTGCCATTGTGAACATTCATCTGCCTCATGCACTGCCTACTTGGCAGCCTCTGTTCATACCATTTACTTGAAGTCTGAGTAACCGCATTGCCACTAACATTCCCAACTCTATAAGCTGATCCAAGCCAGACTCCTCCCAGAAACTCCTTGGCATCCACAAACCTGGGCCAGTGGATTTAAGCTGTAGAGAAGCTAGAACTCTGAACTAGATTAAGTTTTCCCATTCTTTTGCACACATATTATGTAAAAATTCTTATTTCAGGTTTATTTGGTTCTAAAGGCAATCACTGATATTTTTATCAGGATGTTATTTTGTTTGTTGTGTACAGCTGCTAACCATTTTGTTATATAGGGCAACTATAGGTCACGACTTAGGATGTAAATGAATAGATGTTATAAGGTCATACACTTCCTGATTATCTGAGATTCAATGGAAACCTAAATGTTGACAGTGTCTCTTGAAGTAATCATCTTGCTTTCTTTGTTTAGTAATTTGACTACAATGATAGATAGAAAAGATTAATAATTTGGACCTTTGTTTTACAATGACAGATAGAAAAGACTGATAATTTGGACCTTTGTTTTGTGACTTCCACTTCATCGCCTGCTCTCTGCTTGTTAAATATTTCTGCCTTTTCCCACTTATGGAATTAAAGAGGGAGAAAGGTTCTTGATCAGATGAAAATATCTGTGCTTATGGTACATATTTTGATGACCGCGAAACACTATTTTGTCACAAATTTATTTGCTAAATAAAACTGCAAATTTGATGAGTCAAACAATATTTACAAAATTACTAGACACAACTTTTTCACATTCTGTTTTCTCTCAAACTTGTAGTACTCTGGAACCTCTTTTTGTAGTATTATGAAAATACCAGTAATGGCACACTGTGCAATAACATGCAGTGAATACACTTGACTTGAGCATTCCTAGTTTTCATCCTCTTTCTCTGTACGTTTAGCATTCGTTTGCTCAGAGGTTGATGCTCTTGCTGCTTCCTGAGCAGCTCTTCTTTTCTCCACCCTAGCGGCCCGCTTCATCTCTTCTTTCGTTGGCATCTTTTTGTGTTAAAACTGATTAAGTCATTGTTTGTGTTGCAATTACTTACATTTTCTTTAATTTTTCACTTAAGCTGGCACTTAAGTCTTCAATCTCCCTCAAGAATGATTTAAGATATGAAGAGGTATGGGAAGTGATGGCGAAGGTGGTACATATGAGAACAGCGCCCTGCTGGACGCTGCCAAAAGCTGATTCTACAATAAAATAAAAATAAAAAGAGGAAAAACCTTGGAGGTCAATCATCATCCCGAAAGCGGATAGTAGACGTCAGGTAGTATATGTGTATCAAATTATAGGTCAATAGGTCAAACACTTTGCAGGCTACTGGTGATTTAAAATCCTGGACAGACAAATGAACAGCCATGGTAACGTATTACATATAAAGATTTCTAAATCAGAATGCTTCAGCTAGAGGATTCATGCCTGACAGTAAATTATCTTTAAAACTTGCATAAATGGTAATGCCAACATTCTAGCCTAATTAGACACGTGGGATCTTTTGATACTAGTCCTTTTACAATATTAAAATGTCTTATGCAATTTCCACTAAAAGAATGTTTAAGGTCCCAGCTCTTTGAAACGTTCTGCTTCACTCCAACTCTAAAAAGCACATGAGTATTAATGTTCACATCACTCCTATTTAGATTAGATGGATTAGATTAGATAGAACTTTATTAGTTCACTGGGGAAAATCTGGCTTTTTACAGAGGCTCTTTAAACAAACAAACAAATAAATAAATAAACACATACACTATGGTCTGAACACACACATGCATGACTTAAAAGCATGAAAATTAAATAGAAAGAAAACATCTGACTTGGCAGTCCCAGTCACAGTGTAGAACTATGCAGACATATTGAAGTCCCAGTAGCCCCAGATAAGGGGGATGAGACAGAGTACAGCAGTGAGGTGGAAAACAGTGTTTCTTGGTGAAAAGGGAATTACCTGAACCTTAACATCAGCAAAACCAGGGAACTGGTTATTGACTTTTGCAGCACCAAAGAGCTTCTATGTCTGGTCACTATTCATGGAGTGGAGGTAGAGGTGGTGCACTCCTACGAGTATTTGGGGGTCCATATCAATGACAGGTTGGACTGGTCTTGTAACACAGAGAAACTACATAAGAAAGAGCAGTGCAGGCTGTTCTTCCTTAGTAGACTGTGCTCCTTTAATGTGGGAAGTAACACCCTTCACATTTTCTACAAATCTGTGATGGCCAGTGCAATTTTGTATGTTGTTTTGTGCTGGGCTGGTAGCATCACTTCATGAGATGCCCACTGAATCAATGAGCTTATTAAAAGGGCAGGCTCAGTTATGGGCCACACACTGTACCCCATGGAAGTAGTAGCGAAGGAGAGAATTAAAACAAAACCGAGTGCCATTGCTGCACATTCTCACCATGACACATTAAAACTGAGTATCATCGGCCAACAAATTATTCAGGTGAAGTGTGTCAAGAAACCCTAGTGGGGCTCCTTTATGCCAACGCTAATGTGTCTGCGTTAATGCCTTACTGCGACTGCCAAATCAGAAAAATTCTTTTGTTTTTTTTTTCTTTTTTTCTTCCTTTTTAGTCATTCTGAATTCTGATGTATGTGAATATATATATACTAGACATTAAGCCCGTTACAATAACGGGCACTAGAACAGTAGTGCATTCTCTTTGAGAATTTTTTTACGCTCATTTTCCTGTTCCTCTATAGATCTATTTGCTCTTCTGAGTCTTTTTCTTTTAGCGTTTTTCTGACGCTCATTATCTTTTTCTTCTTTTTTGTGTGGCATGTTGTTAGTAGATAGTCACAGTAATATAGGCTTGTACATCCGTAATATTTTCTCTTACAGTAATACTGGCTTGTATGTGGCTGTAATATGCATCACTGTATTGTGTGGCTTTAATTTTCTATCGCAGTAATACTGGTTTGTATTTCCGTAAAATGCCTGTAATTTTCTCTGACAGTAATACTGGCTTTGATGTCCGTAATATACGTTTAATTTTCTGTCACAACAGTGGGCAATCAGCAGATTTTCCCCAGCAACTGATGTAATGTCTGGCGTGCAGCTGATAATCGTGCTTGTGGCGTCTCTCCAGCAAGTACAGTGCAGTTCCCCAGCAAGTATTTTAATCTGTGCTGGTGTGCAGCTGATTATTGTATGTGTGGCGTCTCCCCAGCAACGGATTTTATGTGTGTGAAAATAAATCTACTTTTAAAAGTCATCCTATTGTAATATCATGAAAATTCGTATATTTAGGAAAACCCCTTCAACGACTGACACTTTACACTTTATCGGACCAAGCTTCTTAATCGCAAATCTGACATCATCAGAGTGAACACTTGCACAACAACAAACACTAATCCAGCCTCTTTGGGGAAGCTGGTCTCCACGTCTCAGTACCGATTAGATTTTTCGTGCCTTTTGTTTTAAGTCTTACCTCATTTCCAGAAATCCGATTGGATCGGCCGCGCGATATTTTATAGGTCCCGCCCCCTCTGTCTTGTGTGACACATCAGGCGGCCTTTGAAGCATCTGCTTTAAAGCATTGCACCGTGCCCCTCGCATGCGCACTTCACCAGAAGACACACACAGACAATGGACGCACACAGGGGTTTTATTAAGGAGGATATATATATATATATATATATATATAATATATATACTGTAATTATTTAAGTAGTTATTTACTTAAAGAGCTTCTGTAAAAAGCCAAGTTTCCACCTGAGGACAAAAAAAATAGTTTTATCTAACTTGGCACACATTACTGAATGCACGTGTGTTATAATCTGCTTAATGATTTGTTTTCAGTAATTTTTATAATATAACCAAACGTCATACTTTACCTTTATGCTCAATAAAGAATTACACTTTTTCCAGCTTACACTCTTCAATCTTTTCTAGAGTTGTTGATTCCACCATACTGTTCATCATCACCTATTGTCATTTAACTGTTTAAGCAATCAGAATATTTGTACTTTTTTAGGCTCTTCTCAGTGTTTATTCCCCAGTGCTATATTATGCAATTTAACCAATTTCTTTTTGCATTTCTTTGTACTTTTTAATTTTTTAATTCTCTGTGAAAGTTACCTTATACAATTGATTGATTGATTGTTCGATCAAGATGCCTTTAGAATGTGTCTTTCTTCAAGAATACATTCTCATTTTGTGAGACACATGTGTAGTTTAAAATTCAGTTTTTGCATTTATATAGTCCCACAATTTATAATTTAAAAGTCAGGATGAAATAGTGAACATTCACAGTACTAAAACAAAATCAGTAAAAGCATGTTATAATTAGAAAACTACAAAAATTAGCTAAGGCGAGTGTGATCTACAGGAGTGGCTCTGCTCATTAGTATCAGCTACCCTGCTCATTTAGATCAGACGGAAAGCTCAAGTGTTTTAAACCTGCAATCACTGTTAATCAATCTTGATGTAATAAATAGATATGCAAACCAGAGCACACTCAATATACTAAGGGCGGCAATTATGAAAAATGTTTTTGACATTCTAAATTGTAACACACCTGAGGCAAAAGTGATAAATGATTTTTAATACAATTTGTCAACAGTCCCAATAAGCATAACAGCATTTTTGAAATGTGAGCAGCAGAAGTCCACCGAAAGCCAATTTTCCCAGATTATAATCAAAATGGAACATTATAGAACAGCACAATTCTGAAGAGTGCAAGAAATAAAGCAGTCATAAATTTAAAAATAGATGCCAAGCACATTTATGCCAAAAATTGAAAAAAATATTGAATTAATAACTGAATGTAGCTAAATAAAAAGACTATGCAAGACAACTTTAGAAAATTGTGGAAGAAGCCTTAAGACTGCTCTTTTGTGTTTGATAATCAAACAGTTTGTTGTATAGACATCAGCAGAAATCAATAGCTGCTAGTAATATATGGGGCCTTTAGATGATTGACTAAAGCCTTCAAGTTCACAAAACAGTAATATAAAGTAAAATCTTCATTCCAGAATGTCTCAGTGGTGCAGTAGTTAGCTGCAAGAGACTGAGTTTGAATACTGACCTGATCACTATCGGCAAGGATTTTGCGATTTATCTCTGTGTCCATTTGTGTCTTTCTCACAGATACTGCAGTTTGCTATCCATTGTCCCATGAAATCCAGGTGAGGTTGTCTGATGACTCCAAAATTTGCCCTGCTGGTATTCGGACTGGTTCCTGGCAACTCCTCAATAGAGTTAAGGGGGTTAAGGACACGGGTATACTCTCCATTTCATTTTAGTGTATGCAGCAGCTAGTTTTATTCAGCAACAGCAGGAGTCTAATTCAGTAATCACAAAAAAGTGAGTGTCCTGAAAAACTATGTTGAGTTTACTTGAGCCTAAAAGTAATTGAAATTTGAACAAGTTAGGTGCACATTCAGGTGTTTTCAAGAACTCAGTTAATGGAGTTAAAAGCTGGTGTATTTTACATGTTACTTCAACAAGTCGGTTATCATACTTTTGTTTAGTAAATATTTTTGAAACAGTGAGTGATATTGAGAAAAATAACAGTTATGATAGATTGCAATTACATGTGTTAGTTGACTACATTAAAAACAAGTTCTTAACCCTTAAACTGCTACATACTTGGGGGTTAATGCACCCCTAGACGCTGTAAAATGAATAGACTCGACACACTTAAAAAGGTTTGGGGCAGCCACACACATATTATTCCTGGCTGCAAAAGAGTCTTTTAAATACAGAAATGTTCTCTATACCGAGTCCAAAACAGAACTGTCGATGGTTTGTCAAGATGGTGGTTTTAAGGGATAGGACTGGAAGTGATGTAAGGGAACCGGAAGTGATGTTCTTCATTAGTCAGAGTAGATGCCGGAAGTGATACTCTTCTAGGCACCGGAACCGGAAGTGATATTTTTCTGGGTGCCGGAACCGGAAGTGATGTCTTCTGTTCTAAATCAGACAGGTTTTCCCGCGGCTGGTCTGCAGAGATAACAGGAGAAAGTTTAGTGCACCCCCGCCACCCCCCTGGCCTGGTGTGGAATTACCTTTGCTTGGTCCATACAACGTCTTCCTAGTCGCACGTGTGTGACATCCCCCCCCCCCCCCTCAGCCCAGACCCATTGGGTCGGGCGTACCGGTCCGATAAGTCGTGGCATCGAGAAAGGGTATTGGCATTGGTGTGCAGTACACCACGGCGATAAACGACTGAATACTTATAAGGCTGCACATCTAAAAACCACCTTGCGACGCATGGATTGGACTCCCTATGCAAGGCCATTCACTGTAAAGGTGCATGGTCTGTCACAAGAGTGAATTCATGCCCCAAGAGGTAATATCTCAGCTGAGTAATCGCCCATTTAATAGCCAAAGCTTCCCGCTCCACTGCTGCATACCTGGTTTCATGATCCAGCAGTTTCTGGCTCAGGTACATAATGGGGTGTTCAACTCCATTGACACTTTGGCTCAGCACGGCTCCAGGACCTGTGTCCGAAGCGTTTGTCTGGAGGATGAAAGGCATAGAAAAGTCAGGCGCTTTCAATATAGGAACTGACATAAGGGCCATTTTCAGGTGACTGAATGCAGCCTCTGAAGTCTCATCCCATACCACATGATTAAGTTTCCCCTTTCTTGTGAGGTTTGTCAAGGGCGTTGCTCTCTCAGAGAAACGGGGTACAAACCGGCGATAGTAACCCGCTAAGCCAAGAAAGGCCTGAATCTGCCTCTTGTTCATCGGACGGGGCCAATTCAAAATGGCATCTATTTTAGAACACTGTGGTCTCACCATACCCCGGCCCACTAGATAGCCTAAATATTTGGCTTCGACCAACCCAAAATAACATTTCTTCGGATTAATACGAAGACCAGCTTTTGCTAGTGACCGCAATACAGCTTGAACCTGCTGTAAGTGTTGCTCCCATGTGTTGGAATAGATAACAACGTCATCCAAGTAGGCAGCACTATATGAATTATGAGGACGGACTTTGGAATGTCGCAGGTGCCCCATGTAATCCAAATGGGAGAACACGATACTGCCAGTGCCCACTAGGGGTGCTAAACGCTGTCTTTTCCTTAGCGGAGTCCGTTAAGGGAACCTGCCAGTACCCCTTAGTCATATCTAAAGTAGTCAAGAATTTAGAGTTACCTAGCCGCTCGAGGAGGTCGTCCACTCGCGGTATCGGATAGGCATCGAACTGGGAGACTTGGTTAAGCCGACGGAAGTCATTGCAGAAGGGCGGCACGGTGGCGCAGTGGGTAGCGCTGCTGCCTCGCAGTTGGGAGATCTGGGGACCTGGGTTCGATTCCCAGGTCCCCCCTGCGTGGAGTTTGCATATTCTCCCCATGTCTGCGTGGGTTTCCTCCGGGCGCTCCGGTTTCCTCCCACAGTCCAAAGACATGCAGGTTAGGTGGATTGGTGATTCTAAATTGGCCCTAGTGTGTGCTTGGTGTGTGGGTGTGTTTGTGTGTGTCCTGCGGTGGGTTGGCACCCTGCCCAGGATTGTTTCCTGCCTTGTGCCCTGTGTTGGCTGGGATTGGCTCCAGCAGACCCCCGTGACCCTGTGTTCGGATTCAGCGGGTTGGAAAATGGATGGATGGAAGTCATTGCAGAACCTCTAACTTCCATCAGGCTTACTGACCATGACAATAGGACTGGACCAGGGGCTATAACTTTCCTCAATCACACCAAGGTCCAGCATGCATCTGATCTCCAGCTCCATTTCAGCCTTTTTTGCTTCGGGAATTCTGTATGGGCGTTCTCGGACTATAACCCCAGGTTTCGTCACAATGTCATGCGCAATCAGGGAGGTCTGTCCTGGACTTTCAATTACTACCTCAGGGACAGACAGGATAACTACTTAGAGCTCCTGTCATTGTTGGCGAGTCAGATTATCTCCGAAATTAAGGTTTAATTTATGAGCAAAGAGAGAGTGGGGCTGTCCGGAGGAGGGCTCGAGATCCCTGTCCTTCCACGGTTTCAGCAGATTGACATGATAAATCCGCTCACTGGAACGACAATTCGGTTGTTTCACTAAATAATCGACCAATCCCTTTCTCTCCTTAATTTCATAGGGGCCTTGCCAATGAGCCAGTGTGGCATTGGATATAATGTGCATTGGCCATCTATCAGAACAACTGCATTCTTTGCAAACTTAAGGGAGTCATCGTTCCACTGCTCCCTTTTAAATGAAGCCAGGGTTTGCCTAAATTGAAACTGCAGGCATGTAAGGAGATCGGATTCGACCTCAAAGGGCGGGGTTTCATCCCGAGTTGACTCCGTGCTTGATGATGACGTCCCAGGTGTTTCCCCATCATCACCAGAGGCCGAACTCCGCTCCCCAGCTGGCTGTAAACACGGCATGGAAGAAGTTGAGGGCGCTAATTCCGCATCCGTGACTAGACCTAGTGAAAGAAGCCTAGACCTGGCAAAGAAGCGTCTGTGCTACCGCTTTTAATGTCTACCCAATCTCTGCCTAATATCACGGAGAAGGGAGGACTATCCATCACCGCCACAGTCAACTTTTTTAATACGCCGTCCTGACATATATAACATCTGGTGGATTTATAATTCCGGACATCCCTGTGAATGCAAGTAATGTGGGTTTTAATCTTTAACCATTGTTGCGGTAATACCAGATGGTGAGCAACAATAGAAATGTTACTGCCGGAATCAAATAAAGTTGTAGCTTTAATTCCATTAATTAACACTTCTCCCGTATGTGTAAAGGCCAGAGGGTTAGCGAGTGAACACCGTGCCTCCCCCCATATCACTCCGCAGACCCCATCGCTGCTTCGTGGAGCCTGCCGACACATCCCAGTGTCCATTTTTAATAATGTAATCGGAGCAATTTACAGCTTTTGTTAACCGTAAGCAGTAACATTTCATTAATACTCTGGCATGCTACATAAAAAGGCATCTCCAATTATAGATGGCCATTTGCAGACTGAAATCAGAGAGCATAGATGTGTTTTTTCTCTTGTTACATGCGCATTATCGATTTGGTTCATCACTAGTGATCGGACCTTTTGTTTAATTTATTTCAGGTAAGTTGTGGCTGGAGCTCATGGCATTTACAGTAGAAGTAACATGTTGTCATTCAGCATATTTGCACTTGTTGATGAGACCCGGTGCTTAGGCTACCAAATAAAGATTCTTTCCATGCCTCTAATTTAGAGACAAGAACATCTATCTCGCACTACAGGATGCATCATATGGGAGGCTGCTCTGTCAGCCAATGAGGGTCGTCAGCATCGTGATTGCATAGGTATGAGTTTGATTAGCGTGGTCCATATATGGTTGTTTCAAGGTGGAACAGGGTGGGAACTGACTTGCGTTCATGAATGCACATGGATGCAAATGTACGCATAAATATGCGTACACCGGGTTTTATAAATCTGAAATTTTTTTTGGCATATGCATTTTCCTCTTTTTTGGTGTATCCATATTTTCATACTCAAAATCACACAAAGTTTTACAAATAAGACCACAGGTATGGAGCTTTACTGTTTGATGAAAATGTCAGATAAATATTGAGTCATTAACATGTTATGTTGTTATGTTGTTGGTTTTAGTGTAACATACTGAGATAGATAGATAGATAGATAGATAGATAGATAGATAGATAGATAGATAGATAGATAGATAGATAGATAGATAGATAGATAGATAGATAGATAGATAGATAGATAGATAGATACTTTATTAATCCCAATGGGAAATTCACATGCTCACTCTGTGCTTACAAAGTGATGCTTAAATGATTCCTTTCCTCTTCCATTATTTTCTAGATCAGTGATATTTGCTTTTTTCACTTTTACAGCTAACGTACCTCAAATAAAAGGAAAAGTGAGCTGAACTTGTATTAATAGTCCATTGTAGCCTGTGTGTCAATCTACTCGGTGGTCTCTGGAAGATACAGCTTGATGCCGATGCCAGGACTGACCAGGGACACTCTGAAGGCTGTTGTGGAAAAGGGGACGGTGGCAAAAGTAGATGTCATCATGAACAATACTGCTCTTCACCTCCAGGGGGCTGTTTTCTTGAAGTAATTTTAGCCAGAGGCTTATACCTTCAAGGTTCAACACGAAGCGCCTCTGGGGATCTCTTTTGCCTGTGGCCATCAGGCAGTCCAATGTTTCATCCTGATGTCTCCATCCAGAAGCCTTTGGAAAATAGTACAAACTTTAATTTGCTAGTTACTTTATAGCAAAATTTTTTTTTATGTTTAATTCTATTGTCTTATATAGTACATTGTAGACTTCTGTGTATCATGTGGCACCCGGCTGGGGGTGGTACCCAGCCGGGACGCCCAGGAAGACCGGAGGAGGGCTTATGCCTCCTCCAGACCACGAGGGGGAGACCACCCTGGTTCCTTTGGGGGGTCCTTCCTACGGAGCTGGGAAGCTCAACCCTGTAGGGGCCTGTGGCCACCGCCAGGGGGTGCCCCAATGCCTTGGGGACCCTGGACCTCAGCACTTCCGCCACACCTGGAAGTGCTGGGGGGAAGACGAGCAGGGACACCTGGAGTGCTTCCGGGCATGCAGCTGGCACTTCCGCCACACTGGGGCGTGTCGGTGGGAGATTGCCGGAACACACCTGGAGCACATCCGGTTGCTTATAAAAGGGGCCGCCTCCCTTCATACAATGACATGAGTCGGGAGAGAAGAGAGGATGAGGTCTCTGGAGGAGAGAAGGAGGCAGCCTGAAGAAAAGGCATTGTGTGTTGGCCAGGACTTTGGGGTATTGGGGTTTGTGAGCAGAAGTGTAAATATGGAAGACCTCAATAAACGTGTGTGGGGTGGTTCAAACGTGTCTGCCTGTCTGTGTCCGGGTCAAGTTCCACAATCTTATGCTTTTAGGTTTTTTGTTTTGCTGCAGTATGCAATTGAATTTCTCCTTGGGGATCAATAAAATATATATAATCTAATAAGGAGTCCATCTCTATAATACAATATGAATGTGTTTTTATCTCATAATATACAGTTTAGCTGCTTTTGAAGGGCTGGGTCATATATAAAGAGTCTACACAATGATTTTCTAATTCATTTAATGCTTAAATATGAAAACCTGTAACTACAGACAAATGTTCTCCCAAAATTATTTTAATAGTAAAGAGAATATAAATATATAAATAAATATATGCACATTTCTTTATGGAAAGAAACAAAACAAACATGCTGTTAATAAAACAAATTTCGGCACATGCAGTTGTCTCAAAATGTCATTATGCGACAAAAAGCTGGTCAAGGTAACAGCTGTTCTGAAATTTTTCTTATATTGTAAAGTTTTGTATTAGAGTTGTACAAAACAGAGCTTAGCTTGAGCTCTATAAATACTCTCTTGAAGTGGCATATGATGAGTGTTATCACCTATTCCTTTTTGGGCACAACATGTAACAACAATAGGTCATCGTATACTACTGTACACAGTGGAATTCTGACCCTTTAGATGTGGCTTCTAGCAACAAGTACTAATCATGCAGCTGCTCATGTAATTTTGCAAAGGGCAAAATAAAGACACTGCACAGTATTTACCTACAGAATGTGAAAATAGGAAGCCATATGAGGCACAAATTGCAGCCTAAACTAAACTTATTAAAGCTAAACTTTGCTTGTCTGTGTTGTGCTTTGTTAACCTCTTTGAGTCTCCCTCCTATGTGGTTGTAGATCAAGATGTCCACAGCTTTATATCACAAAATACTTTTTTTCCCAAATGCTCTCTCATTTTGACTCATTGCTGTGGCAGGGCTACAATTAAGCATCCTATGGGGCAATATGTATTGTAGCTGAGATTGGGGTAAAGGTTGTGTACAATCTGTACAAAGAGTTACTCAGTGGTCCTTCTGTTTATTTGTCTCTACTACATATGCTCAGCAAATTCTGCCTGCCAGCTTTCTCATTACACATACACAAAATTCAAATTGAAGCAGTGGTGTCCACACCGTGGTATTCTTTAATGGTGACTTTACGCTAAATGAGAGGCATAGACAAGGCAGATATGTGAGAGAGTTTGTTCAAGTCCATAAGAAAGGTGCATACCCCATTATAGTGCTTACCCTGTACTGCCTTTTTTCCATTGAGCTATATTAGTTGAATAGAAAACTGGCCATGGATGGTACATTTTTGTTACAGTGCTCTTTCCACATAGCCTGTTAGTTCCAAACAAGTGTTCTCCAAACCATATCCATGGCAGCCCCCCAAATTTTTCTGAATTTTTGCTCAATGCACCAGCAGAATAGGCCAATGTAATTACATACTGTATGTACTTACATTTTAGAAGGGGAGTAGAGAAAAGAGACATGTTTACATTTACAAATTATTTTTTTAGTGAAAGTTGTTCTACAGCTTTTGACTCATGTCATAATTGGTGAGTTTTACAATTTTCTTTGATGTTTGTCAGATGTGAAACAAATTACCTTGCATTTCTTCATCAAACTATTGTAAACTTTCTGTATTTTAATATGTTGATACAGTGCAACTTTTAAATTTGTTTCTATACCAGTTACAATTGTAAAGAGCTTTTTTAATTGCCAAAATGCCTAAAACAATAAAGGATCATTTATACAGAAAGATTAAGCTCACCTCTATCCCAAGTTAGCTGTTCCTGTATGGGGGACAGTACCTGACTTTAATTTTGTCCTGTACTGTATGTTATTCATTGACCTCTGGCTCCTGCTTGCAGAATTTCACCTGCATGGCGTGTTGTGAAGTATTAAGTCATGTAAAAAACTAGCTACTCATTACTTTAGTCTAGCATACCCTGACTAGAGCTGCTAATTAGCTTTGCAAATTGAATTTCTGTTTGCGTGTCATTTGTACAGAAGAATAACCATCACAAACCCTCCTCTATTTGTTTCTCTTCTTGGTATCTGGATGTGGCACTTGGTGCCACTGCTCTACTGCCAGGCTGTTCTCCTGTATACAGAAAAATCATCTTGGATAAAGGGATATTGAAATCATCAGACAGAAAGATTCTGTCATCTGACTGGATGGCCATCACAGTCTGCACTATATAAATCCCAGGTAGCATGTTGATGGCCACTTGGCCGAGGTCTCCAGGACTGTGATTTAATTTTTGTATTTTATTCATTTTTCTCTTGTACAATTTTATTCTCATTTGTTTTCAATTGGCCATAGTTCATCAGTTAAGTACAGGGCAGATATTGTTGGTTTCCATTTGTGTTTAATCAGTTCTAACTTGTTCTTTGTGTGTTTTAACAAATCTATATTTATATGTGTACAAGTTCTGTATTTAGTAATTAGTATAATTTACTGTATACTTGCATTTTAACTGAGCCGCCACTCAGTAAAGACCACTAAACAAAAATAAGTTGTATTGTATTGGATATGCTTATTTTAAGTAACTGTGTACAAGTCATAAGCATATTATGTTTTGCAGCGCAGACAAAATTCAAGCAATAAAGTAAAAATATACACCAATGACAAAAAAATATTAAATCAGCACATAAAGTTCAAATACATATGCAGCACCCAGAATATTTAAACTAGGTTAAAACCATTTAAATATACACTTGTTTTTTAATATGAGTATTGACATCATCCCTACTACATCAACAATACCTACCATGTCAACTGGAATGACCAGTGAAGAAGTCCACCTCTGACCTTCAGTGTGGGCTGTCCATAATTGAAGACCAAATAAGGAGACAACTGAGGAAGCTACACACAAGAAAAGCTGTGGGATCAAATGGAGTCAGTCCTCAAGTTCATAAGGCCTGTGCTGACCAGCTTTGTGGTTGTCACCTGTTCAGTCTGTCCCTAAGGCTACAGAAAGTGCCACTGCTGACATTCCTACAAGTATTTGGTGGGTCTACATTAATGACAAGTTGGGCCGGACTCGAAAAACACAGAGGAGCTACATAAGAAAGGGCAGAGCAGGCTTTTTTCCTTAGGAGACTGTGTTCCTTTAATGTGGGAAATGACATCCTTTACATCTTCTATATCTGTGATGGCCAGTTTGATTTTCCACACAGTGGTGTGCAGGGCACTCAACAGAGGCCCACCAAATAAACAAGCTAATTAAAAAGGCAAGTTCAGTTATAGGACTAACTCTGGACCCCGATGGAGGGAGTAGTGAAGGAGAAAATTAAAACAATGTGCCAATATGAACAATGCTGCACATCCTCTCTGTGACACACTAGCACTGAGGACTTTCAGCCAACAAATTATTCAGCAGAAGTGTGTCAAGAAATGCTACTGGGGCTCCTTTATACCAACAGCAATACATCTGCAAAATGCCTCACTGTGACTGGGATAGCCATGTCAGAAGTTTTCTGTCTCTTTAATTGTCTTTCTTTATATTCATTCCAGTGTGTGTTCAGACCAAAGTGTGTGTATATATTTATTTAAGTACTTACTTAATCTATCTATTTATGTGTTAATTTATTTAAAGAGCTTCTGTAAAAAGCCAAATTTCCCCACTGGGGACAAATAACATTCTATCTAAATCTTAATGTTTGGTTAATGTGACATCACTAATGCTAATTTGCTTGTTCAACATTGAAAGTTAGAATTGAAATTTTGAAACAAATCACAGCATTATATTTGTGACACCCTTCATATTTACTTGTGACACCCCAAGGTTTCACAATAACTAAAATGGAAAGCGCTTGTTTTAGTCTTTGTGCCTGCATCATTGTGATTAATCACTCTACTAAAATCGGGGTCTTAAAACTCTATTCTGAGTTGTCATGAGGTTGAAAGTTTTCATTCTACACAAATTTTATCTTTAACTGGCCTTCTGGATTAAACATCCTAATTCACGGTTGGTAACTTTTTTGTGCCAATCTGGTATTTCCCAACAGGACTGGCTTACTTTTAAAAGTAATTTAATAAGTATTTGTGAGCTTCATATACAGAAAAAGTTAGCGTTCCTGGTCTCGTTTGTTAAAGTTTTGCTTATTTATGTTTTTGCTTGCTAATAAGCACAACTGCATGGAATAACATTGAATAAGATATTTATATTTAGTATTAGTATAATTTGGATTACATGTATTCAAACCATAAAATGAAAAAAGACTCATACAGTAAGCAATAATTGTGACAGAAAAACACAAAACCCTTTTAAATATCTTGCAAGTGTAAGTCCTGCACTGCTCATTTTTCTAACTACTAGTAGAAAATTGGAAACTAATTGAACATGGTATTTTAATTCAAAGCAAAAATGAGGTATTGACTATAAAAATTGCAGACGAAAAACCTGCAGCCACACGGGATCCCAGAATAGAGTTTGAAAACCACTGTTCTACAATACTGAGATGTGTGTGGCAACTGTGATCAAGTTTGAGTTTGAGGCCATCCTTTATACGCAGTTGTTTTCGAATTTATGATACTTATTCATTTCTTTCATTACTTCAATTTCTGATGGCCTCAACTCTGGCCTTGAATGACATTATATAAAGAACCTGTAGCTGGTGGCTTTGGATGCATTAAATTATTGGAAAAGAAATGAATATCCATTCTCACACAACCCCCTTTTTCAGCTATATATTGCATGTTGCCTTTCCGTATGGAAAAGAATAAATTGTTAGTTGTTTATTTGACAGAAAAGAGTTAAAAATGCAAAAAAGTGTAATCTCAGTACAAACAAGTGTTATAAGATGCTTTTACATTTTTAAAGAGGATCTTCCTTTTATTTTTTTCAGGTAAAGTACCTACAGATCCCTGGCTTTTAAATAAACTACAGTCCTATGTCATCTGTTGATGCAGCACAGCTGGACATTGTCAAGACTAACAAACAAAAACACTGAAACACTTGTGACAAACAAAAGGATGGAAACAATATGTTAAAAAAAGGTGACTGCCTCAAAATGGCAGAGGAGGTGGTTTTAAGGGTGTCAAAAGGGAGCAGGAGGGCTAAGTAGACCATAAACCGAAAAGTGATGTCAACTGAGACCAGTCTATCAGTCATCTTTTCTACAGAGGAAGGAAGAGAATAAGCATTAGGTGACAGTGCCAACCCCTGATTTGGAGTATAACTACATTTAAAGTGAGTCCTGAGGTTGTCTCCCAATTGCATGTGTGTGACAACAGATAGATAGATAGATAGATAGATAGATAGATAGATAGATAGATAGATAGATAGATAGATAGATAGATAGATAGATAGATAGATAGATAGATAGATAGATAGATAGATAGATAGATAGATAGATAGATAGATAGATAGATAGATAGATAGATAGATAACATTACTTGTATCCATGGAGAAATTAACAGTTTATGGAAGTTAAAGAAGAAAAGTATAAATATAAATAAATCCCTATACATATAGTGAGAAGTCAAGTAAAATGACACCTTTTATTGGCTATTCAAAAAAGATTACAATATGCAAGCTTTCGAGGCAACTCAGGCCCCTTCTTCAGGCAAGATGTAATACAGAAACTGGAGTTCCCTGTGTTTATATAGACACCAGGACAAATACAACATTAGAAAACCTTTAAGTGAGACATCTTAAATGTAAAAAATTAATAGACCTCTTCCAACATCTGTCTGTATGTCTGTCGGTGTGTCTGTCCACTTTTCATGAGAGAACTACTTAACGGATTTAGATTGGGTTTTTTTTTCTATAATTTGCTTGAACACTCTGGTTGATTTTGCAACTTCTCTCATCGCGTTAAGTATCATAGTTCACTTGTGGTACTGATTTATTTGCGCAAATCTGACAGACACAGAGCGGACCCAAGGAGGGCAGGGTTCTCCTCACTCACGCTCCTGCCTTGGGGTGTACTTTACTTCTGAAAAGCTAGTAAACAAGAGAACTACTTAACAGATTTAAATCGTTGTTTTTCTATAATTTGCTTGAACATTCTGGTTGATTTTGTGACTTTTCTCATCATACTAAGAATCATAGTTCGCTTGCAGGAGCGATATATTCATGCTAATCTGAGACAGACGCTGCGGGCAGAGGGGAGTGGGAAGTGTGACGTCAGTAGTAGGAAGCACTCAGCACTCACACGCAAGCCTCTGTTTGAGTTGCTCTACCTCTGCATTTTGAAGTGTACCTTGCCTCCGCTTAGCCAGTGATACCTATTTGTTTTTGATTAATTTTTAAAGTTTGTCCTGTTTCACTACTACACAGCCGGAGCCGCGGGTGATGGCTAGTATTATATATTATATAATATATAGTATTTAAAAGAAAAATAAAATAAATATATATAAAATGATAAACAAACAGTAGCCTCCAAAGCAGAGATAAGAACTTCATACTTGGACAATAGAAAGTTGCTGCAGTCAATAGCAGGCTTGTAGTTGGCAGTAAGATGGTCAGTCCTGTCCACCTGTACCACAGGTTTACATTTAAATGCATTAACATTTGAATACCGTAGGTCCAGCTTGTTATGTCCACAAGCGGAAAATGCCATTAGAGTTTCAGTCAGTCATTTTCCAACCCGCTATATCCTAACTACAGGGTCACAGGGATCTACTGGAGCCAATCCCAGCCAGCACAAGGCGCAAGGCAGGAACAAACCCCGGGCAGAGTGCCAGCAGGGCACACACACACACACACACACACACATCAAGCACACACTAGGGACAATTTAGAATCACCTGACCTGCATGTCTTTGGACTGTGGGAGGGAACCAGAGCACCCAGAGGAAACCCACGCAGACACGGGGAGAACATGCAAACTCCATGCAGGGAGGATCCCGGAAGCAAACCCAGGTCTCCTTACTGCGAGGCAGCTGCGCTACCACTGCGCCACCGTGCCGCCCTCCATTAGAGTTTGTTCCATATAAAGTTCCAGCAGTCAGAATGATTCATCTTTATGGTGTTGATTTCTGTGGTTAAGTTAATAAATAACAGTATGATACAACTCTCTCCTAGGGAGTATCGTGGACAAATTCAGTCAGTATTTCAATGTCTGCATCACAAATTTTATTTTAATTGTAATGTGTTCACTTTTTTTTTTTTTACTATTTCTCATTCACTTAAACCTCTAGACCGCATCATACTACTTTTTACACCTCATTTGATCATTTTAGTTTAGTGGTTTAATCCGGTTCTTCACAGTACTTAAAATGTCACTTTTTCTGAACTTGCTGTAACTCGCCATAACATGTGAAAGTTCTTTCAACCTAAAAAATGATTGAACATTCCTCATTATCTGGAGGTAGGCCAGATATGAAATATTTCCACCTTACTTTTATCCTTGCTCCATATCTTTGCCTTTTCCAGCCACAAAAAAGTTACTCCTCCAGTAAGGTGTAATATAGTTCCATAGTGATCGGAGTGCTTCCGGCTGACTTTTTAAATATTTGTTTTTTTCCATTATATGTTCCTTGGAGTCTCTTATACATGTATTCTCAGATGCTGTAAATATAAGGTAGTCTATAGATCATCCATGCTTACCCTGTGCAATATGTTGTTTGCAGCTCGTCTGAAGGCAGTTGTGATGGGCCGAAGCTCAGGTCTGCAATGACAGCAGCATATGTTCACTTTAAAAATCCATTTAAAATATGAAGGTAATTTATAGTAACAAGCCAGAGGCCAAAACATAACTGTAAAGTCACAAATTGAAAAATGAAAATTTAAAAAAATATAAAGTGCACTTGTAGTTTGTGAGAGTGAACCAGGAGAATGCATACTCAAATATGAAAGAACACGTAGATTCTGAATTGGGTAACAAATAGCCTCTGGCTTCTACAGATTTTAAGTCCTTTGTGCTTAAAATATTAGCTGTTATGTTAAAGTCTAACTCATAACACTTTATTAAACCCAATCAATTTAGAGTTATTATAAAAGTTGTTTTACTTAAGGAGAGTTTTAGAATGCCTGCGTTGCCATCTGTCCTGGCTGCAGGAAAGCTGAAAAGCAAAGTTTCAGTATTCCTAGAACAGAGTTGTTGTAAAATATAGCTTTAAATACTTAACAGCCAGTAAAAAAAATATAAAAGCGTAAAAGTGACTAGGATGTCATCTGATATTTTGCTGTGATATGGTCACAGTTGACAGCCTCACTGTGAAAATCCTTTGTCATAGAACATAACATTCAGTTGGTACAAGAGATGCCAGTTTTTGGAAATTTAGATCCTTTCTTACATTCACTTTGAATGTACATGGCCCTTTTATCAGTACATGCTATAAATGTGTCACTCTGCACAATTAAGATTCAAGCAGGTGTGAGGAAGTATGCGAAGGGAAAGGCCCATGGTCCTAGTCATTCTTGTAGACTTCTGCAGTGGAGTGATATTTGAATACATTGTGCATGTGACACTTACCCTGCTTTTATAAGAAGTCTTTGACAGCATGCCACATAAATGACTAATGCAGATCAAAGAAAATGGAAATCACACAGCAGCGACAGAAAAGTGGACTATACGAGAGCTCCATGTTTCAAATATGACTGTACAGTTGTTTCCCCTCTCTTTTCAAAGGCATATTTTCTAAGAAACACACTTCTTTTAGACTGAATTTAGCATTTCAATACTGTATGGATAGACAGATGTGGAAGAGTACACTAAAACAAAAAGTGTTTGTCAATACATTTTCCAAACCATGTAAGTCAGGATTAAGCCCTTGTAAACTCACATTTACAGAAATGAAAAGGTTATCCATAATCAAGAATGTTTTCATCTAACTTAGATTAGTAGTGAGGTCTGTTGTTTGTAATGATAGACTATATGCCACAAGATTGTCTGTTTACTTCACAGTGGTGTATTGTTGGCAGTATGACAAACTAGTGTCTTGTCTACCTTTGTGTGTATGAGACCCACATGATAATAATTTTATTCAAATTTTTTTTAAATAAACAAAACACACACAGTAGCATATAATTCACATACACTCATGTGATACAGTGATACAACAGTTACAGTATGTTCCAAAAAAGAAATAATCCAGGTAACAAATAAGAAAACACTACTTCCTTCCCTACCTATATCAGAGATATATATGGAGAAAAATGCCCAGTGTGATTCCCCATATATAAGATCCCACCAAGTTACAAACAACCAGTTTATGAAAATTCAGCTTTATGAAGAAAGTCATTTCATACTTTCCTTGTCTTAAGAACCACAATGAAGCTGAATTTTTGCGGTTATGAAGATGGAGTCTGGGGTGATTTTCAAACTCGCACTGCTAGTGTTAACACCCAATCATCTTCATAGTTACTTCAAGTACACCTTTCTGTAGCCTGCACAATGGAGCAGGGCTGGATGTTGGTGATGTGAAATCACAGTCTTGATCATTGTCACCGCTGATACGGCATTCACAAGTTACTGCTGAGTTCGCATGACACATGTGTTGCTCACTTGTCTTTTTGCATTATATCTTGAGCATCCATCCATCCATCCATTTTCCAACCCGCTGAATCCGAACACAGGGTCACGGGGGTCTGCTGGAGCCAATCCCAGCCAACACGGGGCACAAGGCAGGAACCAAGCCTGGGCAGGGTGCTAACCCACCGCAGTATCTTGAGCATCAAGGCTTCAAACAGATCTTGAAAGAAATGAAAAACCTGAACAAAGATTAAAAGACTTTGCATTCATAAGCATCTTCATTAAGCAGTATACAATAAAGGGGGAATTGTTTGGATGATTGATGTTATTATTAAAGTAAGCTATTTTACAATAATATTAATGAATAAAAAAACTTGTGACTCATTCTTTCAACATAATACTGTATGGGCACTGGGACTTAGCAGGGTATTGAAATGTCAATTTAATTTCCTTAGGCGTCTCTTTTTTCTGTGACTACAGTAAAGTTGTTGTTCCAGGAAAGTCTTTTACATTGAAATAATTAACATCAAAGTTAGTTGCTAAAATCGTAATGTGGGCTTTGTAAGCACAAAGGCATGCAACTTCACATTCTTTAATCATAATCTAAAAACATCTACTTATGTTAGAAATTTTAAAAATAGTTTTTTTTTCTTCACACTTGTAGGCACACATAGACATGTATTTATTTCGATTTTTAAAATGTATGTGAGTGTTTAGGACTATTATTAATCTTACCCATCCACAATATCATCCTCAGAAATAAATGTATTAAAAATCACTTACTTTGTTTTAATTAGGATGTGTTAGATGTGCTGCTAGCAATTTTTTACTTTTTTTATTTGTTGTTGTATATGCCATCTCCGAATGCGGTGGGGGTGGTTTCTAGGTTTGGGACGGTGGGTTGGTGACTTTATTCTCTTTTTGATATTGCATTTTTCTTACCCCATTGTTCCCCTTTTATCTTTTTTCAAAAAAAAAAGGATCAAAAATTGTTAACAAAAAAAATGTATGGAATTGGCGAACCCTCTCAAAGTCAGCCCTCTGTATGTAAGTAGATCATTCATAATGTTCCTTCCCTTGTTGTTGTGGGTCATTATTTAGTGTTGCACCCCTGGAAAAAATGGGAAATAATTTATGCCTTTGGTGTAGTTCTAAAAGAAAAGAAGCTTCTGGATATTAGATTGATCCCATAGTAGGACGGGAAAATAGAGATATGAAGATTTGAGTCCAAAAACGAGTAAGTTGACTACATTTTGTTTAATATCCGTAGTGTTATGCTTACCCACTGAAAGAAGATTCAAAAGCAGTGGATTTTTTCTGTAACAAAAAATATTACATGCAACAGAAACACGTAAATATCAAAATGTGAACATAAACATAGTAGGAAAGGCATGTCTATTGTTCACTGCTGTACTCATCTAGTACACATCTTTCATGTGATATGCTTTGAAACAGCCACCCACACACAGTCTGTTGTTTCAATTGGAACAGAAGAAGCCTGTTTCTTTGTACACTTTTCTTAAAATATTTTTTTCTGTTGCTGCAACAAACTGCAGGTCGTAACCCATTTTGGGTTGTGTGTTGTCTGATTTTCGGTTGTGAAGAGTCATGATTCATAACTGAAATCAATGGTAAAGAGTCGCAAGCAGTTTGCAGAGTTTCTTCTGATGGGTGGCCATATGTATTTTCAGCAAACTGTAGTGCTCTGCTATGACCTGCAATTCTGGGTTTTGAAGACACAAAAAATGCAAAATTGGGTCATGGGAAAAAACTTTAAGACCCACTGCACTAGATTGCAGCAGAATAGTGTCCTGGGAGTTATAAGATAAGATAAGATAACATAAGATTCCTTTATTGTCATTGCATAGTACATACAATGAGATTTCCATATACGATTGTCTACACAAAAGCCATGATTATAACTTAATAGGAGAAATAGAGTCAAATGTTATTTCTTCACTTAAAAGGAGAATAAGTTGATGACACATTATTTAATCTGTATATCCTTTATCAGTTGTGCCACTGAAAAGGAAAGAGCAGGTAACATTCACAGAAGGGGAAGGAGGGCAGAAAGCCAGGGCAGGTGGGAGTAGGTAAGAAAGAGCTGCCATTAGAGTAGATGAAGGGAGAGTTTAAAAAGTTACTTGGGCATCGACATATGGAGAAATATGTGATTGCAGGCTGAGAATTTTCTTGGAAAAGTGTATTTGAAGCTTTGTGACAGAACACAAATAGAGAGATCAGATGTGGCTATGATCAAGGGATGTGAAGTGTTCTACAATAGGCTTTGTAAGGTTTTAACAGCTCAAATGTGCTCTGTTAGCAGTCTCCCTCTTTCACCTATGTAGATAGTCAGACAATTCAAACAATAAAGGCAGTAAATAAGGTTTTTAGACTGGCAAGAGGTCCTTTGTTTAATATTGAATTTACCGGGGGACCAAATACAAGGGTTGGTGACATATTTGCAAGTGACACAGTGGTTCCTGTTACCCCTTAAATTCTTGGCAAGCAATGTGGCTTTCTTTTGTATGGTGAGCTGCGGGTGAAGGGTTTGCTAAAGCTGGATGGTTCATGCAAGAAGATCAAGGGAGGTTTAGGAAAAAAGGCTACTGTGGAAGAATCAGTTATCAAAATGGAGAAATTTTATCTGATGACCTGTGAGAGAGATAAAGTGTTAGAGTTTAATGGGAGCAACAGCAGGATGAGGGCTTCAATATTGGGGTTCCACTTAGAGTGGATGTTACGAGGTCTACACCTGGCTTGACTGAAGGCCTTGTCCACAATATGAGAAGGATATCCTCTGTCAATAAATAAACTCCTTGTTCGGAGTGCTTCATTACAGCAGTCAGCCTCATCACTGCAGAGGTGGAGGAGTCTACAGAACTATGAAAGAGTCTGAGAGTTTTTAGTATGCCAGGGAGGGAATGAGCTGTAGAGAGAAGGTAACTTTAAAGCTTCAAAGGGGTACAGGCATTACAATCACAGAATGACTCTTGGTGTGACCCCAAGCAAGCTATTTCATATGCTATTGTTCCCATTCTAGAAAATTGTAAGTGAAAAAATGCTGTGATTTGTGTCTTGCATTGGATTAAATTGTTAGTAAAATAAAGAAAAATAAATGTAAAATTAGCCCACTTTTCCTTTTGATAGAGAAATAGGATTTAAAGAATACTGTTGGATTGAAAAGTCAATACCTAACTGTACAACATTTCTAAGTGAACAATAAACAGACACTTTTCAAAACAATTCATAATTCATACAGAAAATATAGCAAAGTGACATCTTTAATTATTAAAAAAGAATAATGTGAGAAAAACTTAAGTGTGATAACATACTTAATAGGGCCTTCATTCTTTTTAGATGGAGTTCCAGTATTTCATTTTTATATTCACTTCTTCACACTTCTGATGCCAATTACCCTTTGAAAATAAGAAAAAAACCTAAGGAGAAAAGTAAAAGACATCTGAATTGTTATCAAAAATTGTAGAAGATCAAAAGCCTAGGCTTGAATACAAAAACCATTTAAGTTCCATACATTTTAAATAAAATGTAAAAAACAGCAAAGGAAATAAATAAATTGTCAAAATTAACCATTGGATAAAAATACACTTCTTCTTCTTCTTTTTTCGGCTGCTCCCGTTAGGGGTTGCCATAGCAGATCATCTTGTTCCATACCTTCCTGTCTTCTGCATCTTGCTCTGTCACACCCATCACCTGCATGTCTTCTCTCACCACATCCATAAATCTTTTCTTAGGCCTTCCTCTTTTCCTCTTGCCTGGCAGCTCTATCTTTAACATCCTTTTCCCAATATACCCAGCATCTCTCCTCTGCACATGTCCAAACCAACGCAATCTTGCTTCTCTGACTTTGTCTCCCAACCTTCCAACCTGAGCTGACCCTCTAATGTACTCATTTCTAATCCTATCCATCCTCGTCACACCCAATGCAAATCTTAGCATCTTTAACTCTGCCACCTCCAGCTGTCTCCTGCTTTCTGCTCAGTGCCACCGTCTCCAACCCATATAACATAGCTGGTCTCACTACCGTCCTGTAGACCTTCCCTTTCACTCTTGCTGATACCCGTCTGTCACAAATCACTCCTGATACTCTTCTCCACCCATTCCACCCTGCCTGCACTCTCTTTTTCACCTCTCTTAAAGTAATATGCATTTTTTGCATATAATGTAAGTACAAATATGGCCATAGGCATAGTGAAAGTTTTTTTTCTGCCCTTACACTGTTCTTATCTTAAAAGTGAATATTTATGGGATGTCTTAGTGATTTTAGTGGATAGCACTAATGAGTAGCCTCTCTCCAGCCCTTACAAAGGTGATGTACCTTCTTGCTGGTTGTTGCAGTTTGCTGAGGTAATGACATCTATTGTGACCCTCAACACCTGATCATGGCACCAGTGATAGCGCTCTTCTTCCAAGGCTTTTGAGCAATAGCTCAATATGTGCTATAAAGACCCTCTTTGCTGGCACAGCAGTCATGCATAGGTTTCTGCCAGGCTCCAGCAAAAGAGATTGGGTACACTCAGGAGGATATCATAGACTGACTAAATCAAGAACTTTATCTGTAGTAGCTCTGCCATCCAGAGCTCTGACCATGAGATATGCCGGAGGCAGTCAGTGCCCCCTGTCTGACCACATCACTACTGTCCTTCTGGTGTGGGATTCCTCCTCTTCTGCTTGAACATCAACCAGGACTATCTGTTGTCTTTCATTCCCCAGCACCTTGACAAAGCACAGTCTTGGATTGCAGCCAAGCATTTCTTGACTGGACTTGACTGTTTCCACCAACACCCTATTCCACAATCATACTACAGCCTAAATGAATGCCCTCTACACCCTTGACTTCCTCACAGTTCTCACTATAATGCCCTCTAAGGTGACTCTGGTGTCACAGGAGTCTCAGTATAGCAGCATCTGTCTTACTGACCATGAAATCCTCCATAAGACTTCTGAAAGGCAGCTGCAGTTTGTCTCTGCTTCCATGCAAGGTCATGCTGTTGAGGAATTATGGTAGGTTCAACCATCTGTGCAGTAAGTTAGTTACCTTCCTCTCAAAGCCCTTGAAGTTGGACAGTGGAACATCACAGATAAATAGGGGCCACACGAGACATAGTAGAATGGCATGATGATAAATCCAGGCACTGAATTTCCATGGCTACCCTGACTTGTCCACTGGAGTGACTTATGCCCCCAATTCACTGTGAGATGCCCTGATTGCTGTTGTGTGCCTCAGGGAGCAGTCATAAAACTTACTCAGGCGTTTGACCAGTCTTTTGAAGACGGAATATGGACACCTCCTTGGAGGAAGCAAAACTTGAGTATCACTTTTTCCTTCCTGATTATGCCCTGTGAAGGATTAATGTCCTTTTCAAGTGTGGTCCCTACCTTGTGCTCAATTTAGCCAGGATTACGTCCAGTTGATGGGTCCCTAAGAGGGGGAAGAAATGGATGGGGTGAAATGATTTACATAAAATTTAATTTGCAGTGAAATTTAAAGTTTCACTTTATAAAAAAATTCTGGTGCAGGGTGTGATAAGGGTGGGTGTGGCTGAAGAGCACTTACCTGCAAGCTTCTCAATTTGTAAAATCCATTTGCCTGAGTGCATAGCTGTGGGGGAGCCTCTGGGAGTATCCTGGCTTGGATCAGATCACAGAATTAGGGAAAGTGAGCACAAATGATGTTAACACTGACCAGAAAAGAGCAGTGCAAAGTAAAATGGCAGTGAAAATGTGCAGGCAGGCAGTGCACATTGGAGATGAGAGTGCATGGAAGCAGCTCTGGAAGATCAGGTCTGCTGTAGCAGCATTGTACGATGTCCAAGGAGAGGGAGATAGCAGTTTTAGTTGTATGATACACTGTATATCTTGCTGTCTATCTTGGTTAATCATTTTGAGGTATGATATGTTTGTCACATCAATCTGTATTATAATAACAACTCAGTTATATGAATCATTATGTGTACGAGTTGTCATTTAGCTGGATTGGCTGCATTTCTCTTCTAGATCAATGGTGTCATCATTTCCCAGTTCCTTTGTAATGTTGTGTATGCTTTGGTTAGAGTTACCAAAATATACTCATGTTCTCCTGTCATTTTCTTTTATAAATCCTGACAATTACTTAGAAAGTTGCGTTCACACATTTCAAGGCTCTATTTGTGCGTACACAAGCTTTATAAATGAGGCCCCAGGTGGTGCAATGGTCTCAGGGTCAATAAGTGGCACTGGAGTTAATTATGCTGGTCTTCAAATTTACTCTATTATTAATGACCATCACAGAAATAGCAAAAAGCAGAAAAATAATAATTGCAGTCTACACGAGCATTCAAATTAGGAATGGAAGGCAGAAGAAATAGTTCTCTGGTATGAGGAAAAGTGGCCGAGTATGAGAGTGGGAGGGAAGTATCTCAGGGCTTGGAGAAGCGCAGTAGCTAAAATGTACTTTTAAGATATATTATTTGTGTAGTGTACTGTATGTCCAAACGTAGAGATCTTGAGGTTATTTTGGGGGTTCTCACTTTTCATTGCAGTAAATCTTGAATTTTTATGTTTAAGTGGTCCAGCAAATGTGCCAATTTTCAGTGGTGGTGCTAACATGAACGACATTATGACAGTATTAGATTAGGCTGAGTTTTACTTCAATCAAGCTTTTACTTTTCTTCTTCTGTGTTAAAAGGAAACAGGCAAGCTATACTTTATGTTTTTAGCCTCAAATCAGCAAACTACTTTATAAGCCTAGAATAACATCACAAGAAATGCTTTCATGCTTCTCTGATGATTTCGTGCAATTTGTAGCAGTAACACTGTCTGTTCCAGCAAGGACAGATACAGGTGGGATACAGTAAACAAAAAATCAATATGTAACCACACTCTTTTTGTTGAGAAGCTTTGATTTCTTTCTACTGTTAGCACAGATGCTAAATTATGTTCAGACTTCATCTTTTTCTTTTTTTTAATGGTACTGAAGACTTCTCTCTACTAACTGGCATGCTACTTTGCATTATGTTGTTGCCTCTGTGCGATATCTCTAAATTGTTATTAGCATAAGGCAGCAGAGACCAGCAAAATAAATACTGTGACTCTTGTTTATATGACAGAGATATGTGGGTCAAAGGCAAAGACAAAATTGTAAGCTCAGTTTGTAATTTGAAGTACAGTAAACAAACTTGGGCAATGGCAAAAAAAGAACGAATAACACTTCAGACGTGCTATTCGTGCAATATTTCACAAGAGCTATTCTGAAGCATCTTTCTCATTCCTTTATTATTTATCTAAGCCAGTATTTTAAGCTTCCCTCAATAACAGATTTTGTGCATGAATCCTTTTAAAGCCTTTTGCCCATAAGGTATATTTTATCATTACTGGAATATTCACCCCCAGCTGCTTTATCTTATGAACGGAAATACTGTATCCCCACCAGCATATGAAAATGAGCTAAAAATATTCTGTAAGCTTTCCTTTGACTTAACCTTACTTTAAATTATATTTTAATCTACCTTCAAATCTTGCATTGTTTACAATCTTCTTGGTAGTGCTCTACATGTAACATTCGGATTGACAGTATCACTAATGTCACAAGGGTGCATTTTTTGATCTCATTATAGCAGTATTAAACACTGCTTGACATTCTTAGGTGGTCCCATGAAAATATTTTCATCTGAAAACAAAATGAATACTGGTCATGTTTTGTTACTCATTCAATTTCTCCTTTAATGTCCTAGTGAGGGTCATGCTGCCAGATCAGATTTCCTTTCCTCAGTCACAATCTCCAGATCCTCCTGGGGAGCTGTCAGACATTCCCAGGCCAGCTATGAGATATAACTCCCCCAGCATGTTCCAAGTCTGCCCATTTGTGCTCAGGGTCAATTTTTCTAGACATGAAATACCTACCACAGTAAATCTAACTCACAATCTTTTCAGTGAGGTCTTCTCATACTGTTGAGGTCCTTATTCTCTCAGAGAAGATGTGTTCAGCAACTCTTCTTTGGAACATATTTCAATTATTTGTATTCATGATTTAATTATTTCTGTCATTATCTAACATGGACATATTTGACAAAGAATAGGAACATACAGTATACCAATCAGACACGGCATTAAAACCACCTGCCTAAAATTGTATAGGTCCCCCTTTTTTGCCAAAAGAGCTCTGGCATGTCAAGATATGGATTCTTTAAGACCTCTGTAGTTGTCCTATGGTATCTGGCACCATGAAGTTAGCAGCAAATCCTTTAAGTCCTGTAAGTTGCGAGGTGGGGCCTCCATGGATTGGGCATGTCTTTTCAGCACATCCCACAGATGCTTGATCAGATAGTGATCTGGGGAATTTGTAGGCCAAGACAACAACTTAAACTATTTGTAATGTTCCTCAAACTATTCCTGAACAATTTTTGTAGTGTGGCAGGGAAAATTATCATACTTAAAGGGGCCACTGTCTTCAGGGAATATTTTTGCCATGAAGAGGTCTACATGGCCTGCAACAACCTTTATATGCAAGTCAAAGTAACATCCATATAAATTTCAGGACCCAAGGCTTCCCAACAGAACATTGCCCAGAGCATCATGCTCCCTGTTGCGGCTTGCCTTCTTTACTTAGTGCATCCTGCTGCCCTCTCTTCCCCAGGTAAATGACTCAAACGCACCCGGCCATCCACATTATGGAAAAGAAAATGTGATTCATTAGATCAGGCCACCTTCTTCCATTGCTCCATTGTCCACTTTTCACTCTCATGTGCCCATTCTAGGCGCTTTTGGCAGTGGACAGGGGTCAGCATAGTCACATTTCTCATACATTTCTCTCATGGCCAGCATTAATTTGGTCAGCTATTTGTGCTATAGTACCTCTTCTGTGGAATAGGATCAGACTCAACACACGCATCAAGGAGCCTTGGGTGCCCATGACCCTGTCGCTGGTTCACCAGTTGTCCTTCTTTGGACCACTTTTAGTAGGTACTGACCATTATATACTGGGAACACCGCATAAGACCTGCCATTTAGGAGATGCTCTAAGGTAGTCATCTAGTTGTCACAATTTGGCCCTTGTCAGATCCTTACGCTAGCCCATTTTTGCTACTTCCAACACATCACCTTCCACAACTGACTGGTCACTTGATGACTAATATATCCCGCCCCTTGACAGGTGCCACTGTAACAAGATAATCAATGTTATTCACTTCATCTCTCAGTTATTTTAATGTTGTGACTGATTGCTGTAAATTGACTAGTAAACAGAGATCTTCAACAATGAACTGATTTATCAGTCAATTGGATAAAACCCTTCACCCTCAGTGATGAACAAGACCCTAGGGTAATTCAACTGCTCCACTTTGGAACTACTGCTGCTCCCTGACTTGTATAGAGCAAGCCACCTTTTTTAGTGGAACATAGCCCTAAGTTTGGATGCACTACTTCTAATCACGAAGACAACCACATCTATACCTGGACCTTCTCACCGTGGGACCAGAGATATTGAAAGAACTATTGGCTGGGCCTTAAATATTAAATGAACTCAATGTATGCCAAAACAGAGGACACATCTTTTTCTCTGCAAAATCAGTGACCAAATGACATGGAGCAATGGCCCAGGATCCCTTTTATTATGTGGCACCTTCCACAAGATACTCTGGCTACTCAGTCATAACCTTTCTATGATTTTATATATCTATGGTTGTACTCAATCATAAACTTTCTATGATTGTATATAATTTTTGTAGATACAATTGTCATACTTCCAAAAAACCTCATATATTTTTGCAATAATAAAAGAGTGAGCTCTCATTCAATTCATCCATTCATACATCCATTTACTGAACCTGCTTATTCCTATGAAGAATCCTGGGGAGCTGGAGATACCTGCATCAGCAAAGCAGAGAACCATTCAGGGTGCTGTCTCGGCCCATTATAGGACATAATCATATACTGTATGTATCCTCACTTGCTCTCACTGACAGCTTTAAAAATCACCCACCAACATAATTTAAATATATTTAGCATGAGGTAGGAATCAGGGTTGGTCTACTGTTTTGTGATTGAAGCAAAGTTCTATTGTCCCTCTTTGTGAAAAGTGGACACCACCATTCCATTTTGCAATCCAGTGTTACTGTTTCCACCTTCTACCCATCATGAAAAATGAATGGCAACCAAGAAAACCCAGCAATATCCGCAGTTCCTACAATCTGTGAATTTCTCTACATTCTTCCTTCTTTGAAATTTCATAGTAAAAACTAACCAAATTCTTCCAGCAGTTTATATTCTAAAGATGGTACCCTTCAGTTTTAGAAGCTCCTTCAATGTCGAGGAGCAGTTTTTTACAAGATCAGCTTTTTCTCATCCTTGCTAAGAATAGAGTGGGTGATGTCTTGTGTATCTTTTCTCATTTGGCAAATTATTTGATAGAATTTCTTCCAGGAGAGTAGTCATTCTCCATGGCCTTTTCCAAAGTCATGCCTAGCTAGGTATTCATTACAGCCACTTTTTAAACTACACCTATCATTCGTGTTCAAAGGCACTTTGTCTAAAACTGAATGGAAGACCTCCTTAACCAACAGATCCTAGGGTTGCTTCTATGTTATGATCCATTAAGATTCTGTGTACTCAGCCTCTCAAAAGATACAGGCTGAACTTTTCTGATGTTTAAAAAAAAATAACATCTGGGACATTAGTGTTTGCTGGGATTTTCCAGCACATATATTAGTTTTGAACCAATCTTGCCAGTCCAACCTATACATAAGCTATCTGATAGAACTAAACACTAAGTGGTGATCAGCTGACATTTTATCCAAGTGCCTAGGATGTCCTATTGCAAGTCAGATAATACAACTACACAGTAGATCATTGACTTTTAACTCAAGTTCCATTGATTCCAAAATCAGCACCCAGTGAAACTAAAGAAGAAGTAAGTGGCATGGCTTGGATATAACACCACCTAAATGCAGGTGTAATTCCATAAATATTTTTATGCATATACAGATGTACAGTACATACAGCAGTCAATGTTTTCCTCTGTAAAAATAAGGCAATTATCTCATTTACCAGCCAAAATTCCAGCTTCCTTTGTGTAATCACATACCTGTCTGAGGCCAATACCATGAAGCAATCCATTGGAAAAGATTGTGTATAATTAACATCCAGAACCAAATCTGTGCCCAGATGTGTGTCCAGTACTTTTGTACATACTTCTTTCCCTTCAAAAGAGGATTATACTTCCCCAAAACCTATTTTCATTATCAAGGTCTAGTTTATTTGCAACTATCTGAGCACCTGACTAAAACTGCATATTACCCGTGTAACTCAATGTACTGTACTGTAAACCGCAAGTGGTAGGTTGATTGGTGGGCAGATCTCCACAATCTGAAAGAAGGCCAGTCAGGGTATAAGTAAAAACACAACAATTCATTACCAAGTCCTGATACCTAAACAAATAGTTGATAAATCAGTAAGAAAATTGAAAAATTGAAAAATTTAGCATTGACAAATATATCACAATCACTAGTGCTAGAATAGCAGAGGCTCCTTGGCCCTGTTTTCTTTTTTTGTTGTTGTTGTTTTTCATTGATCCATTACCTTTGACATGTTTCCCTTTTATTTTCACGTTTCCCAGTTGCTTACTCTTAATTGTGTTCGGAGTCTTAAGGCTAAAGTTACCTGAAAATACTTCTTAAGACTCCCACTTTCCATGCTGTTCACCAACATGCTGCCTTAGCCCACTGCTATAAAACCTATACACAATCTATGATTGTGTTGCAAAGGATGAGGACAACAGTATCATTGTGTTCACTGACAACACCACTGTGATTGGCCTCATCAGTGATAAAGATGAAATTGCCTACAGAACAGGGGTAAAAGACCTGACTGTATGGTGCCATAACAACAACTTCTCTGACAAAACAAAGGAGGTCATTATTGACTTCAGAAAGAACAAACACAGGCATGCTGCACTCCACATCTACAACTCCTCTGTCCAGACAGCCAGCAGCTTCAAGTTCTCAGGTGTTTGGATCACTGACTGCCTTTTGTGGTCCGTCAACACCACCTGCATATTCAAAAAGGATCAGTGTGATCTGACAACCTGACTTGCCAGGATTACAAACTCCTGCAAAGGACTGTCCAATGACCAGTCTCCCCACACCATCCCAACAACATCAACACCTTCTACTATATCATCTGGAATGGCCAGT
This sequence comes from Erpetoichthys calabaricus, assembly GCF_900747795.2. Classification (NCBI taxonomy): domain Eukaryota; kingdom Metazoa; phylum Chordata; class Cladistia; order Polypteriformes; family Polypteridae; genus Erpetoichthys; species Erpetoichthys calabaricus. The sequence goes on along the minus strand of NC_041399.2, from coordinate 62,523,727 downwards.
GACAAGTCCACCTCTGACCATCAATAAGGATTGTCCATAACTGTAGACCAAGTAAGGAAACAACTGAGGAAGCTACACACAGGAAAAGATGCGGGACCAGATGGAGTCAGTCCTCAAATTCTTAAGACTTTAAGGAGTAAATTCAGGTGGATAAGCCTAATGGACCATCTATCGGGCAGACCACAGTTTATGAGACTGAAGGACTGTGTTTCTGATCAACACCACAAGGGAGAGCCCTGTCTCTTTTTCTCTTCATTCTGAACACCTCTGGCTACAAATATAACAGCAGGACATGTCACTTACAGAAATTGTCAGATGATTCTGCCCTTATTGGGTGTATTGATAAAGGGGATGAGACAAAGTAGAGGAGTCAGGTGGAGAACTTTGTTTCTTGGTACAAAGAGAATTGTCTGCATCTTAAAAAAATCAAAAACAAGGAATTAGTTATTGACTTTCGCTGCACCAAAGAACCTCTATGCCCAGTCACTATTCAAGAAGTAAAGTGAAGAGGTGGTCCTCTTTTACAAGTACTTAATGGTCCACATTAATAACAGGTTGGACTGGTCTTGGAACACAGAGGAACTATATAAGAAAGTGAAGAGCAGGCAATTTATTCTTTGGAGACTGAGTTCCTTTAATGTAAGAAGTAACATCCTCCGCATCTACTAAAACTCTGTGATGACCAGTGTGATTTTCTATGCTACATTGTGCTGGACTGATAACATCACTTCATGAGATGCCCACTGAATCAACAGGCTAACTAAAAGGGCAAGTTCAGTTATAGGATGCACTCTGGACCCCCTGGAGGTCATAGCAAAGAAGGGAATTAAAACAAAACTGAGTGCCAATATGAACAATTCTGCACATCCTCTCTCTGATAAAATAACACTAAGGACTTTCAGCCAACAAATTATTCAGCAGAAGTGTGAAATGCAACTATACCAGTAAGCAATATGACTGCATAATGTCTTACTGTTATTGGGACTGCCAAGTCAGAAGTTTTCTTTCTTTTTTAATTTTCTTGTTTGATAGACATTAAGGTGTGCTCAGAGCAAAGTGTGTGTATATTTATTTACTTACTTACTACCTACTTATCAGTTTATTTACTTAAAGAGCTTTTGTAAAAAAGCTAAATATCATCCTGGGGACAAATAAAGTTCTATCTATCTATTTACTAACTTTCCAAAGCTTCATACCACCTATTCAATCAGATGTCTGTGGAGATCTGAATCCATCATCTCTGATGACTGTCACTCAGCTCATCCCCTGATTTCACTTCTGCCTTCTGTGAAGGAGTACCACAGCCTCCCCACCTACTGCATCTGCTTCAGGAAAAGCTTATTCCCCCAAGACATAAAGTCACTGCACTCCCAGTAACTCCCAGTAACTTGATCCTACCCTGCACTGTGTACTGTACCCACCTGCTGGTTTCTGTGTAATTGTGCTGTATCTTTAATCTTTTAACTCTTATTTATTTATTTGTTTGTTTGTTTACTTCTCTTCTGCCACTTATTTATTTTGTGTTTATTTATAACTTACCAAAACTGTGGCACAAGAACTTCATTATCCTCTTGCAGTGTATATGCTAATAAAGATCTCTTATCTCTAATGTCTTACTTGTATGCTAATGTATTCTTTGGCTTCTCTGCCTTGTCCTTGTCTCCTTGAGACTGTTGTACTAACTCTTTGTTAGGTATCACTTTTGTGGCTCTTAGTGGATTTCTGGCTTTTTGTAATTTTGTGTTTTGGATTTAGGTTTATGTCTTAAGGATTATTGTTTTGGCTTATTTATATTTGCTCTGTTCTTTCGTTTCTTCTAATTTTTTCCTTTCTACCTAATTTTTGTTTTCCTTTTCGAATAGTTTTCCATGATTATTTTTTATTTAATTATCATTTATTTTCTTAGCAATTCGTAATTGACTTTATTTTTTCTATGAGAACCAAGAATTTGATGTAATAATTGAATGCATTTTTTCATTTTCCTCAGTTAGGAAGGGTTTTTCTTATTGATGTGGCTTTTAACGTTAGGGATTAATTCTAAATATTAGACAGAAGAAGCATCCAAAAAGATAGTCTTAAGTCAAAAACAGTAAAATGTATCAAAAAAAACACACAGAAGGAGCAAAACTAGAAGCTCCCACAAATTCTGGATGCACAAAGGTAGAGTGAAGTACCATTACATAGCTCCCTCTTTAATTTTTCTTGCATCTCCTATCACATGATTTCTCCCAATGTTCCACAACTACAGGCAGTGATAGGAGTAGTCAGGATCTCTAGCTAACAAAAGCAGCGACTGAAGGTGGAGTTGCAGTCAACTCCTCATTAGCGTGGATAAATGAAATTTGCCAAAGTGTTGTTTTTTTCCTTTTTTTGTACTGAATATGCTGTGTTCACCAGTGACCTTGTTCCCCAAATATTTTACTGGAAATTCACTGTGCAGCCAGCTAAGATAAACTTTTTTTTTCTCAGTGCCCCATAATGTTTTGCAAAGCCTGCATGACATCACAGAGCTGTAGTAGCCAGAGTGTATAACATTGATTCTTGTAGTGGGTTAAAAATAGATAGATAGATAGATAGATAGATAGATAGATAGATAGATAGATAGATAGATAGATAGATAGATAGATAGATAGATAGATAGATAGATAGATAGATAGATAGATAGATAGATAGATAGATAGATAGATAGATAGATAGATAGATACTTTATAATCCCAAGGGGAAATTCACATACTCCAGCAGCAGCATACTGAGTGGAAAATATTGCTAATACATTTAAACACAAAACACACATGCAGAAGGAAACTGGAAATGTATTGGTGTATTCATATCTTAAACATAATGTCTTTTTGTATGGTCTTGTATGTGACTTGTGTGTTATGCTGAGTCTACCCCTTTAATAGTATTACCCACAGTGCTGTGCAGTTGATGCAAACAGGAAGTGAAGAATCCATGAGCATTAGTGTTGCACATTTGGTAGCAGCAGTAGTGAACTAGCAAAAGTACTTTTCGGTATGAGAGAGGTGAGTTACCTGATATCGATTCTGTGGAGGACAAGCCTTAGTGAATTTGGGCTTCCTGTCAGCCAATGCCTACAAGAAATTTTACCTTGTTTGATGAAATTCCTAAACATTTCTGCGATTTTGCCATACTCGAGGTGAAGTGAATTCAAGTGGGCCTATTCATCACTACTGCTGATACAGACCTTCATATGCCATTAGGTCCACGTATCCCTGTTAAGAGTGAAGTTCACCTAATGAGTTTTGCCTTATTTTTAATATTTTATGTTTTCCTTCATGAGAATCTGTTTTTAATATTTGTTTTTGTCTCAGTCACCTCAGATTCCAATTTATCTTATATACCACTATCAGAACATATAGCTCTCAACAGCATAGCTCAAAGCAGTTGCAAACAATGCCCTCCATCATTTCTTACTACCAAAAAGTATCTTCCATCCTTTGCAAATAACGATTTGGCTTCTAAAAGTTGATTTAATCTGTGCATTTTAATATTATTTTTGTTTGTTTTTATTTGCTTTCTCCCCAAAAGTGATATACCTTTTGAACTCAATAGAGAAAAGTTAAACTGCAGTTGCACCGAGCAAAGAATACAAAGAATAGCAATGCCAGGGGGTAAAATACAACCAGGTTTGTGTGCCTGCATGGCTGTATTTTGCCACAGAGGACTCTTTAACAATTTGTATTTACATTTAAAATTTGAACCCAAACTAGACTTCTGTGCTTCTTCACAAAGGCATTTATTTCTAGAAGGAAAGCTTTCCTGTCACAAAGCATAATGAAAACATTGAGGCATGGGGATTCCAATTAATTGTACATAATGTTGAACATGTTTTCTAAAATTACCGAGCAACTGTTTATTTCTGTAAAATGGATCTGATCATGAGAACATGATTGCTTAGCAGATTGTAGACTGAGGGAATAAATGGATAGGTTATGTTTATGTTGACATTATGTGTTCCTTGATCTGTTTTTTTTTTTGAAGAAGCTGATTCAGAGTATTTGAAAAAGAGTGGTGTTACAAGCCTCCTATGGTCTAGAGTTCTGCTCCTTATAGAACATTTCAAGTATATAGCACATCTACTATATTGCATGAAGAATATTATTCTCAATATGAGCATTACTAGAGTTATTATCGATTTAGTAACTATCATTGTGAATATTTAATATAATTGAATCTTTTTGTATACTTTTTGATGCAAATCATTTAGCTAAAATCTAGAATAGGGTGATAAACTGTCTAGCAGTTCTCACTCAAAATCTCACTTGATTACTATGTGTTGTAAGTGCCAGGCAGGATTATCTGGCATCTGGCATTCCCTTCCCTAGAAGGGAAGCCAGAATGGAAGGACAGTGATGGACTGGCTGATGATGGGTATGGGACCCTTATCTGGACAGGAGGACAAAACAAAGAAGCAGTTGGGGAAGGCTCCTATTTTAGAGAATGTGTATCCCCCATCCATCAGATGGCAGCATCTCAGGACCTCAGTAACCATGAGGACACCTGCGGGGCATGATGGGTGTTGTAGGGCCATAAGTCAGCCCCATTTGGTCCCATGGGTGCCGCCAGGGGATTGTGGGTTAGAAGAAAAGACCAGCTTTAAAATAAATAATCAAGTCACTCGCAGTTTATAGAGGGGGCATGGTGGTGTGGCCGAAGCGGTTCTCGGATGAGTTTCCTCGCTTATGTGTACAGGTGAGGAATCATCCGCATCCATAATTGATGCTGGGAGCTGCTAATCGCCACACTTGTGCCACATCCCCATTATATATAGTAGGAGCGCGAGTGTGGAGGGGAGGAGAGAAAAAAAAGATCGAAAGAAAAGGACGGAGGTTAAAGGAGGAAGAAAGGGAAGCTGGAATTGAAGAAGCTGGTGCATGAGTGAGTGGGCAAGTGAGCGAGCAAGAGCCGGCTCACTTTAAGAAGGACAGGCAGCTGGGAGAAGTGAGCCCTAGCAGGGTGTTTGGCTAGCACCTTGGGGCAATTTGATTGGGTCGCTCCTACTGAGCGCTTGAGAGAAGCAGGAGTGACCGGAAGTTGGTTGGCTCACCGCCGAAGACTGCAGGAGTCAGAGATTTGGGACCGAAACCCCAGCGTGAGCACTCTGACCGTTGGTGGAACCCAAGTCTCGCTCCAGGTAGTGGTGCCGTACACAGCCAGGGGATGGAAGGCAACCAGACGTGGAGAAGGTCAGTTGCAGGTAGGGTGACTCCCCTGGTGCATGGCCCAAACGGGAGAAGCAGGGGGGCCGCCAGTTGAAGAAAGCACCAGGTTTTGTTTTTAAAGGACTGCTTCCAGCCATTGTTTTAACCTTGATTTTAATGGAACTATTTATTGGATTTTAACCTCCACATTTCACTTGCTTTTTATTGATTATTTATTTATTGATGTTTTTGATTCACTGCACTATTTATTTGAACACTTTGTTTTGCTTTTGTTGTTTTTAAATAAAAGCACTTCTGCACTTAGCACCCTTCCCCTTGCTTCATTTGGAGTCCTCATTGTCCAGCTCATCCGGTTACATTACTGACGGGTTCAAGAGGCTCCCTAAAGGGAAGTGGGAGCCATGGATTACAACCCACATCATCACAGGGGTGCTTTGGAGTTTCATGATCTGTATTTTTTAGAGATTCCGTTTGACCCAGAAGTGGTTCCATTGGGCCTGGCAATGGAAGTACTCCTGGGTTGAACATAAAAGGAAAGGAGGAAAGCCTCCTTCAACTAAGTCAGAGTCAGGAGGAAGGAAGGCAAATCTCACTGGAGAAAGGTGAGAAGGTGGAGAGAGAAGAGAAGGAAGGAAGGAAGAAGTTTATAATCGTACTTGTGCAACCTTGGAGAAACCTTTGTGAGGTATTTTTATCATAAAAATTTGCATTTTAAACCCTTAAACTGTATCTGTGTTGGTTGCGTCTAGTGTATGGGGCTCAGTGGCACCCCCTATCTGTCACAATTCAGAGAGATTGCATACTCAACTTAATCTGTTGTGAAATAAGCGTCCCGGACACAGGCAGGCAGACACATTTAAATCCATCACCACACGTTTATTTTACAACTAATATATACAAGTCTTATGTGCACCACACTAACAAACCCCCACAGTCTCTCATAATCCTGCCTCTTCACGGGCCGTCTCTCTTTCTCTTCACAAACACTCAGGGCCTCTCCTTGCCGCCTCCTCTGACCTCGTCCACCTCCTCACCCGACTCCAGCCTTGATTGTAGGGAGGCGGCTCCTTAAATAGGCAGGCGGCTGCGGACCACACCCGGCCACCTGCCACAGTACTCCCCTCCACGCTGAAACCTGACGGGGCCAGTGGACAGTACCGCGAGGGCGACCTTTCCCCTGTGGCAGGTCCATCGGAGTCAGCCCAGGGCCCAATCCCCTACAAAAAAAAGGAAAAACAAGGGGCGGAGACGTTGCCCTGATGCGGTGCCTCTGTGCGCCTTTTCCCTGCTTGGGCCAACGCTCTCCACTCCGTCCGGCGCCCTGAAACTTTTACTCTTGGGCTCCCGGCCCCAGAGTTCCGTGACCCCCTCCACTGGACCGTCAACTGGGGCACTCTTTTGTCTCGCCTCCCAGCCTGCGGGGTTTCCCTCTGCCTCGGCAGAGTGCGGCCCTTCAAGACACGCACGCACCCAGCTGCGCGTTCTCGCGTATCGGAGGAACTGGCTTCCCCAAGCCGCTTCCTCCTTTTAATTTGGGACGCCGTGACGGTTTGAATCTGCCCATTGCAAAAGGGCAGACCCAGCCCCTCTGGCGTCCGGAGCTTCACGGGGTCGGTCCCACTTACCTTCCCCGCTGTGCCTCTCCGGTCCGAAGTTCCCGCAGCGCGTCAATCCTCCTTCCTCTGCGGCTCTCGATCGCATGCCACTGCCATCCCTCCTGGATCCTGCGTCTCCGCCCGGAGGGCACATCGCTCAGCCGGCAGCGATAGCATGAGCTGAATCTCGTCCTGCAGCTCCTGCAGAATCGCTGCCAAGGAGTGAAAAACAGTCAGCGGTGTGCTTACCTTGTGAGTAGCGCCACTTGCCGACTCCTCTCCGTGGGCTCTTCCCTGCAGCCCACTCGGGCTTCTTCCTGGCACGAGATGGACATTCCCTGCTCCCGCCTCTGACCAATCGTTGGCGGGACGACAGGACATGCTGCCCAATCCCATGCCTGTTACGAGGAGGGACTTTCGGTCTGCGGCCACCTCGCCCTCATTCCACACTCGAGGGCGAGATTCTGGGCAGTTACGCGGCTGCTGCGGCTGTCGTGTGTGCAGCGTCTCCTTCCTGCTGCCGCCGCGTTCATGAGCCGCCCCTGAAACAATAATAAGTCCAACGGCGGACCTCCCGTGGTCCGCGACACATCTGGTACATACGGGGTTGGGTGCACGCCGCCCCTGCGGCATGTGGGTGAGTTTGCCTGCTGTGCCGGGCCTTTCACAGAATCTCTTAACAATACAGGCCCCCACCTTGACCCAGGTGGAGCATCCTGCCGGCTACGCCACTATGAAATAAGCGTCCCGGACACAGGCAGGCAGACACATTTAAATCCATTACCACACGTTTATTTTACAACTAATATATACAAGTCTTATGTGCACCACACTAACAAACCCCCACAGTCTCTCATAATCCTGGCTCTTCACAAACACTCAGGGCCTCTCCTTGCCGCCTCCTCTGACCTCATCCACCTCCTCACCCGACTCCAGCCTTGATTGTAGGGAGGCAGCTCCTTAAATAGGCAGGTGGCTGCGGACCATACCCGGCCACCTGCCACATTGTCTACAATTATTGTTTCTGGGTTCTCCATTTTGAAATGTGAAAATGGTAAAAGGCATGCATTTGTAGTTTATTAGACAGACTACAGCTGCAATGTCAGGTATTGCATCCCATAGTGAGTGAACTGGCACCTCACCCAACGTTGGTTCCTGTCTTGTACCTAGTCTAGATGCAGCTCTTATGAAACTAAAGTTTGATTAAATAGGTTCTGAAATGGTTAGACTGAAAGCCTGGAATACAAGAAGAAATTTGTAATGTGTTATTTTTTAGAGAGGCCACCATTTTGACCTGTTGAACTATTGCTTAGGAAATCATCCCCATACCTGTTTATAATTGTTGAATTTTTACAGCGAGGAGGTATTATTTATAGAGTTAAGTTGTGGGCTGTAGGTGGCAGTCATCAGCCTGCCCCAAAGCCAAATAAAGAGCCCAAACATGTAAAAATATGAAGAGATGCAGTAAAGAAGTTAAACACAATAGCAAGAACTGTAAGTACTAAACACCTAAAGGAAAAATTTATAAAAACTTAATGTCCTACAGGTTCTTCTGGTCCACTTAGTCACAATACTCTTCTAACACTGCCTGCCCACCTTCTACTAATTAGTCTGTTTCAGTACACCCTTAGCTTTTTTCTTCCACCTGTTGAGCCCATGTCAATGATCACTTCCTGAGTTAATGCTTAATAGTCCGCTGATCGAAAGGTGCTTTTAAGCCTTGGCTTCAAGGACAGACCTAGCTGAACCCCAACCGCACTGAACACAATTAAGTCCTTTTACTAAAATAAGCCTGTCTGATCTCCTTAGAACAATTACTCCTTTATCACTGTCCATGAGTATCCTTGATCCAGTCCCTACAGGCTTTCCTAAAGAAGTTTTTATTTGCTAATTGACAGTGTACTTAGCATAAATGTTCACTGGGTACTGGCATTTCTCTAGATTCTTTCAAAACAGCAATAGTTAGACCTGTCTCCAGCCCTGTGTGAGTAAAATTGTATAAAAAATTAAACAATTACTGGATAAGCTCCAGTCAGGTGTTAGATCATATCATAGTACAAAAACTGCTGTGGTAAACGACTAGTTTTTAATGACTTACAGCTTAATGTTGATGTAAATACTGTAATATAAGAAGGCATCACTTTTGGTGAGGAAAATGAGGTGTCAAATGGAAGTTGAAAGGTCAATAAAGCGCTTTAAAACTTGAGTGCCAGAAGCTGTGGGTGTGAGCTTTGGTACTGCTTTGCTAGAAGTAAAAACGAAGGTAAGGAGAAGAAGAAGAAGACGTTGTCCTCAGAACCTGCACAAGCAGGGTCCAACAGCCTCTGTTTAGACTTTACATGTCTACCATGAGCTACTCCATTGAATTATACCTTCACATGAGGTTGAAAATGGACTCCTCATGGTTACCAACCTTAAATGTTGCTTTTTCCTGACAGCACTTCTCGAAATCAGGCATATTTTATTCACATATAATTTTTTTTTACTGACACTCTTAAAGCAAATGTTACACTCACTATATATACAAGAACATTTTACACTTGCTCTACTTCACTAATGAGTCCTGTAGCTTTATCAATACCACCATGCTTCAAGCTACTCTGACCACCATAAGCATTTGAAAACGTGTCTTTACACTTCAGACAATGTGCATTTTTACTGTTTTCTTTATCTGTCCATATCCATTGCACAAACTCTGGCTGTTTAGTCTAAGCTGTTTGGAGATAGCAATGCTGGACTTTCTGTGGTTGATCGTCTTCACCATTGTCCATCGTGTCTCACTATGCTCTCTTAAACAGACTTGCTATAATGTAAGCAGTAAGCTTGCCATGTATGGGTTGTCCTGATATTCAATTGATCGGTAGATGTAGGACAAATAACAAATCATGTTCGTGCATCACGTGGAAACTGATTTGCAGTGTTGCTGTCTTTAAAATAGTTTCTTATGGGCAATCATATGTAATTATAGAAATGCAAACAGGCTTTAATTTTATGTATTTTTTGTGAACTGTCAGTACATTTTTAGACAGTTGGAAACTTTACTCCTATCCCCACTTTCCAAAGTGGTTCACATTGGGGATGCACAAAAAAGCTCACCAAAATTCTTTACATATACATTTGCATCTACAGTCTTTAAAGACGGACCACATACAATTGACGAAAAACTGGGCTTTTGCCTTCTCATTTATACCGTCATAAAAACATTTACAAATAATTGCTCCTTAACCCTTCTTACTTTAACTATTATCTTTGTAAAGCACTTTGAACTGCTTTCATTTACGAAATTATGCTATATAAATATTGTTCTTGGTCTTAATGGCTGACCGCACACTTCCAGGTTCCCACTAGGCATTACTTTTGGAACCCTTGTTGAGTTGGGTTTTTATAAGGAGCTCCTCCTTGATTCCCCTTGAACGTCTTCACCGTTGGGGTCATAAATATGCCATGTTGGGCCACAGACAGGGCATTTTGGAGTAGTCCAACCATATTGTACAAAACAGTAAGGTTTTGCCACCTACTGTATTTATTTGGGGGGCTTCTGCTGTTTCAATAGGACTTTCCCACTGTCCTGCATAAGTTTATTAAAATGCCCCCATTTCTGTTTCACAAGTTTGTATTATTTACTGTTACTTTATTAATATAATTTTGTCACCTTTGTGTGTGTTTGTTTTCCATGAGTGCTGCTATTTTGTGTGTTTGTTTTTCAAGATCATTGCCATTTATAATAATAAAGTGATAAGAAATACTACAAAAAAACATAGCGAGAAAGATCCAATTCTCCAGTAGAAAGAAATGAGATGCAAATTAGTGCTCAGTGAGAGGGGAGAATATCCAAATCTTTCCACCCATTATCAAACCAGTTTAGTCCAGTTCAGAGTCACTGAGAGTTAGAGCCTATCCTGGTAACATCAAGAGCAATCCATCCATCCATTATCCAACACACTACATCCCAACTACACGGCCACGGGGGTCCACCGGAGCCAATCCCAGCCAACACAGGTCATAAGGCCCTGTAGTTGGGATGTAGTGTGTTGGATAATGGATGGATGGATTGCTCTTGATGTGACCAGGATAGGCTCTAACTCTCAGTGACTCTGAAGTGGACTAAACTGGCACTTGACAGGTTTGTTGCTGTCTTGCCCCTAATGATACCAACACATGGTCCAGTCTCCACCGCAGAGCACACACACACATGCACCAAGCACACACTAGGAACAATTTACATTTGCCAATGCACCTAACCTGCATGTCTTTGGACTGTGGGAGGAAACCGGAGCACCCAGAGAAAACCCACGCAGACACGGGGAGAACATGCAAACTCCACGCAGGGAGGACCTGGGATCAAGAAAAATGCAAGGTCTAACTCTAAACAGGCACCAGTCCATACTACAAGATACACTTCTACTCTCAAATGCTGGGACAATTTAGAGCCATCAATGAACCTAACACATATATCTTCAGAGGCTGGGGTAAAAATTTAAATTAGATAAATGAAAATAGCATTTGTGTTTTTAACTTAAAATATGTTTGCATATAATGAAATGTGAAAATGTTAGAAACACAAGCTGTAATTATTGAGGACATAAAGGTCAAAATCATCTTGCAGGTCAAGCTTTTTAATAGACCACCGGGATAAGAGGATCAGAATACAACTGACCTAGATTTAATGCTAAACCTTAAAAACCATACTCTGTATGCTGTAATTTACATTGTGCAGTGAATTATTAAGCCCTGTGCAAATCCCTTATTGTTTCAAAATGTGTGGGCTGGGTTCTAGGATTAAAAACTGCTCTGACCATTGTAGCTTTCTTTATAACTAAGTGTTAACGTAGATATGTGTTTCTTGTTTTCAGTAGTGTATGGCCAGGTGAAGCACACTATGTATATATCATTTGTACATAATAAAACAATTCAACGTCCAGAGATTCTTATGGAGCCAGAGTCTCTTCAGGAACAACTGTAGACCAACCTTGAAAAGAGTGCAGTTTTTTGAACAGCAGAAATGTCTGCATTGCCTGCTAATTTTAAATATTGCATTAGGCTGATTTAGATCCATTCCACATCCCTGAAATGATTCATGTTACCATAGTAATTGATCCAAAACCAAAGGAGTTGTATAAATGTGCCCACTGAGACAAATCTTTGACGTGGAAAATGCATAGCTTTCATCATTAGAACAGTAGAGCAATTTTGTCAAAACCAGTCCATTCAGACCAAGAAAGTCTCTCGATCCTCATTATGATTCAATGTATAGTGATTAGGGCGGCGCTGTGCTTGGTTTCTCACTGTTTGCACTATAAATGTATCCACATAGGTTTTTCTAGACAACTTCAAAACACTTGACACAATGTTATTTTCAAAAAAAGGTTGGGCCAATTCCTGGGCTGAATGCCTGTACTCATCAATTATTGAAACGTTCTAACGTAGTCTCCTTCTGCATTTTGAACACATGCAGGTTTAATCTGATTATGGATTCTAAACTTTCTCACTGTGAGTGATTGTGCCCAACAATGAACCAGCACCCCATCCAGGCCTGATTATATACCTTATACCTAACACACCAAGTCAGAAAATGGGTGGATATATACCAGTGTATCTATCCCTTGCACCTCTGTCCCTTCCCATTAAATATTTCCTGCTACTTAACCTTTGGCAAACTTGTGAATGCACTATAAACCACAAGGGTGTTGATTCAGTTCTCTCGCTGTGCAACCCTGACTTCCTCAGTGTGTTTAAGAAGCTTTTGAAGCCTCTCTTGTTTGGTGAATTTCGTCTAACTGATATTAGCTATTAGGTTTTGCCATCTAGGAATCGTAACAAGCCTGTATTTTGTTCTGAGCTTTTTACTTGTGGTGATCAATTTTTTACCCTTGTCTTTTAGTTCTTGTTTCTAAACCAGTACCCCAGACTGATGTTACTTAATTAAGTAGATCTCAGGGTGTTCCTATTGACCACCCCCCACTCATCCCCACATCCAATGCAACAATTGATTATCCACAAGCTAAAATCAATAGTGGGAACAACTGCTCTGCATGAAATGCACAATGAAATGAATTCTTAAAAGTGGGATCAACTCTTTTTTAGGGAGCTCTAATCACCCAAGAACTGGTGGGGGTCTTAATCCAGCTTTGGCTGACCTCTTTTGTAAGTCACATTGGATAAATAAATGTAAAAGCCAAATAAGTCACTTAACATGCCTTGTAAATATAACTAGTCACTTTGGATAAAAATAATAATAACCTGTAAATCCATAAATAATTTATTATAAAATTAGAAATACTGCCTGACAGCTCCAGAATTCTGGGTATGAATCACAACCTAGTCACTGGTTATGTAGATGTGGTATGATGACTTTGGGGTTTGTGTGAGTGTGATGCACTGGCACTTGACAGGTTTGGTGCTGTCTTGCCCCTAGTGATGCCAACACAGGGTCCAGTCTCCATAACCTTAAATATGAATAACTAAATTTGAAGAAGGATGATGAAGATGGATTCATATTCCATTCTAAAGTCATGGCGAGCCACAGGCCACCCAGGCAGCACTGGATACATGGCAGGAATCTGAATGAAATGTCAGTCCATTGTAAAGGCTCTATTTTATTACAAATACACCCACTCAAACACCCTTTCATTATCTTGACCTATTTAAATAAATTTATAAGATTGTAATAGGCTGAAAGTTACAGAATAAAATTGTGCACTCAGATAACCACACTCACTCATACTGACCAAATTTAAAATCAACTGTTTGCTTCATATCCACAATGCTGCAATGCTGGAGGAAACCGAAAATGGAAAAATTCCATTAGAAGAGTTGAAAGTATAAAGTCCACATTTTACTGACTAGATTGAAATCTAACAAAGTTACCTGGAATTGTTAAGCTGTGGTACTAACCACTGAATCACTTTAGATAGATAGATAGATAGATAGATAGATAGATAGATAGATAGATAGATAGATAGATAGATAGATAGATAGATAGATAGATAGATAGATCAAACGAATGAACGAACGAACAAACTTTATTTGTCCCCAGGGGGGAATTTGTTTTTTTACAGAAGTTCTTTATATAAATAAATACTGTACATAAATAGGTAGATAAGTAAGTAAATAAGTAAATATACACACAAATTCAAAAGAAAGAAAAGTTCTGACTTGGCAGTCACAGTGAGGCATTATGCAGACATATTGCTGTTGTTATAAAGGACCCTCACTATTGTTTCTTGATACACTTTTGCTGAATAATTAGTTAGCTGAAAGTCCTCAGTGTTAGTCTGTCAGAGAGGGGATGTGCAGTATTGTTCATAATGGCACTTAGTTTTGTTTTAATTCTCGCCTTCGCTACTACCTCCATGGGGTCCAGAGTGTGTCCTATAACTGAGCTTGCCCTTTTATTTAGCCTGTTGATTTGGTGGGCCGCTCTTGAAGTGATGTTACCAGCCCAGCACACTGTAACATAGAAAATCACACTGGCCATCACAGAGTTGTAAAAGAAGTGAAGGATGTCACTTCTCAAATTAAATGAACACAGTTTCCTAAGGAAAAAGAGCCTGCTCTGCCTTTTCTTATATAGTTCCTATGGGCTCTGAGACCAGTCCAACCTGTCATGAATGTGGATCCCCACATTGTAGGACTGGACCACCTCTACATCCACTCCTTGACTGGGCATGGAGGCTCTTTGGTGTGGCGAAAGACAATTACCAGTTTCTTGCTTTTGCTGATGTTAAGATGCAGACAATTCTTTTTGCACCAAGAAACTTTTCCACCTGACTCCTATATTCTGTCTCATTCCCTTTATCAATACACCCTATAAGTCCAGAATCACCTGACAATTTTTGCAAGTGACATGACCTGGTGTTATATTTATACTAAGAGGTGTGCGGAGTAAAAGAGAAAAGAAGACAGGACTTTTCCTTTGTGGCGCTCCAGTGTTGCTCACATCTATATCAGAAACACCGTCCTTGAGTCTCACAAGCTATGGTTTGCCCAAGAGATAGTTCATTATCCAGGACACCACAGGCACATTCACCTGAATATCTCTGAGTTTACTCCTTAACAGAAGGCACTGGAGAAATTAAAAAACGTAATCTTCACAGCGCTGCCAGCTTTGTCCAGGTGAGAATAAGTCTTGTGGAGCAGAAAGATAATTGCATTCTTCACTTAAATCTTTGTCTGATAGGTAAACTGCAGTGGGTCCCAGTGGTCTACCACAAGAGTACTCATATAATCCAGGACCAGTTTGTCAAAGGCCTTCATGATGTGAGATGTAAGTGCCACTGGTCTGTAGTCATTAGGTGAAGAGATGCCTGCGTTCTTTGGTACAGGAACAAGCAGGATGTTTTCCACAGCAGTGGCACTTTCAGAAGCCTTAGAGACAGACTGAACAGGTGACAGAGGACACCACAAAGCTGGCCAGCACAGGAATTAAGAATGCAAGCACTGACTCCATCTGGTCCTGCATCTTCTCCTGTGTGTAGCTTCCTCAGTTGTCTCCTTACTTAGTATTCAGTTATGGACAGTCCACACTGATGATCAGAGGTGTACTTGTCACTAGCCATTCCAGTTGATGTGGTAGGAGTTGTTGATGTAGTAGGGATAGTGTGGGGTTCCTAGAAAAATTATTCACCCCCTTACATTTTTTACATTTTATTATTTTACAAAACTGAATCTCAGTTGATTTAATTTGTCTTTTTTGACACCATTCTGCACTCAGATAGCTTCAGTTAATTGTAGTATAAATGCAGTATTATGGCCTATCATACACAATAAACAGCAAAGACCACTTCAAACATCTCCATGAGAAATCCCAAGTCAGAGGATGGAGACAAGAAAATATTCAAGTTGCTGAATATCCTTTGAAGTCCAGTTTAATCAATGGAAAGAAATGGAAAGAGAATAGCATAGCTGTAGATCTGCCTAGAGCTGGTTGGTCACAAAGCTTAGAAATTGTGCAAGAAGAAGAAGAAGACTAGTGAGAGAGGCCATCAAGAGAGTTATGAGAGCCCTGAAGTTTTTACTTGCTATAGTGGCTGAGATTAGAAAGATGGTGCAGACACCAAATGTTGCCCAGGTCCCTCTCCGTGATCCCATATCATATTCTCTAAGGCTCTATTTATGTAATGCCCCGGGGTCTCCACCAGCCTTCTTGAATGGTTCCAGGCTTGTAAAACGTAATACAAATGATTCAGGTGTTCATGAAATGCTGAGCTTAGCATATCTGTGTGACATTTCACAGTCAATCCCCCATCCAGCCCCACTTATCTTTAGGCTAATATGCTGGCTACTACAGTTCAGCTTGAACTCATGACCACCTGTGCATTGATATTGTGATATCCCATGTGATTCACATATGCGAGGTAATCCACACTTGGGGCAATGATCTTTATGTGCATGCCAATTTACATGAATGGCAGCTTGCTATGATCTTAACTCATGTGGAGTGGTGGGGACATATAAATCTGTGTATTACCTCATTTTGTGGGGCCTTTCAAAATTTGATGCAAAATATAAGAAAAGCTTGTTTGTGACAAAACCAAATCAATGGTATTCCAAAGCTGTGTTGTACACATAATGTTACATTTTTATTTTGCTTGACAGTGCATGGCTTCTCTGCCAAGATGGAGCAATCACGTAACATACTGTAGAGTGGCAAATGATGTGGCAGGGCAAGTCTAAAACTAGTTGGGGTGCCAACCGGGCAAATCCCACTTCATTTCAACAAAAAAAAAAGAATGAGCAAAAACATGAGCTTGATGGCGCTACAATACACTGTTGTCTTATCGCCTTCTAGGTCACTCTGGTGGTGTACTTATAGACTATTCATCTGGAGTTGTCCCTGCTACTCCAGCTCTCTGAACCAAATGATACTCCACTTTCAGCTTCTTGATGCTGTTAGAGAAAAAGGAGACAAGACTGTTAGCAACAGCGCTGCCTCTCATCCCAGGGTGGTACTAGATACCTTAGGTGTCCCTGGCAAAGCATACGTGACAGTAGAACTTGTGTGATAATAGAAAATTTGTTACAAATATTATTCCATCTCTGTCAAATCGATATCTTTTTATGAGTTCATAGTTGTCCAAAACATTAAGCCTTTGCCAGACTGTATGTGCCAGTCTCTGCTTGAATGCCATTTTATGACCACTCATATTGAGTTAGGAGAAATCACACGCTCTCGTAAACCTTGGTGAGGTTAGGAGTACCATACTTTCCTAAATAAGGAAAACTGATTAAATGCTTTTACTCCTACTCTGAAGAATAGGACCAAATGTTCATCACTCTGAGATTTTTGAGCCAGTTAGGACTGCTTTCCTACTGTGAAATGCTTGATAAATACGGGAACAAATGTCAATCCAATTGAGAATTTATGACTGGACATGAAAAAGATTGTTCATTCACACATCCTCATGCAACCTGACAGTGGCTGTCATGGCTGTCATAGGTGCATCTACTAAATACTGAGTTGACCTGGGGGAATACTTATGTGATTAATTATTTTGTGTTTTATATTTGTAATTGATTTAAATTGCTTTGCAGTTATCTATTTCATTTTGAAATTAAGGACTCTTTTTATATTAATCATTGTCAAAATAGACAAATCTATAGTGTGATTCAATATTGTATAACAATAAAATGTGAAAACTTCCAAGGGAGTGAAAACTTATAGATGGACAGGAGTAATTGCCCCCATGTTAATGTATACAAAAACCTGCTTATTTTCCTAAATGATAATAATCTGCTTTACTCATTGTTGAAATACTATCATGTCTAAGTGTACCTGCTGTATAATAGTCCTGGAATGAGATTTCCTGAATTTCTACTACTGTATTTGAGAAATGGAAAAAAGTTTGAATTTTTTACAGACATTTGTAGAGACCAAAAGTACCAAGGTCACCCTGCACCCTCCATCCAAACACAAACGCAGTGTTCTAAGTATAACAAGGTTTCAGAAGAAAAGCACAGCTTGACACAACGTGCTGAAAATGAGATACGATTTTATCAGCTTTAACCAAGTGCCTGAGACTCACACATTCCAAGTACAGAAGTGAACCGAGCTACTTTTGTCTAACGGATTCACATTTGTGTTACTCATTGTGACACATGCAGATAAAGAGACGGACAAGAAAAGGGCTGACATTCTACTAGTGGAATGTGGAACATTGAATATGTGACGCATTGCATACTAACAAGTGTTTAACACATAATCTCACGTTTGAAAATTTGCAGAGAGAAAGCAGCCCACAGATGATTCTGGCTTTGTTTCCTGTTACTGGGTCAACAGCACAGCGGTCAGCACTGTGAGGCATTTTAATTTCTGACAGCACAAGCCTGTAACAGAGCTTTAACAGCCTGTACAGCAGCACACTGATTTTTTTTAATCTACCGTGTATTAGCAAATTAATACCTATACTTGTAATAGGTGATGAAGTTTAGTTTTTTCCTCACAAATTAAGAATTTTCCTAATGCACACAAATATAAAGTTTATTGTATTTTTGGGTGCTTCAGGCACCATGACGATAAACACAATTAATGTACCTGAAGAACTATATGAGACATATTTTACCAGATGAGATGCTACTGAACAGTCATGCCCATGTGATGAGTGGTATGTGATGACACGTGTTTTTAAATATATAATCACATCCCAGAGCATACAGGCTGCAATCGGGTGCAGGTGTACGTAAGCATGCATCTCTCCAGAGTAGATTGAGGTGCTTGGCTGATCGAGCACTCGCGTGCAAATGCAAGTGGATCAGTCAGGTGCCTCACTCACACCTTGGAGGAGGCAACGTACCACAATTGCACCCAATCAGGCCATATAAAGAGGAGTCTGCACGGCAGAGAGGGATCGAACATAGGATGAGGACAGAAAGAAGAACAGAAAAAAAAGGTGGAGGTTAAAGAGACAGGAGAAAGAGGTCGGAATGGAGTGCCGGTGTGAGAGAATGGAGGCAGGAAGCTGGAAAAAGTCCCAGGAGAGGAGTGTGTGGTAAGAGAGTACCTAGAGTCACTCCGGTTTTATCAGTTTTGTTATATATACAGTATAAATGTAGTCTAGTGTTGTATTCATTGCCTGTATTGTAGTACTGTTAATAGTTTTTGCGAGCCACTCAAGTAAGAATCTGTTTGTACAAAAAAAGTTGAACTTGTACGGTCAATTTAAATCTTTAATCAGTAATACTAAAGGCATTTTCACAACTACAGTATTTCTTTTGGAGTGTTTTTTCAACTCCGATTGCCAACATATTCTGGTTTGTCTGAGTAGATGTGAACATGACAGTCACTCTCTGGTGCCGACCAAAACAACCATACCAAGACCCATTTGAAACAGTGGTCTCGGTTCAGTATCAACTGAACCCTGGAGTGGTCTGCATGAGATATAAATATGATCCGTCACTGAATCAATGTAACTGCAGGGAATGCTGTGCATTATGGGAATCATTTCTACTTGTAATTGGACAGTCTCTGTATACAAATACATCCACACATGCATACGAGTTTGCATAAAACAACTTGCACAAGCACCAGTCAATCAGTCCAATCCTAGCACTTGATTCAGCCTCAGATCTCCTTTTTCTTTATCACAGTTGGATCAGATAGCAGCTGACCATGTGAAATATGGAGTAGATTAAATTTGGACAGGATGATCAATCCGACCACATTCAGAGTGGTGAGAAACTAATGACTTTTGCGACCCCTAATCTTTCACTGCAAGATTGACATACATAGTTGGGGTGTCATCTCCTTCTGGCATAATGCAGACATTGGGGTGCCTTAACTTCAATACTATGTAATAAATGTGAATCAGACATTCCTATGTGAACATTATTAACAAATATTTACAGCAGACATGTGATCTGAGATAACCTAAATAGAGATTAAAAACAAACCACATAATCAATGTTAATGTGCCAGTGCACAAGCACAGCTCTTGTCAAATCTTCATTTTGTTTTTTCCTTGGAAAAAACTAATTCTGCCCAATGAAATAAGTCCACAACACACCCACAGGGTATTTATTGTTACTTCTGGTTTGTTTGAATGTTTGCTCTGTGAAACACAACTGAACAAACTGAGATTGAAATCATCAGATATGGCACCAGGCAAATGGATTATGAATGAAAATGCTCTAATTTGGCCCTGTATAGCTGAGTAAGGGTTTGTTCATGAGAGTGCCATTGAGGGGCTGGAGCCCAACTAAACTGGATTAGCAGTTTGGATAATGACGGGCAAAAGTAATTGGATTTTTAGAGGAAAGTGTTTGGGCCCAATAACAGTTTGACCAAAACAAGATCATGCTTTCCTATCAGTACAATACAAAAATCTGTCTTTGCTGCTTGCTATTATTACAAATGTCATTTTATTAGTATAATCATTAACAGGACTACAGTAAAGAAAATATTTTAGTAAAATAATTATAACCACAATACTGTGCTATTTTCTTGCTTTTTAATGAAGATGAAATAGACAAGCTACAACCAAGAGTGCTGCAATTTGCAATTAATGTTTTTTTTTGGTTCTCTAAAGTTATAGTGTTTTCTGTTGAGGAAAACATGGATTTTTAAATCCAGCCAAGAAAAGATCAAGGTAACGATTTACTTAAAAACCCTAAGGCTAAGCTGCAGGGTTTGACAGTTTTCTCTATGAGCTGTTCCAAGAGAAATGCAGATAACATGAACTCTCATCTTGAACATGTGCGTTCAAGAGTGCAAGTAAGGTGCACATCCAGAACCCGACTGGAAAAGGCCACCTTTATTTATCAGATAGATGAAAACTGCAGGGAATAAGAAGTGCTGATTGATTAAAGAGGGTGCAAGTTGGCTTGTGTGATATCTCATCAATCTGCCAGATTAGAACAGTAAAAGAAGACGTTTTAAGTTAAACAGTATGACTTAAGAAAAACAGAATTTTAAACTTATTCAAAATAAATAACACCTCTTATTAAATATCTTTAGTACTAGGGTGTTATACTGTGTTAGCCATTGTGAATGTAGTGAGAAGTCAAGCCTGAAGAAGGTGCCTGAGTTGCCTTGAAAGCTTGCATATTGTAATCTTTTTAGTTAGGCAATAAAAGGTGTCATTTTGCTTGACTTCTCATTATATATCTTGAAACACACTCAATGGAATATTCTAAAGTTAATATTGCAACTTTTTAAATTTTTTTTTGTTTCCAACTATTATCTTTCCACCTACTTTTGCAGTTAGTTCAGTGTTGCAAGAAGGCATTGAGATGGGATCCATCCACACCACTGCAGTGCCAGTCTACTAAAATGCCAGTTCACTCATAGCAGGCTAATTTAGACTTCCCAGTTCGCCTAATAGGCATATCTTTGGGATGTGGGAGGGAAAACAGAGTACCTGGAGGAAAATGAATGCTGGCATGGGAGAACATGTAAATTCCACACAGTCCTGGATTTGAACTCTTGTTGACAGTTGTGAAGCAACTAACTTCTACACGACTATGCTACTCCCTTTCCCTTCACTACAAGGATTTATTTTGTATTTTAGATAGATATATCCCTGCTAGCTCCTTATTTTAATCAGATGAGATGTAAATCAATGCAAACTGAGAGATATAAATAAGATATAAAGCATGCAAACTGTAGGGATGAAGCTCTTTGACAGCTTCACAATCCTTTGTAGGGTTTTCTATCTTTGTAGGATATACAGTGTGATAGGAAGAGACAACAGACATGGCAAGGTTTGGGGCAGCCACCCATATAATTTGGTATCCTGGCTGCAAAAAGTAAATGTTTTAAGATTGAGTCAAGTTTACAAGACAGAGTTCAAAACAGAACTGAATTCCAGGGAAAAGGAGTGAGGACATCTGGGGGAAGTGATGTCGTCCTCGGGGCTGGGACCGGAAGTGATGTCGTCCTCAGGACCGAGACTGGAAGTTTAGTGTCCCGAGTCGCAGCAGTGGCTCCTGGTGGGATTTCCAGGGAAAGGTCTGCAGGGAACTTAGAAAGAGCGTTAGTGCACCCCGTCACCCCCTGGGCAGATGTATTACCATTCATCTCCAAGCCCTTCAGCTGCCTCCTATTCACACGTGTGTGACAATAGATAGATAGATAGATAGATAGATAGATAGATAGATAGATAGATAGATAGATAGATAGATAGATAGATAGATAGATAGATAGATAGATAGATAGATAGATAGATAGATAGATAGATAGATAGATCTGTATTGACTCTTGACAGGAAACTGCAGCTAATACTAACATCTACACAGAATACACTATTTTTGAGACAGTGAAATCAATTAATAAATACGTCACTTATCTATTGTTACACATGCACATCAGTGGATCACCCCCTCAGGGCACCTCTAAGGTATGTGGTACCATCCCGTGATGAGAGAGGGCACTGGAGCTAATCATGTCCTCTCCTATTCCCTCCACAGCACAGAGAAGACACCTAGTGAGGGAGCCAGACTCTGCCCCTTTGGTCTCCACCCATAGATGACAGTGTCTATGGAGCAGAGAGGAGTTCCTGCATATTTGTCATTCTAGGAGGAATCCTGACCTTTTTCATCGCCTCCCGCACTTCAGAACGCTTGCACAGTTTGTTTAATTTGGTTTAAATTCAACAGTGATTACCATGTTGTTGTCCTAAAATGTATTGAGTGGATTTGTATTTCCTCACTCTACCACACTATTAATATTAACATGTTCAAGTTGTAAATAAGCATAACTTAACATTCTCGGACCTCCTTTAACAAGTTCAGTCTATCCCCTTAACACTGGGTACAAGATAGAAGTCAGCCCTGAACAGGATGCTAGTCCATTATAGAGCCCATTCATGCACATATTTCCCTCACATAGGGTCAAATTACAATCACCAGTTAATCACACACACATTTTTGGGAATTTGTAAGGAAAACTGGAGTACATGGAAGTTAACTCACCAGACAAAGGGAAAATGTAAAATCAATACAGAGATGACAGTCAATTGGGGAATTTTAGACTAGAACACTAGACCCACAAGGCAGCAGCATACCCGCATAGCAGTGCATAGGAGTTGCAAAGTTAATTTTTTATAATCTAAATCAAGTATTCTTCATTTTTCATTAAAAATGTATTTACCTTCAGTGTTCTGTTACACAAGAACAAAATACAGGTGGAATCCCATTGTAACAAAATTCATGGGACCATAAAAATATTTTTTTATATTGGAAATTTCATTATAATGAATATGGGGAAAATACGTATACTGTTGTGACAGGGGTCACTGGCAAATCGCCACCTCTAATGGCAACGGCTCAAGGACGGCTCCGTAGCTGCTCTGCTGTGTCTGGTAAACAGTAAACCAAGGGCAAAGTAATTGGTTGCCCTCTGCAGGATCAAGCTTACCATGTAACATGCTTGTCTCATGATGTTTATAACATTTAACACCGGCCTTTGACCTGCTCTTTCTCTCACTCTCCTGGTCTGCCACAGTGGTGATTCCAAGCCACTGGTGTTCTTCTGATCTGAAGATGGAAGTTAAAGCAGGACGATTAAACATGTCGCAGCTCCTATCATGAATGCTGAAGTAACAGCTCCTATTTTGAATAAAGTCTTGAGACTGTACCTGTCTTCCCTATACAGTAATAAGTACCTATGTTTTCTTTGGAAATCTGAACTCACCTTCCTACATCTCATGCAACTCTGTGACCCAAGCTTGACAATACTTGCAATACAAAAAAATGTTTCTTAAACTGCAAAAAAAAAAAAATTTTTGATAATGATTTTTATAGAAATACAGGCAGGTATGAATAGAGAATGAAAATGAGATGTTACATGTAACCTTTTTTAATGGAATTACAGGTATGAATAACAAGTACAGTACAGTATCTGCACATGATACAACTACCCACACATATGTTTGGTGGACACTGACTCAAGATTCTGTTATGTGTATGATGTTGCGCCTACACTGTCACCGAGACTGCCTAAGACCGAAATTATCAAAACAGTCTGAAACTATTGTTCGTTAAACTGAAATTTACATTTCTTAAAAATAAAATCTGTTAAACATGTTGTTTTAACCGTCACCTTATCGTGGTGGAGGGGTTTGCGTGTCCCAATGATCCTAGGAGCTCTGTTGTCCGGGGCTTTATGCCCCTGGTAGGGCCACCCAAGGCAAACTGGTCCTAGGTGAGGGATGAGACAAAGAGCGGTTAAACAAACCTCCTATGAAGAAAAACCATTTTGGACGGCGTTTTCCCTTGCCCGGACGCGGGTCACCGGGGCCCCACTCTGGAGCCAGGCCTGGAGGTGGGGCTCGATGGCGAGCGCCTGGTGGCCGGGCCTGCACCCATGGGGCTCGGCCGGGCACAGCCCGAAGAGGCAACGTGGGTCCCCCTTCCCATGGGCTCACCACCTAAGGGAGGGGCCAAGGAGGTCGGGTGCAGTGTGAGTTGGGTGGTGGCCGAAGGCGGGGACCTTGGCGGTCTGATCCTCGGCTACAGAAACTGGCTCTTGGGACGTGGAATGTCACCTCTCTGAAGGGGAAGGAGCCTGAGCTAGTGCGCGAAGTTGAGAGGTTCCGGCTAGATATAGTCGGGCTCACCTCGACGCACAGCTTGGACTCTGGAACCAATCTCCTTGAGAGGGGCTGGACTCTCTACCACTCTGGAGTTGCCCCCGGTGAGAAGCTCTGAGCAGGTGTGGGTATACTTATTGCCCCCCAACTTGGAGCCTGTACATTGGGGTTTACCCCGGTGGACGAGAGGGTAGCCTCCCTTCGCCTTCGGGTGGGGGGACGGGTCCTAACTGTTGTTTGTGCGTATGCACCGAACAGCAGTTCGGAGTACCCACCCTTTTTGGAGTCCCTGGAGGGGGTGCTAGAGGGCATACCTTCTGGGGACTCCCTCGTTCTGCTGGGAGACTTCAATGCTCACGTGGGCAATGACAGTGAGACCTGGAAGGGCGTGATTGGGAGGAATGGCCCCCCTGATCTGAACCCGAGCGGTGTTTTGTTATTGGACTTCTGTGCTCGTCACGGATTGTCCATAACGAACACCATGTTCAAGCATAGGGGTGTTCATATGTGCACTTGGCACCAGGACACCCTAGGCCTCAGTTCGATGATCGACTTTGTGGTCGTGTCGTCGGACTTGCGGCCACATGTCTTGGACACTCGGGTGAAGAGAGGGGCGGAGCTGTCAACTGATCACCACCTGGTGGTGAGTTGGCTTCGATGGTGGGGGAGGATGCCGGTCAGGCGTGGTAGGCCAAAACGTGTTGTGAGGGTCTGCTGGGAACGTCTGGCAGAGCCCCCTGTCAGAAGTAGCTTCAACTCCCACCTCCGGCAGAACTTCGACCACATCCCGAGGGAGGTGGGGGGACATTGAGTCCGAATGGGCCATGTTCCGTGCCTCTATTGTTGAGGCAGCTGACCGGAGCTGTGGCCGTAAGGTGGTCGGTGCCTGTCGTGGCGGCAATCCCCGAACCCGCTGGTGGACACCGGCGGTGAAGGATGCCGTCAAGCTGAAGAAGGAGTCCTACAGGACCCTTTTGTCCTGTGGGACCCCGGAGGCAGCTGATAGGTACCGGCAGGCCAAGCGGAATGCGGCTTTGGTGGTTGCTGAGGCAAAAACTCGGGCGTGGGAGAACGACTTTCAGACGGCTTCGAGGAGATTCTGGTCCACCATCCGGCGTCTCAGGAAGGGGAAGCAGTGCAGTGTCAACACTGTATATGGTGGGGATGGTGCGCTGCTGACCTCGACTCGGGACGTTGTGGGTCGGTGGGGGGAATACTTCGAAGACCTCCTCAATCCCATTAACATGCCTTCCAATGAGGAAGCAGAGCCTGGGGACTCAGAGGTGGGCTCCCCCATCTCTGGGACTGAGGTCACCGAGGTGGTCAAAAAACTCCTTGGTGGCAGGGCCCCGGAGGTGGATGAGATACGCCCGGAGTTCCTCAAGGCTCTGGATGTTGTAGGACTGTCTTGGCTGACACGCCTCTGCAACATCGCATGGACATCAGGGACAGTGCCTCTGGATTGGCAGACCGGGGTGGTGGTCCCCCTCTTTAAGAAGGGGGATCGGAGGGTGTGTTCCAACTACAGAGGGATCACACTCCTCAGCCTCCCTGGAAAAGTCTATTCAGGGGTCCTGGAGAGGAGGGTCCGTCGGATAGTCGAGCCTCGGATTCAGGAGGAACAGTGTGGTTTTCGTCCTGGTCGCGGAACAGTGGACCAGCTCTATACCCTTAGCAGGGTCCTGGAGGGTGCATGGGAGTTTGCCCAACCAGTCTACATGTGTTTTGTGGACTTAGAAAAGGCATTCGACCGTGCCCCTCGGGGAATCCTGTGGGGGGTACTCCGAGAGTATGGGGTACCGGCCCCCCTGATAAGGGCTGTTCAGTCCCTGTACGATCAGTGCCAGAGCTTGGTCCGCATTGCCGGCAGTAAGTCGAACCCGTTTCCAGTGAGAGTTGGACTCCGCCAGGGCTGCCCTTTGTCACCGATTCTGTTCATAACTTTTATGGACAGAATTTCTAGGCGCAGCCAGGGTGTTGAGGGGGTCCGGTTTGGTGGGCTCAGGATTGGGTCACTGCTTTTTGCAGATGATGTTGTCCTGTTTGCTTCATCAGGCCGTGATCTTCAGCTCTCTCTGGATCGGTTCGCAGCCGAGTGTGAAGCGGCTGGGATGAGAATCAGCACCTCCAAATCCGAGACCATGGTCCTCAACCGGAAAAGGGTGGAGTGCCCTCTCAGGGTTGGTAGCGAGATCCTGCCCCAAGTGGAGGAGTTCAAGTATCTCGGGGTCTTGTTCACGAGTGAGGGAAGAATGGAGCGTGAGATCGACAGGCGGATCGGTGCGGCATCCGCAGTAATGCGGGCGTTGCATCGGTCTGTCGTGGTGAAAAAGGAGCTGAGCCGCAAGGCGAAGCTCTCAATTTACCAGTCGATCTATGTTCCTACCCTCACCTATGGTCATGAGCTATGGGTAGTGACCAAAAGAACGAGATCGCGAATACAAGCGGCTGAAATGAGTTTCCTCCGCAGGGTGTCTGGGCTTTCCCTTAAAGATAGGGTGAGAAGCTCAGTCACCCGGGAGGGGCTCAGAGTAGAGCCGCTGCTCCTCCGCATCGAGAGGAGTCAGATGAGGTGGCTCGGGCATCTGATCAGGATGCCTCCTGGACGCCTCCCTGGTGAGGTGTTCCAGGCACGTCCAACCGGGAGGAGGCCCCGGGGAAGACCCAGGACACGCTGGAGGGACTATGTCTCTCGACTGGCCTGGGAACGCCTTGGGATTCTCCCGGAAGAGCTAGAAGAAGTGGCCGGGGAGAGGGAAGTCTGGGCATCTCTGCTCAAGCTGCTGCCCCCGCGACCCGACCTCGGATAAGCGGGAGACAATGGATGGATGGATGGATGTTGTTTTATGAACATTTGTCCGGGCCCACAAAAAGTATTCATTATTCTGAAAATTTCGTTACTTTGGTATCCGCTGCAACGGGATTTGACCTTTGTCTGATTTAATGGCAGCTTTTAGCTTATCTATGCAATGAACAATGTGCACAAGTAATTTTACAATACTATTCAAAATGGCTCATCTTCTCATTCCTTTTCTCAGTGTGTATTAATTCATAAATTTGATCAGAGGAAAAAGCTAATTTCATTACTGCATGAAAAGTACTGTTTGTAAATATGCTGAAAGCAAGCATAATGAGCAGGCAGATATTATGAAACACATTTTTATTTTAACTATTTTCAGCACATGCTTCTTCACATTGATGTACATACTTCATGACAGAAATATTATGAGGTGAAAAATAAAGCATGTTTAAACAGTAGTCCAAAAAAATGCAAACCCAGTGAAATCAGGTATCAGTATAAATTTCCTGCATACTCCTAATTAAAGATAGCTCAGTGATGTTAGCTACAGGCTCATTGATTTTGTATTACGACAGCCTTCATCTTTGCCCTAAAATTCTTCTAGTTTTGCGCTGCCCCTTTCAGAATTCTTTCAACAGCTGTGTCCTGTGACAATTACCATGCACAGCAGTTCTTCTATCTTAAAATCCTTGAGATATTAGCTGCACAAAACCCCCACATTGTCACATGCTGAACTTCTAAATAAGCCAAGCAAAAAATTCACCAAATAAATAACCTAACAATAACAACAAAATTAAGTAAACATTTCTTTATATTTAGGATATCTTTTAGAATATTTCTGCAGCGGTTAGTGCTACTGCTACATCTCCCCAGTTTTGGGTTTAATTCCAAGTCTTAACAATGTATGTTTGTCAGTTGCAGGTTCTTGCAGTGTCTGTATGGGATTATCTGGGAAGCACAGATGGTCCTTTGCCAATTTCCCTCCATGTAAAAAATGTAGAAAAAATGTGGCCTAACATTCATTAAATGGAAAAATGAGCCTCTTTTGCCATTTTACTCTAACACTGTAAACTAAGATTTCCAGGAATTTAGCTTTCAGTGTGCAAAAGTCAAGAATTGATCTAAAAACAACTTTTTGCAGACTGAAACAATGTCTGCTGTCGCTGCAGGGGGTGTAACAAAAAGCCCTTTTTACACTAGCCCTTCATCTATAACTCACAGATACTCAGTTGGGCAGTATAACACTGCAAGTGTTAGTACTCCTCCTTCACAGCTTAAGAGATCCAGGTTTAATTCCCAGCCTCATCACTATATATATGTGGAGTCTGCACATTTTCTCAATGACTGAACAGATTTCACTGGGCACTCCATCTTCCTTTGAGATTGATTGACTGTTGACTCTAAGATTAATTTCAGTAGGTGCAATTGAATGGCGATCCATCTGAGAGTGGTGGCTGTTGGGATGAGAGCCATCTCAAAGGTGGGAACAAAGCAGATGGCCACCCAGGTCCACAGAACAGCAGATAGATAGATAGATAGATAGATAGATAGATAGATAGATAGATAGATAGATAGATAGATAGATAGATAGATAGATAGATAGATAGATAGATAGATAGATAGATAGATAGATAGATAGATAGATAGATAGATAGATAGATCTGTGTATTAAAAGTTTATAAAACATATTTCCCATTTCTCAAGGGCTTTGCATTAACTCTTCTTTTGTGGACAATTATTTTTCTTATGAAGAATCATTCAGGTTGGATTTAGTATTTTTTTTTTAATTTATTAATATTACTAGCAAAATACCCGCGCTTCGCAGCAGAGAAGTAGTGTGTTAAAGAGGTTATGTAAACATATATATAC
This sequence comes from Erpetoichthys calabaricus, assembly GCF_900747795.2. Classification (NCBI taxonomy): domain Eukaryota; kingdom Metazoa; phylum Chordata; class Cladistia; order Polypteriformes; family Polypteridae; genus Erpetoichthys; species Erpetoichthys calabaricus. The sequence goes on along the minus strand of NC_041399.2, from coordinate 62,494,755 downwards.
ATATACATATATATACATATCTACATATACACATATCTACATATACATATATATACATATACAAATTTACACATCTACATATATATATACATATGTACATATATATACATATAAATATATACATATCTACATATATATATACACATATATATATACATATGCACATATATATATATATATATAAATATAGACATACATATATACATACATACATACATTCATATATATATATATATATATATATATATATATATATATATATATATCTATAGCAAAATACCCGTGCTTCGCAGTGGAGAAGTAGTGTGTTAAAGAGGTTATGTAAACATATATATACATATACATATATACATATATACACATATCTACATATACATATATATACATATATATATATATACACATATCAACATATATATACACATACATATACACATATACATAAACACACACATATACATCCATCCAACCATCCATCCATACTCTTCATATATACATAGTGCGTTGTAACACGGGCTGTGATTGTTACATGGGAGGGAGACGACAAATCACAGCTTCCCGCTTTCTAATCGGGCCTGTGATTGGTGCTTTGACTGATGCCCAGATCCCACAGTATCTCCCCTTAGGAGAGGCGTTAGGCAAGTGTAATTGAATAGCGGTGCTGCAAGTTATTACTCTTTTTATCTTTATCTTTAGCTGTGTAAAGTTTAGCTTTACACCTGTTTTTAAGGCTTATTGACTGAAAGGGGCTTTCATGAAAAAACTTAGGGCTTTGCTACAGGATACACCCTCCACAAGTTAAGGAAGTAAAAATAAAGGTATATATTTCTGTTTTATTTAAACCTTTTAAGTTTGTATGCGGGCGGCATGGTGGCGCAGTGAAAGGTGCCAGTTAGGAGACCTGGGTTCGCTTCCCTGCGTGGAGTTTGAATGTTCTCCCTGTGTCTGTCTGGGTTTCCTCCGGGTACTCTGGTTTCCTCCCACAGTCCAAAGACATGCAGGTTAGGTGCATTGGCGATTCTAAATTGTCCCTGGTGTGTGGGTGTGTGTGGGTGTGTGCGCCCTGCGGTGGGCTGGCACCTTGCCCGGGCTTTGTTTCCTGCCTTGTGCTCTGTGTTGGCAGGGATTGGCTCCTGTATTTAGGATATAGCGGGTTGGATAATGGATGGATGGACATTTGTATGCATAGCCCTATTTGCCCGTTTTCGTTTTTTTTCTTTCTTCAGTAATATTTCAGCAAACCCGGAGCTTGTCAGTTCAAATCCTGGTACTGACACCACTGTGTGACCCTGAGGAAGTCACTTCACCTGCCTGTGCTGCAAAAAACAAAAGTAATGTAACAAATTGTACCTCAGATGTTGCAAGTTGCTGGAATAAAGGCATAAGTAAAATAGATAAATATGTATTATACACATAGGAACTATTAATTTATTTTCAGTTAAGTCATCTGCAGCAAACTTTTATAAATGAGGGTTTCTCCTTTTTAGATAGTGCAAACTGTTTCTTCTTCATTGAGGTTTTCTCTTGGAGAGCTTTTTTCAATGAAAATGAAAGCAGCAGCTGCCAAAATATGTAGCTTTCTTATTAATTTTTCAACATTGTGTAAAATAAATTTATAAAGTAACATAAAAGGTTTAAATACTGGTTATCATTTTACACTAAAATATTACTAAAGAGATACAAAAAAAGTAAAATGCATATGTTCTTTTTCTTTAAGGAGATTAAATATTACTGAAGAAAGAAAAAAAAAAGTAAAACAGCCAAATGGGGCTATGCATACGAACTTAAAAGGTTTAAATAAAACAGAAATATATATTTTATTTTTACTTCCTTAACTTGTGGAGGGTGTATCCTGTAGCAAAGCCCTAACTTTTTTCGTGAAAGCCCATTTCAGTCAATAAGTCTTAAAAACAGGTGTAAAGATATTGACAATAAGCTACGCAAACCCACCAAGACATGGAATCGTTTAAATCAAGTATCATTACATCTTCCTTTCTTAAAGAGAAGTAAGGCAGTACTTATAAGCTTACATATATATATATAGACATACATACATATATATATATATATATATATATATATATATATATATATATATATATATATATATATATATATATATATATATCTATATATATCTCTATATATGTATATCTATATATCTATATCTCTATATACATCTATATATATATATATATCTATATCTATCTATCTATATATATATATATATCTGTATATATCTAAATCCCCACGAAGTACTGCTTTTAAATTTTTAGTAAGAAGAAAAGCTTTTTAAATTGAGGGAAAATATCCCAATAACAATGTGTTAAGGATCTGTTTTTTGTGAAGCAGCCTTAACACAGCTTTTCCGCTGTTTTATAAACGAACGCCATATAAGGTCTTCCTTTTTCCTCGCTTCGCCAAGGAAGGAGCCTTTTTATGAAATCCAAGGGTTGTTCGCTTTTTTTTTTTGTTCGTTTATTACGATTGTTATAGTTCTGTTTGTATAACACGTTGTCAGTTCAGCACTCCGGTTGTAATATGACCAAGCTGTGCAAGCTTACTGTTAAGAATGCAACGTATAGATGTACAGGAGAAAAGCAATCTTGCCTCAAATCAATGGCAACCTTTTGTAGGTCTATGAACTTAATTTAAACTTTAGGTTTACACGGTGCTTTCTTTCCGAAGTGCTCGCACTCATGAATATGTCTGTATGCGTCAGTCGCTCAAATCCACGCGGTTCGCACTGGCGAAGTACTGCTTTTAAATTTTTATTAAGAAGAAAAGAAAACCTTTTTAAATTGAGGGAAAATATCACAATAACAATTTGTTAAGGATCTGTTTTTTTGTGAAGCTGACTTCACACAGCCTCTCCGCTGTTTTATAAACGAACGCCATATAAGGTCTTCCTTTTTCGTTGCTTCGCCAACGGAAGCAGCCTTTTTATTTAATGCACGGATTGTCCGCTGTTTTTTTGTTCGTTTATTACGATTGTTATAGTTCTGTTTGTATACCACGTTGTCAGTTCAGCACTCCGGTTGTAATATGACCAAGCCGTGCAAGCACACTCTTGAGAATGCAACGTATAGTTGTACAGGAGAAAAGCAATCTTGCCTGAAATCAATGGCAACCTTTTGTAGGTCTATGAACGTAATTTAAACTTTAGGTTTACACAGTGCTTTCTTTCCGAAGTACCTGCACTCATGAATATGTCTGTATGCGTCAGTCGCTCAAATCCCCGCGCTTCGCACCGGCGAAGTATTGCTTTTACATTTTTATTAAGAAGAAAAGAAAACCTTTTAAAATTGAGGGAAAATATACCAATAACAGTTTGTTAAGGATCTGTTTTTTTGTGAAGCTGCCTTCACTCGAGTGATCACTTCGAGCTGACTTGCTGGCTAACCATAAGCGTTACCTGGTAGGTAACCACCCATACAATCAGATTGTGAATCAGACTACGAATGCCGTGAATGTAATTACCCCGATCTACAGGCTGTCAAATAAACGAACCACACGCCGTGGCGCAATTTTAGGGGCTTCGCCTCTAGCGCTGACGTCCGAGGTTCAATTCCCGTAAGGGAGTGAAGTGAGTGGGTGGTTACCTACCAGGTAACGCTTATGGTTGGCCAGCAAGTCAGGTAACATCAACCACGGTGCCTTCAGTTGTGAGAAGCAGATCATAGAATGGTTGAAAATAGTTTACTGTCAAATAATGCAAAGAGTACGCGACACGTCTTTCCCCTTTATTCTTGGCTCATCAGGCGTACACACTCACTGCACTCGCTTACGGTAATCGAACCTCGGACGTCAGCGCTAGAGGGGCTTCGCAGCGGTGAAGTATTGCTTTTAAATTTTAATTAAGAAGAAAAGAAAACCTTTTTAAATTAAGTCTTAAAAAGAGGTGTAAAGATATTGACAATAAGCTACGCAAACCCACCAAGACATGCAATCGTTTAAATCAAGGCGCGAGTCGAAAAACACCATCCCATAATATTAGTTAACGATTAACACATTTCTATATGTATTGTAAGCATACAATACAACTGATAATATGTTGCGCTTATTTATCTGGTGTACCGACATTTTTGCGCGTTTAACGGCTGAAATCTAACTTGGTTTGTGCCCTTCAGAATGAAAACAGTTTGCATTTACCTTTTTAATAAAAGGCGAGCTTTTAAGCCTGAGAAATCACCCCGTAAATGTACACGTTTAATTGCACATGTGTTAATATGTATGCTTACACAGTATTAAAAGACACTCAACAATTACACAGTATTAAAAGACACTCAACAATTAACGTCATTTACCTTCGTTCCCATGTTTGACTCGTGCTGTAAATCTCTTCCTTGTTTTCAGTTCACGTGATTACGTAGGAGGCGTAATACGTGATGACGCGATACGTGACTCCGCCTCCTCCATTAGAGTATATGGACAAAAAACAGGTTCCAGTTATGACCATTACGCATAGAATTTCGAAATGAAACCTGCCTAACTTTTGTAAGTAAGCTGTAAGGAATGAGCCTGCCAAATTTCAGCCTTCTACCTACACGAGAAGTTGGAGAATTAGTGATGAGTGAGTCAGTCAGTCAGTCAGTGAGTCAGTGAGGGCTTTGCCTTTTATTAGTATAGATTATTACACTGTTTGTTTATTGCATTTTCATTTTGTTTTTTCTTTGGTGCTGCCATTTTGTTAGTCTGTCACTAAGATGCATCTCACTGCTGTTGGGGCTGTGGTTTAACACTATGTGACATTTGACGTCTTTTGTGTGACAAGTTAAATGCCAGCACCATGTAGTGCCCAGTGTCCGTGATTAAATTCCTTACTTAACAGAACACATTTAACACTTTTTTTATATCTCTGATTATTACTAAATCTTGGCACAGCCTTTTGACTATGATTTTGGTTTGTGTCTTTTGAGTCTTCCCAGTTACAATTTCTCTTTTGTTCAACACAAAAGGAAAATTAACTTGTTGCACTCATCTATAATGTTACAGGCTTAGTGGGTGCATAACTTTATAAAGATGTCTTTAATGGAGGGCAGAGAGGACCCAATGATCATTTGTACTGTGTGCACTATTTATTGTAGGACCTTATGGTCAGAGACACTGCAGTTTCCAAACCAGACAATGATGCAGCTGAACACTCTTGTTAGTGCTTCTGTAAAATGGGGTGAAGATGGGGGTAGGTTGGCTTGAGTTCTTCAGCTGCCGATTGAAGTGGAAATGCTGCTGCATTTTTTGGCTATGGAGGCGTTGTTAATTAATAAGTAAGGTTAGCTGCCAGGTGATTTGTGGCTCTGTTTTGTAGACAGCATGAGACTTCCTATAGTCAACAATCATTTCCTTCTTCTTTTCCACATGATGAGACAGATTGCTTCACTTTCACCAGTCCATCAGTCATTGCGTCTCCTTTCTGTAAGCTGACTCATCTGCATTGCTGATGAGACTGGCCACTGTTGTCATTTGCAAACTTAATGATGGTGTTAGAGCTGTACACAGCTCTACAATCGTGAGTCAGCAGAGTAAGCAGAAGCGGGCTGAGTGTAAAGCCTTAGTGGTTGCCAGTACTCAGAGTTATAGTATTGGAGATGATGTTTCCAACACGGTCTGTCTTTGGTCACTCTGTCAGGACAGTCCAGGATTCAGTTGCATAGGGAATAGTTGTAGCCTAGCTGACCCAACTTCCCACTAAGCCTCTTAGTAATAATGGTGTTGAAAGCTGAACTGAAATCAATGAAAAACATTCTAACAAAAGTGTATCTTTTGTCCAGATGCGAAGAGTAGTTGATGTGACATCTTCAGTGGAATGGTTACAGCAATTGGTAAACTGGAGAAGTTCATGTGATGTGGGAAATCTGGTTTTCAAGTAGCCCAAAATTAGCCTCTTGAAACACTTAATGATGACATGTGTGATAGTCATTGTGGCAAGAGACAGGACTTCTTCGGTATGATGGTGATAGTGGTTATGGTCCATCCCACTAACAGTGTCAACATTTTCAAGTTACATATGCATACAGCATAACTAAACTAGGTTGTACATAAAACTTAGATGGTGAACAAAATGGTGAGCACAGGCAGAGATATGGACAAATGCCAAAGTGGATGTAAGAAAACAAAAAGGAAGCAAAAGAGAGGGGATGCAAACGTGGCACTTAAATGTACTCTTGAAAGGTTTATTGCAAAAACCAGGAGCAAAGAAGAAAAAGACACAAATGGTTATCTGAACAACAAGGGTGCTAGTGAGACATCGGAAGCATTAGATAACATTGGCAACAACCACACAGGCCAGTTAGGTAGATTGTTCATCACCTCACAGCTACTCCCTGCTGCCTGCACTCCTAGATGGCTCTGGTTGGAATACACACCCTTGTGAAGTATAGGCAATAACATAACAGGGAAAAAGTGCTTATAAAATGAATGGATCCATTGGTTTTCATCAGGACACTGCTAAAGTAAAATGATCTGCTTGGACTAAATCACTTTAAAATACAAAATATAGGTTCATTCCAATTAGATTAAGATTTGTGTGCCATCAATTACAGTACATATTACATGCATGCTTCATTTTATAACTGTTTCTTTTGTGGGCAATTTGTGATCGACAGAATAACAATGTCAGTTCCTTAATGTCTAAAAAATAAGTAACCAAAAAAGAACTTAAAAAGCTAGAATTTGAAAGCAAAACTGAGACAAAATGTAAAGTTGAATATCATTAAAAAATCATCACTGCATAAAATAATTTTCTGATGCTGACAAAAACTCTTTCTTTTATAAACAAAGTTTTAACAATCATAGAGCACAAGGCTTGGTCTTAAATAAAATTGACACTAAGCAGATGACAACACCCCAATGATATTACATGTTAACTTCTACTGGTTGTCACCCGCCCTATTGACAGGTGGTATCATAAAGGCCCAAATCCAAATACCATCTATACTCGCGTTTAAGTTCTGACGCGAATAAGTCGGGGCTTAATTTTACCATATAATTTCTGGTATTTTATAATGTCAGTTGTATAAGTCGAATGTGGAAAATTCACGCTATTGGTCCAAGAGATTATGATATGCTAATGCCCACCTGAGAGAGTAACCATGGAGCACACTCCCTTTTTGTTCTATGTATTGTGCCTATGTGACCACATGGTAATACCAAAACTATTCCTAAGCAGAGTTTTCACTGTTTTGTGTTTTTTGTATCTCACACCCTCATACACCTTTATCGTAAGAGCATCCCTTATCTACGATGGAACATTCGATCAGAAGAAAATATGAAGCTGGTTTTAAATTAAAAGTCGTTGAAGTGGCGAAAGTAATTGGCAACTGCGCTGCTGCAACTAAATTCGATGCGTCTGAGAAAATGGTGCGAGATTGGAGGAAGCAAGAAGATGTACAACAAAAAAAATGTAAGTGTCGCATTGAACGGGCGTATAAGTCAGGGTCTGATTTTATGATCGATTTTTCAGGTTCCAAGACCCGACTTATAAGCGAATATATACGGTAACAGAATGATGAAGACATCATCATGCATTTTCCAAACTTCCAAATAAAAAGAACAAAAGTAAAATGTAAAATAACAAAATATTTCAGTCTTGACAATTGCACCCTGTAGCATGTGATAGCAGCATTTAAAATGGCAACTATTAATCACAGCACAGGATACGTCCATGATAAATGTCTGCTGTTAATGAATATTAACAGTGTAGGAGGTCAATGAGCTCAGCACAGTGGCTGTGACCCAGCAGCATTGCTTCTCTCCAAATCTTCTCTCTTCTCTCTGCAGCTAGTCAATAATTTTATTGCAGCTTCCACCCTTCCTTACCATTATTGTATTCTTCTTTTTAGAGCCTCACATCTTTTACTGTTCCCACTAAGAGCTTCCTTAAGATGACGTTCAGCTTTGTTTTATAGCAACATTGAGTGCAAACCTCCTATGAGGGAGTAGAACATGTGTAAAGTTTCGAAAGTTTGGGTGGGGACCCAAACACTCCTAGAACTGTTAGAATGAATACAATTTACACCATTTCCCTTTTAGTAACCTTCAAATAACGGTAATCTACTTGAGATGCAATACACTTGTCTCAGTGCTCCTCCCATTCCTGGAAACATTTGCTGTATCTTATAAATTCATGTCATTTATTCAGCTGAATGTTACTTTTTATGGAGAATGTATTACTGTATGTGATATTTTAAGCTATTTCTATTTTTTGGACAAAATTTAATTTTCCATTTTGCTCATTACTGTTTCTTGTTTAAGTGACACACGGTCGGTGTCTCATGATCACAATCGGCACATTAGTGACCTATAGTGGAAGTTCCACTATAAATACAGGGTCTCCTTAATGTAGCGTCACCCTTCGCAGGATAAATTCCTTCAATAAAACCCTTGATCCTAATTAGTTTATTGTCCAGGTAGGCCTAGCACTAAATTTAATTTTGGTTTTGACTTCCTTCTGTCCCTGACTTCTCTTTCAATTCATCCTTGTACTTTGTTCGCTGGTTTTCTCGTTTCTTTTCGGTTTTAACCTTTGCTTGTCCCTCACTACTATTCTGCCCAGTCTCCCAGCATCTCACAATAATTTATGGAGACCCTGTCTCAAAACTGTGCTCATTCTTTGTTGCCATGTCTACAGCCTCCTCCATTTTTTCCTGGATTTTTCTGATAGTAGCAGCCTCAGTTTTAATTTTGAAAGAAAAAGAAGTCAAAGGGAGTGAGATTTGGCAAATATGGGCAGTGTGAACCAACAACCACGTTGTTTTTGGTCAAAAACTCTTTGACTGACAACATGGTGGGTACAAGTGCGTTGTCATGGTGCAAAACACAGTCTTGCCTGCATCACTTTTCTAGATGTTTTATTCATGATGCTTTTTCATAAACGCCTTAGCACTTCAAAATAATGTTGCTGATTAGCACTCTGTCCATGGGGAACAAACTTTTTGTAAACAGGTCCGCCAGTGTCGAAAAAAGCAATCATCGTTGTTTAAAGTTGGAAATTGCCTCCAAATGAATGTTGCTATTGAATTAAAATTTAATCAATATGATTTAGTGAAATACAGAGTTGCCAATGTAATACTGTATGAGAAATATTTATGAGATTACAACAAAAAATAGAAAAATGTTATTAACATAGAGATACAGTACATAAATATATTTATATTTATTTCTAGGTTTTCCATTTTTCTTTTCAATTACAAAACAAAATAGTACCAACTTTTCTTTACTTACTCTTCTTCAGTCTTATATAATTTACAGTTTAATACTGATCACTGGTCTGCAGGTTCACTGGCTGCTGACTACAGTGAGTCACTCAGTCTATGGACGTCTAAGTGGAAGTGTGCTGTTTAAAAATTAATGGGTTGAATTGAAAAATTGTCAGGAATGTTTCAACTAAAATAAAAAGGGAACTTGACAGCCATCGGCCTATCCATTTTGTAACGTGCATACCCAGTTCAGTGTAATGGGCCTTTATTTATTTTTATATGTTAATAATTTCGGTTGCCACAGTACTGTCTCAAGCCTCTAGTGTGGCATATTGGAACCCTGTCAGGATTGTGATCTCAGTGGCATTTAATTGTTGATTTTTGAGTGTTTATGTGTGTGTGGGTGGGTGTTTGTGAAAGGGACCTGAGAAGGACTGACACCTTATCCAGGATTGATTTTTGACTTATGCCCGATGCTACTGAGGTTTGGGCAACTGTTAGCCTAGATTTGGATTAAGAATGACATGCTCTGTTATGTTCATTATTTGTTTTGTTATATAATGCAGGGCACCTAATGTTGCATTGATTTAAGATATTGTTTTCAACCATTAAACTGAAATCAAACATCTGGCATGAGGAAATTTAACAGATTATGCCTTTGGGCAGCATGGCACTGAGCCATTAAAAATGGCTAAATTCTACAACATGAAAATGAAGGGTTGACTGATAAGAATATGATTCAGTCTTGTCAAAGTGATTACAAAAGTGTTAAAATATTGAATTAGAATGTTTTTCATTTTGTTAAGCATGATTAAACATTGATTTGAAGCTCAAATGTAGGATTGGATATGACAGTGCCCATTTATTTATTAATAGTCAAACATTTTTACTTAGGCCAGATGTCAGCCAGTTCTCAAAAAAGTGCAAACCCCCAAACAAGTAAGGAGGACAACACACATCATAAAATTAAGCAGGACTTTGGGTAGACATTCAATTTTATTTTGTATAATGACTTAACATTTAAATAATTTACTTCAGTACCTACAGATTTTTCTGAAGAATTGAGAATTCAACATTTTCTAGACCTAGGCAGCCTATTAATACACAGACAAACAATGCAATAAATAGTCTGGGGAAAATGACACCACAAGTGACTCTTGAATGATTATTCAACTCCTCATCTGTACAACATGTTTAAAATCCCACTTCTCTGTTTATCATTGCTAAGTTTTCTTATAGTATTGGCAAATTATAAAGAATGTTCTCTGCAAGCCTATCACAGCTTTTTAACTGGCATTCACACTAGGAGTCAAATGTCTAAGCCTTCACCTACCACAGCACTGAAAGGAACCCAACCTAATCAATTGCTAATCAGTCCAGCAATTCCAAACTAGTCAGTTAAGTGATTGTGATAAACCTGTTCAAATTATGTATTCTGATTCTGGAATTCAGCCTAAAATGGCAATGATTGGCAAGGCTTTCCACAAGATGTTGGAGTATGTCCATTGGAATTTGTACCCATTCAGCCAAAACAGCATTTGTGGGATTACATACTGAGGTTGGACGAGAATTAGCATTTCAATTTATCTCAAAGGTGTTCAGTATGGTTGAGGTCAGGGGTCTGAGCAGGCCACTTTACCTGTAGTTCCTCCACAATAAACTCATCAAACCTCATCATTATGGACCTGGCTTTGTGTATAGCAACAGAGTAATGCTGGAGAAGAAATGGGACTTCCCCTAGCTTTTGCTGTAAAGTTTAAACAATACAGTTGTCTAAAATATCTTTGTATGCTGTAGCACTCCTGCTGCCCATATATAAATGCTGTTTTATATATATATATATATATATATATATGTATATAAAACGAAAGAGAGAGAGCGCGAGCGAGCGAGAAAGAGCACAAGCGAGCGAGAGACAGAGAGCGAGAGAGCGCGACAGAGAGAGCGCGAACGAGCGAGAGAGAGACAGAGATAGAGCGCAAGTGAGCGTACAGTATATATATTTACATACAGCTCATACGGTCCGCAACGGATTAATTGTATTTACATACAATCCTATGGGGGAAATTACTTCGGGTCACGGCCAAATCGGGTTGCGACCAGAGTTTTGGAATGAATTATGGTCGTGACCTGAGGTTTCACTGTATATATATATATATATATATATATATATATATATATATATATATATATACAGTTAGGTCCATAAATATTTGGACAGAGACAACTTTTCTCTAATTTTGGTTCTGTACATTACCACAATGAATTTTAAATTAAACAACTCAGATGCAGTTGAAGTGCAGACTTTCAGCTTTAATTCAGTGGGGTGAACAAAACGATTGTGTAAAAATGTGAGGCAACTAAAGCATTTTTTTTAACACAATCCCTTCATTTCAGGGGCTCAAAAGTAATTGGACAAATTAAATAACTAGAAGTAAAATGTTCATTTCTTATACTTGGTTGAAAACCCTTTGCTGGCAATGACAGCCTGGAGTCTTGAACTCATGGACATCACCAGATGCTGGGTTTCCTCCTTTTTAATGCTCTGCCAGGCCTTTACTGCAGCGGCTTTCAGTTGCTGTTTGTTTGTGGGCCTTTCTGTCTGAAGTTTAGTTTTCAACAAGTGAAATGCATGCTCAATTGGGTTAAGATCAGGTGGCTGACTTGGCCATTCAAGAATTTTCCACTTCTTTGCTTTAATAAACTCCTGGGTTGCTTTGGCTGTATGTTTTGGGTCATTGTCCATCTGTATCATGAAACGCCGCCCAATCAATTTGACTGCATTTAGCTGGATTTGAGCAGACAGTATGTCTCTGAACACCTCAGAATTCTGTCCTGTGTCACATCATCAATAAACACTAGTGTCCCAGTGCCACTGGCAGCCATGCACGCCCAAGCCATCACACTGCCTCCACCGTGTTTTACAGATGATGTGATATGCTTTGGATAATGAGCTGTTCCACTCCTTCTCCATACTTTTTTCTTGCCATCATTCTGGTAGAGGTTGATCTTGGTTTCATCTGTCCAAAGAATGTTTTTCCAGAACTGTGCCGGCTTTTTTAGATGTTCTTTAGCAAAGTCCAATCTAGCCTTTCTACTCTTGAGGCTTATGAGTGGCTTGCACCTTGCAGTCCACCCTCTGTATTTACTTTCATGCAGTCTTCTCTTTATGGTAGACTTGGATATCGATACACCTACCCCCTGGAGAGTGTTGTTCACTTGGTTGGCTGTTGTGAAGGGGTTTCTCTTTACCATGGAAATGATTCTGCGATCATCCACCACTGTTGTCTTCCGTGGAAATCCAGGTCTTTTTGCGTTGCTGAGTTCACCAGTGCTTTCTTTCTCAGGATGTACCAAACTGTAGATTTTGCCATTCGTAATATTGTAGCAATTTCTCAGATGGGTTTTTTCTGTTTTTGCAGCTTAAGGATGGCTTCTTTCACCTGCATGGAGAGCTCCTTTGACCGCATGTTGTCTGTTCACAGCAAAATCTTCTACATGCAAGCACCACACCTCAAATCAACTCCAGGCCTTTTATCTGCTTAATTGATAATGACATAATGACATAACGATGGACTTGCCCACACCTGCCCATAAAATAGCCTTTGAGTCAATGGTCCAATTACTTTTGAGCCCCTGAAATGAAGGGATTGTGTTAAAAAATGATTTAGTTGCATCACATTTTTATGCAATCGTTTTGTTCACCCCACTGAATTAAAGCTGAAAGTCTGCACTTCAACTGTATCTGAGTTGTTTTATTTAAAATTCATTGTGGTAATGTACAGAACCAAAATTAGAAAAAAGTTGTCTTTGTCCAAACATTTATGGACCTAACTGTATATATATAAAGACGCTAGACTTTAAATATCAGGGTATTTTCCTACCTTTGACTGATCCACTGTTTGACCTTAATCAAGTTGCTTTAACCCTTATGCTCCATTCCATTCGAACTACAGTAATCCCTCCTCCATCACGGGGGTTGCGTTCCAGAGCCACCCGCGAAATAAGAAAATCCGTGAAGTAGAAACCATATGTTTATATGGTTATTTTTATATTGTCATGCTTGGGTCACAGATTTGCGCAGAAACACAGGAGGTTATAGAGAGACAGGAACGTTATTCAAACACTGCAAACAAACATTTGTCTCTTTTTCAAAAGTTTAAACTGTGCTCCATGACAAGACAGAGATGACAGTTCCGTCTCACAATTAAAAGAATGCAAACATATCTTCCTCTTCAAAGGAGTTCTCCTCAGGAGCAGAGAATGTCAGAGAGATAGAGAAAAGCAAACAAATCAAAAGGGCTGTTTGGCTTTTAAGTATGCAAAGCACCACGGCACAAAGGTGTTGAAGGCAGCAGCTCACACCCCCTCAGTCAGGAGAGAGAGAGAGAGAGAGAGAGAGAGAGAGAGAGAGAAAAACAAACAAGCTAAAATCAATACGTGCCCTTCGAGCTTTTTAAGTATGCGAAGCACCGTGCAGCATGTCGCTTCACGAAGCAGCTGCACAGAAGGTAGCAACGTGAAGATAATCTTTCAGCATTTTTAGACGAGCGTCCGTATTGTCTAGGTGTGCGAACAGCCCCCCTGCTCACACCCCCTACGTCAGGATCAGAGAAAGTCAGCGCAAGAGAGAGAGAGAGAAAAGTAAGTTGGGTAGCTTCTCAGCCATCTGCCAATAGCGTCCCTTGTATGAAATCAACTGGGCAAACCAACTGAGGAAGCATGTACCAGAAATTAAAAGACCCATTGTCCGCAGAAATCCGCGAACCAGCAAAAAATCCGTGATATATATTTAAATATGCTTACATATAAAATCCGCGATAGAGTGAAGCCACGAAAGGCGAAGCGCGATATAGCGAGGGATTACTGTAGTGTGGTGTTGAGGGGCCTTATTTGGGATTCTGAGGTGGTTCGTCATGTGGTGGGTGCAGCAACACGCTATATCAGTGCATGCTCCCAACCAACCAAACAACTGAAAAATGATTCTGTAAGACAACTAATATAAACACATCAACTTAATATAATAATAATAATAAACACATACTGTACATCTTTGTCCCACTGGACTGGTCTTTAGTTCTCCACAAGCATGTCTGGAGCGGTCTCTCAGGAAATCTTCCTGACTTCTAATTCAAGTCAAGCATACCAGCATACCGACATTACCTTTGGCCTGTTGCCTTTTATATTCCCCACAAGTGAACTACAACAGATGGTCTTATAATACCCTCTAGGAATTTCCTGTGTGTTTATTGGTGTTCATAACTCTGCAACAAAAGACAAGACAGTCTATAAGGCATCTTAACATTTTAACCCCCTTTTAACTGTGACCCTATGATTCTGAGGTTCAATTTTTGCACATATTTGGTAATTTTATTTTTTTATTTGATTAGGTTATTATTTTTAACATTATTTTATTAACAATATCATGTGGCCATTTTACATTTTGTTTCGATCAAGGGCACCAGTGTTTCATGGATTTTTGAATGCATTCAACCACAGTGTTTTAAATTACAATGCCTGATGTCATCAAGCTGACACTATTTAGGAGGCCAACATGTTATGCTTAATGTCCATGTGTTTGGCTATGTGAGTAAATGTGTTGTGTGTTATTTTGTCTAACTGTTTTTTCACTAGTTTTGCATTTGGCTACAGTCAGTGTCACTACTGGTAGCATGAAGCTATACCTGGGGCCTCATGTATAAACGGTGCGTACGCACAGAAATGTTGCGTAGGAACCTTTCCACGCTCAAATCGCGATGTATAAAACCTAAACTTGGCGTAAAGCCACGCACATTTCCACGGTAACTCATACCTTGGCGTATGCAATTTCTCCCCTCGGTTTTGCAGACTGGCGGCACCCAGCGTCAAAGCAGTGCTACTGTTCCCGTGTGATCACCCCTTTCTTTCTTAGATCCACATCCACGGCTTTATCAAATACACTGAAATTAACCGCATATCGTTCATAAATTTAATGCATCTGATTGTAATTAACCTGTAACAATATAATGGTCCACACAATGGTCAAACTACTGTTCCTGTGTGCTCATCCTTTCTTTCTTAGCTCCACATTCCTGACGCAGCTTTATAAATACACTGAAATTAACTGCATATTTTTTATTAGTGTAATGCATCTGATTGTAATTAACCTGTAGCAATATAATGGGCCAGGGAATAGCCATAGTATTCCAAATACCATAATTGCTTTAGCGTTGTTGCGCTCACTGCATCTTGTTCTTCTTTTTGCTGCTCCCGTTAAGGGTTGCCACTGCGGATCATCTTTTTCCATATTACTCTCACTGCACCACTCGGAGTATTTATATCACTGTATCTGAGTGTGAATCACAGCAGCAGATGATCGGAAAGAGAATTATCGGTATACAGTTTCAAGTACACACTACCTCAACCACGGCAAAAAGCGTCAAAGCCTTTCCTGTACGGACCTCGCGTTTCAGAAACAGTTTCATCCCAATAACTATAAACGCACTCAATCAGTCCATCAAGTGCTCCTTGTAGAACTGTTTGTACTTATAAGTACAATCACCTCACTGTAAACTTGCACTACAGTTATGATATTGCACAACCTGCGCTACTTTATAAAGCGCGTATGATGACGATATCATTTTTAAGATGAAATGCAGCAAAATATGTTCCTTATAGTATACAGATAAAACTTTAACTTCATTTAAATAATCTGTATTGTTAATAATTAAACATGTGAGGACACGGTGCCGCAGCGTATAGTTCAAGGATAGCTCCTGCCTTGCGCTGTATTCTTGCTGGTGCTGACGCGACACTGGAAGGATAGACGAATAGAATAATTAAACATGTACTACGAAGATATTTCAATGTTCCTTAAAAGTTTTGAAGAATCGGCGTTCTAAGCTTACAAATGGCTTAACGTCTATTACAGAGCTGATTGTGTGGCGATTGGAGAAAGAAAAGTATGGACAGGAATTGGAGGTTAGTACGTTTGAAAGAGACAGTACTTCTGTAATAAATTATTTCATCGAAGGTCGCACATGGCACCGCAAGCCTCTTGCGTGAGATATGAACAAGCACTGCGCCACCGTGTTCCCATGTTTAATAACATGCTTTCATTCCTATCATCATGAAAATGATATCACGTATACGTCTCAGTATTTTAATTATTCAGAGAGCTGTAATATCTCGAATGTAATGCATTCTGTGTCCTGTCGGAGAAAGAGAAAGAACGGAAGCACGTAGTGATTCACACACATAGAGCACATAGAAGATCAAATACAGAACAAAGACTTTAACATGCTACTTGAGAAACTAGTAAAATAAACGATTTTAAGATGAAGTTTATGATGTTCTACTTTAATGGCAAAATAAACTACGTGATTAAAGTGGAAATTTCAAGATTAAAGTTGACATTTCGTGCTTTTTTCCCACTGTGTGCCTATGTTTTTTGTTTGTACCCTAATACGCTTTCATATGACACTCAGACGGTGGGGTACGACTCGCCTTTTCACGACGACTTTGATATGTGATTTCTTTTTTATTTCGGGCACTGCGACTTTGTGAATTTGATCTTTCGAGTTTCTCTGACACTCTGTCACTCGATCAACTTTCTTTTGTTGATTATACCACTGTTTAAACCAACAAATAGTAAGTTTTTCCTTTGCCTCCACTTGGTATTCGCTGAAATTCTTATATTTTCCCCTGTGCTTTTCCCATTGTCTTTTCACAGAAGGCTATTTATATTGATTTGCATATTCAAAGAGGCGTAATTCTGGGAGGAGTTGGGGCGGGACAGAAGGCGCGTGCACGTGCATTACTTTTCACGCAGATCGGGATTTATGTAGTGGAAGAACGTGAAATTTTGCGTGCACACAGATTCCTGCATCTGGATTTTTCTGTGCGTACGCACAATCCCGCTTTTGTGCTTACGCCATGTTATAGTGTGAGTTCTACGCACGGCGTTATACATGAGGCCCCTGGACCTTACAGAGGTTGCACAGGTAGTCCAACTTCTCCAGGACGGCACAGCAATAAGTACCTTTGCCAGAAGGCTTGCTGTGTCTCCAAGAACAGTCTCAAGGGCATGGAGGAGATTACAGGAGATAGGCAGTTACTCTAGGAGAGCTGGACAGGGCCGTAGAAGGTCCTTAACCCATCAGCAGGACCAGTATCTGCTCCTTTGGGCAAGGAGGAACAGTATGAGCACTGCCAGAGCCCAACAAAATGACCTCGAGCAGGCCACTGGTGTGAATGTCTCTGACCAAACAATCAGAAAGAGACCTCATCAGGGTGGTTTGACTGTTTTTGGTGGTGAATCAGTGATGGTCTGGGAAGGCATATCCATGGAGGGACGCACAGACCTCTACAGGCTAGACAACGGCACCTTGACTGCCATTAGATATTGAGATGAAATTCTTGGACCCATTGCCAGACCCTATGCTGGTGCAGTGGGTTTTGGGTTCCTCCTGGTGCACAACAATGTCTGGCCTCATGTGGTGAGAGTATGCAGGCAGTTCCTGGAGGATGAAGGAATTGATACCATTGACTGGCCCCGATAGTCATCTGACCTAAATCCAACAGAACACCTCTGGGACATTATGTTTCGGTCCAGCCGATGCTGCCAGGTTGCACCTCAGACTGTCCAGGAGCTCAGTGATGCCCTGGTCCAGATCTGGGAGGAGATCCCCCCAGGACAACATCTGTCGTCTCATTTGGAGCATATATATATATTTATATATATATATTTAGAGATTTATGTTCTGTTGAACATACCAAACATTATGGCAATATGATGAAGTAGCTTATATTTTCGAACCTATTTCATCATCATAGATGATGATAGCCTATCCTGGCTGCATCCAGAGCAAAGTAGGAGCAAATCTTGGATGGAATGCAGTCCATTCCAGAAAACAGTGAAGTACTTTTATCATAATGCCTAAATTAATGTATGCATTCTGTATTTCCATGAAGTTGCTTTACTAATTATTATACTGAACATTCTGTGATATTTTTGCAACATATTGTTCATAAACATAATACAATCTGTGTTTAAAATAAATAAAAACCTAAATTCACCCTTTATGCTCTTCACCCAATTTTAAGTCATGTAGCATCAGGCAATTGGATTGCTTGTTAGTGACACTGGGAATACATGAAACCTCTTTGGTTTGAATGCTCATTTGGAATTCTTCTGAGGTGGTTGCTTGTGTTTATTCTTTCTGAAAGTAATGCAGCATTCTGAAACCCAGAAGGGTCACTTATTGCTGTGAAAGGCAAGCCTGAACTTCCCCTTTACATACAAGGCTACATAATATTTTTGTTATATTCAGTAATGTGAGTTAATACCTTATCATTACATCACTTAATCAGGCTACATGGTAAACATATGCAAACAATAAATATGATATATGGAAAAATGTTTGTTTTGTGTATGCAAACACATCACAGCAATGCATTATAAATGGATTCTTTTTCTGACTGAGATGCTTGTGGCTTCATCTCAATAAGTTTCCAATGTCACTGGCAGATATCAGGCATCCATCATTTCCAAAGTGCTGTCTTCTTTGCTTTCCTTTTCATTTTCACAAGCAACTCATTTTAACCACTTTCAATGTTCCAGATGTAGTGTCCGCATGGAAAAAGTAGATGCCTCAACAAACTGTCTTGAAGGTTTTGTTATTTTTTATTATTTTTTTTTGTTTTCTGAGATCTTATATATTGCTGTTTTTTTTTTAAAGATTTCGTACACCTGATGAGCCCCAATAAGGGAAAAACACATGTTGTGTACTCTTTGTATTATTTGGCAGATACTGTATAACATATCTATGATCTGCTTCTTGCAGCTGAGAGGATGTGGCCGATGTTTGCTGACTGGCTGACCAACCACAAATGTTACCTGGTAGGAAACCACCCCAATAATCAGATTGTGACTCAGACCTAAGAATATATATATATATATATATATATATATATATATATATATATATATATATAGTGAAATATGGCGCTATATAGGCACAGATTCACACTGAGACACGTTTAAAATCATAAAGACTTTTTATTTTTCTTCACCTGTGGGGCACGTCTTCCCCGTGAACCCCACAGGCAATACACAGTCCCAAAGAACTTCAAATACAGCACAAACAAACCAATCCTTCCTCTAGCACCACCACTCCTCCCAGGCAACCTCGTCCTTTTCCTCCCGATTCTGGCCCTTGAGTAGTGGCTGCAGGCTCTTTTTGTAGCCCTCCCAGAAGTGCTCCAGGTGGTAATTGTCCTAATTAGGCTGCACTTCCGGGTGTGGCTGCATTCCAGCCCACAGAGGTTCGTTAAGCCGTGCAGCTCCTCCAGGTGGTGGCCACGGAGCCCAACAGGTCTGAGTCCTGAAGTCCCACACCTGTGGCCCCGATGTAACCCAGGAGGGCTGCCACCACGTGTTCCGGGGGACGTAAAGTGCATCCCATGGCTGCTCCCCCGGATCCAGTGTTGAAGGGGCGTCCCAGCCGGGCATGGGACTCAGCCGCCCGTCACACTATATATATTTATATATATATATGTCCTCCCTGCGTGGAGTTTGCATGTTCTCCCCATGTCTGTGTGGGTTTCCTCCGGGTGTTCCGGTTTCCTCCCACAGTCCAAAGACATGCAAGTTAGGTGGATTGGCAATTCTAAATTGGCCCTAGTGTGTGCTTGGTGTGTGGGTGTGTTTGTGTGTGTCCTGCGGTTGGTTGGCACCCTGCCCGGGATTGGTTCCTGCCTTGTGCTCTGTGTTGGCTGGGATTGGCTCCAGCAGATCCCCGTGACCCTGTGTTCAGATTCAGCGGGTTGGAAAATGGATGGATGGATATATATATATATATATATACAGTGATCCCTCGCTATATCGCGCTTCGTCTTTCGCGGCTTCACTCCATCTCGGATTTTAAATGTAAGCATATGTGAATATATATCGCGGATTTTTCACTGCTTCGCGGATGTCTGCGGTCTATGGTACGTGTGCTTCCTCAGTTGATTTGCCCATTTGAATTCAAACAAGGGACGCATTTGAATTCGAACAAGGGACGCTATTGGCGGATGGCTGAGAAGCTACCCAATCAGAGCACGCAGTTAAGTTCCTGTGTGCTGCTGATTGGCTCAGCAACGGAGTGCTGCATTAACCAGGAAGTCTCATCTCACTCATTCAGCATTAATGCACGTTACTGCTAATGCTTCAGGATTGCAGAAAAGGTAAAAGTTTTGGATATGTTGAAGGAAGGAAACAGCTACACTGCTATAGGACACAATTACAGCATCAATGAGTCCACGATTCTTTTTATTTAAAAAGGAGGAAAAGCATATAAGATCTACGGCCGCAGTGTCCTTTAATCAGGGCGCAAAACGAGTTGCAAGGGGACGTGATAAGGCAGTAGTCTGGATGAAATCTGCTTTAGGGATTTGGATTGAAGAGTGATGGAAGAAGTACAACGGCGGTGCTAAACAGTTGCCTGAAGAGGCTCCTTTAGAAGAGCTGTAACGCTATCCTTTGTTGTGCAGTAAAATTAAACTCATCATTATCGGACAAGTCGTCGTGTCATTGTTGGTGAGTAACCATAATTAATTATTTACATACAGTACTTATTACATGTACATAGTTTAGTGTCGCTGTACACACATTTTACTGTATACAATTTTTCTTGCATTGTACGTATTTATTGCTGGTGGCCTGTCTGTTGTAATGGCTGTAACGTATGATATTGGAGACGCTCGATATCTTTAAAATAATATTTAGGTTTTACTGTATGTAAACTGTGTTTACATACATAATTTCAACGAATCTTACCTAATATCTAAGAGAATACAAAAGGTTTATGCTGTATAACTGTGCGTGAAATGTTTATAATAGTGCGGGAGAGTTTGTAAGGGCTTAAAATATATAAAAATAACCATATAAACATATGGTTTCTACTTCGCGGATTTTCTTATTTCGCGGGTGGCTCTGGAACGCAACCCCCGCGATGGGGGAGGGATTACTGTATATATATATATATATATATATATATATATATATATATATATATATATATATATATATATATTATATATATATATATATATATATACAGGGTGAGTCAAAATTATGTTAACACTAGTGGTACTGCTAAGTATATATTTATATACAATTTTTGTGGACAATTTATGTGCCTCATATGGTACATGTGTTGAACATAATGGCAAACAGCTTAAGACATTCCTGTAAATCATCTTGTACATAAGAAGTATGTTTTGTGAATAAATTGTTTCCGTCTTTCAAATGTTAACATAATTTTGACTCAACCTGTATATATATATTGTAACAGATAGCCCGACCACGGGGCGGCACGGTGGCGCAGTGGGTAGCGCTGCTGCCTCGCAGTTGGGAGATCTGGGGACCTGGGTTCGATTCCCGGGTCCTCCCTGCATGGAGTTTGCATGTTCTCCCCGTGTCTGCGTGGGTTTCCTCCGGGCGCTCCGGTTTCCTCCCACAGTCCAAAGACATGCAGGTTAGGTGGATTGGCGATTCTAAATTGGCCCTAGTGTGTGCTTGGTGTGTGGGTGTGTTTGTGTGTGTCCTGCGGTGGGTTGGCACCCTGCCCAGGATTGTTTCCTGCCTTGTGCCCTGTGTTGGCTGGGATTGGCTCCAGCAGACCCCCGTGACCCTGTGTTCGGATTCAGCGGGTTGGAAAATGGATGGATGGATAGCCCGACCACAGAGAAACACGACTCCAGATGTCCACAACACACACAGTTTATTTACAATATCCCAACAACACAATGCCAACTACAGTGCGCAATCACCACACTAAACTCAGTCCTTTCCTCTCTTGAGTCGCCTCCACTCCTTTCTTGTAAGCTCCGTCTTCCTCCTCCTGACTCCGGCTCCAGAGTGGTGGCTGCTGACTCCTTTTATAAGGCACCCAGAAGTGCTATAGGTGCTTGATTTCCGGCTGCACTTCCGGATGTGGTGAAACTAGTGCCCAAAAGGGGCTAGCAACTCCTGCTGCAGCACCCCCTGGTGGTGCCTGTGGATCCCAACAGGGCTGCACCAAACTCCAACTCCCATGAAGTCCTGCACTGTTGGCACTGTTGCAACCAGGGGGGTTGCCATCTAGCATCCCGGGAGAGGTATTGGGTAGCCCATGCTTGCTCTCCCGGAACATATACTGAAGGGGCGTCCCGGCCAGGCAAGTAAGCCCCGGCCGTCCATCACAATATTTATATTATATGGAAGTGAAGGTCTGTGATATGTTTTGCATATTTGTAGCTGGAAATTCACGAAGGGAGAAAATGAATCACATATCTTAAAATAGTTTTTTATTCCTAAGCTTTCAGCTCTTATCAGGAGTCATCATCAAAGGAAAATCATTAGACTTACAGGAGTCCAAGGCAATATACAGCAAATGAGGAGGGGAGGGTAGGTGGATGGATGGGTTAATGAGGTGGGGTTCGAAGGGTGTTGGTCATAAAGTCTTATTTATTATGTGTTCTTTTCAAACCTGCATATGCTGGGTTCATGTCCAGATATCTGTTAATGGCATTTAACATCACTTTTCTGATAAGTTTGTTCAGGCATTCTGCTTCTTTTGAGCTGAAGTTGCTTGCCCATGAGACTGTAGTGTAAAACACCACACTGGCTACTATGGATTGATAAAACATTTCCACCAGCTTGCTGCAAACATCAAAAGTCCTGAGTCTCCCTAGCAGGTACAGTCTGCTCTGGCCCTTCTTATACAGGCCACTGCGTTGTCAGAGCTGTCCAGTTTGTAGTTCATTTGACCACTTCTCTTAGTTACTTGTGGCTCTGCAACACTTCTACGTCCTCCTCATGAATGGTTACTGGTTACAGAGGCTTTTTGGCACACTGGAAGTCCACCATTAGCTCTTTTTATTGCCAATGTTGAGTTGTTGTCCCTGCACTACAACAACATTTATTTATATAGCACATTTTCATACAAATAATGTAGCTCAAAGTGCTTTACATGACGAAGAAAGAGAAAAAAAAGACAAAATAAGAATTAAAATAAGAGAACACTAATTAACATAGAATAAAAGTAAGGTCCGATGGCCAGGGAGGACAAAAAAACTCCAGACGGCTGGAGAAAAAAAAAAATCTGCAGGGGTTCCAGGCCACGAGACCATCCAGCCCCCTCTAGGCATTCTACCTAACATAAATGACCTCAAACAGTCCTCATTGTATTCAGGGTTTTCATGGAAGGACTTGATGATGAAGGTCACGTGGACCTCTGATCTTTAATCCATCAAAGTAGGGACTTCACGGTGCCTTGATTAGGTAGTGAGAATATATTGCATGTTTGGTGTATTCAGGTTTTGCAGCATCTTTATTTCTCTTGACAAGGTCTTAGAGAAACATATTTGCAGGTTTACAGTTTATGATCTAATAAATTTAACCCTGATAATTTGCAGTATGTATGTCAGTTTACTAAGATGAACCAAAATGTACGCCTACAGAATGATCCTTTTCAGAATGCAGCTGACCTCAGACAGCTGGTATTGGAACTTAAAATCACTAAGCATATACAGTATGTATACATATAAATAATTGTACATTTCTATAAATGCTGCATGATATTTCTCTATTCATGTTTGTTTATGTTGCATTTCTTTTTTGTACGTTTTTTGTAAATACAGTATAGCATGTTAAGGGATAGTTGAAAGTATGCTGGTAGTAAACCCCGACTTTGCAGAGGATGCCCCCAGATTTGCACAGCGATGAAGCCACTGCGCGTTTAAAATGAGGGACAGATAAAATCAGGCAAACACTCAAAACTTACAGTATCCCGACACACAAAAATTTAACAATGTACCAGCAAAATTGTCCAACTAAATTAAATATATTCAGCAACAAAAATATATATACTGTAGTTCTCTTTTACTATAATAACTAATTACAAACACAACAAAGAAAGGTGATGACAAAAGTATAAAACAAACACCACGAATAAACCACCTCATGGTATTTACAGTCACGGAAAAAGTCTTTATGGTAGGTGATGAAGGTGGATCTTGAGATGCAATCACCGGTTAACGGACAGAAAGACATGGAATGGAATACTCCCCTTTAGTAAACTGCTTCCCAGAATATGGATACAGAACACAGTCCTGAGGCATGCCTCTTCACAAAAAGCATCGGTGGAGTGGATTGGAGAAAAAAGAACCCACTGCCATCCCTAAATCTGGTGCCATGCACAATCCTACTCTGCTACAAACATCCAATTGATAAAGGAGTTTAGCTACTGCTTAAAATGAAGTTGATTGAAAAATGAACAAATCAAAAAGTCCCATCACATTCTTCTTCTTTATGTGTACAGTGACTACAAACCTCAAACTAAAAATCCCACAAGCCCCTCCGCATCCAGGCATATCTGTTTAAAGACGCAACCCCCATATTTACAGACAGAAATTTACGTGACCTGAGTTGTTATTAACATTCAACAAACAGCAAACAGGACATACAGTACCTATAAACAGTTGAAAATCCCTATGTGGCACCGCTACATTCTTAATAAGAAAAAATTGAATAGAAAATTTAGTTTCTGTCTGATTTAACTGGATTAATAAGGATGGCAGCATTGTCAATATTAAGTGCCAACCCTTAGAAAAGCTATATTCATGTGTGAATGTGAGATAAGAAGAAGAATGGGCCAGTACTATACTGTCTTACCACCTTTACTTGGCGAACCTTGAAGCCTTTTATACATTAAGTTAAAACAAAATGTTATAATCCATTGGTAAAAATTTTACAGTTTTTTTATTTTAAAGACCTGCCAGTTTTTTAAATACCTTTCCATGTGTCTTTTGCTTGGCCCTCCTAAAAATGCTTTTCTTCACCTCCTACATATACTGTATGCTCTCTCAGCTTGTTTTCTCTGCTTATTTATTCTGGGTAAGCTTAACCTGGAATTTACTCCTTGAAATAAATGCTGTTTTCTTTTCATTTAGAAGTTCTCTCAGGTCTTTTGTAATCCAGGGCTTATTGTTAGCAAAAACCCCTGGAAGTGTGTGTTTGCATAATCATTTCCCTACAAAAAAAGCTACCAACCACATCCTTAACATCTTCTGACTAACCTACTGGGAAAGTATGTCGTAGTCTGTCCAATAAAAGTAGCCCTATTGAATACCATATACTGCATATCCAATGTAGTTTCATGGCCAAATGGTCCCATCGTTTTTTGGGGCAAAAGGCTGTTCTAAGATAAAGAACATTATAATCAGGGTGGACTCTTAAGATGTTTACAAGCATAGATCCTTTAACAGAGGTTCTGTCTCCTGTTGTACCACATAAAATAATCTCCTGCTATTATCTCCTGGAGCTTTCCATTTAGCTTTCAGCAGTTGAAGCTAACAAGAATTGGGATGGGGGAGGATGTGCGTGAGCATATATACCCCTTGGTTCTCTTGAGGAAAAATGTAGAAAACATGTGGGCCACTCAAGGATAATCAGAGACTTGTCCCAAAACCATTTTAGCTTTGTCTTGGTTGTATGCTTTGGGTTATTGACATGTAGGAAGTTGAACCACTTCTGCAGTCCAAGGTCACATGCACTGTGTGGCAAGTTTTCTTCAAGGTTCTCTTTGTACTTGGCTGCTTTCATTCTTTCCTCAATTTTGACTGTCTCCATATGCCTGCCACTGAGAAGCATTCCCACAGAATGATGATGCAACCACCATGCATCACCGTAGGGATTGCATTAGGCAGGTGTTGAGCAGTGCCAGACAACAACAACAACATTTATTTATATAGCACATTTTCATACAAACAATATAGCTCAAAGTGGTTTACATGATGAAGAAAGAGAAAAAAAAGACAAAATAAATAAGAAAATAGAATTAGGGAACACTAATTAACATAGAATAAAAGTAATGTCCGATGGCCAGGAAGGACAGAAAAAACAAAAAAAAACTCCAGACGGGGGTTCACATGGAAGAACTTGATGATGACGGTCATGTGGACTTCTGGCCTTTAATCCATCAGTGTAAGGGCATCACAGTGCTTTCATCAGGTGGTAGTGGTGGCGCAGATCGTCACCACAGAAAACCGGAAAAAGAACAGAAGAGAAAATAGGGGACATACTGCTTGAAGTTCTGTATAAAGAGTTATTTTGTCTCATCAGCCCAGAGTATCTTTTACTCAAGAATTGCTTCCGTCTAGCCACACTACCCTAAACGCCTGGTTTATAGTGGGCTGCTGAGATGGTCATTGTTCTGACAGGTTCTCCTATTTCTGAAGATGACTTCTTAAGCTCTGTTAGCATGACCTTTCTGATTCTTGGCCACCTTCATTACCAATGGTTACTCATTTTGGTCTTACACCTCAACTTTATTGAGACGACTACACTCTTGGGAACACTCGGGGGTTTAGAAATGGTTTTATACTCTTTATCTGATCTATGCATCACCACAGTTTGATCGTAGAGATCTATAGAGAGTTTGTTGGAATTCACGGATTTGTTTTTGTCCATGCAGTGTAAGTTGTGGGACCTTGAATACACACTTTCTAAACAACCTCCAAATAATTCACTTTTCCACATGTGGACTTCAATGAAGTTCTAGACACACCTCATGGATAATGAAACCAAACAGGATGTACTTGACTGAAGTTTGGAGTGTCACATCAAAGGGTCTGAATATGTATATAAATGAGAATTTTCGGTTTTTGATTTTTAATACATTTGCAAACTTTTCTGAAAACATGCATTCACTTTCCCCTTATAGGTAACTGACTGTAGATTGAGGTGCGAAATTGGCAAATGTATCCATTTAAAGTTAAATCTACAACACAATGAAGTGTGCAGTAAGTGAATTAATTGTACATATACTCTCAAAGTCACTCTATCCAGTTCAGAGCAGAATCGGGTCGAAGGCAGGCATGAGGCCCAGGACAAGTTCTTCTCACACACATTCCAAGGGTTACTGTAGAACTGCCAATTAACTTTACATTTACATAATTCAGATCTGCGAGTAAAACCAGATTACCTGGAGAAAAATCCCTGGAGAGCATGTGAACTCCACACAACAATGACTGAGCACAGGATCTAATCTCAGCACATTGCCTAATGCTTCCCCAATTTTTCCAATTCAATCTGTGCCTTCATTAATTTATTTCCAAATTCACTAAAGGTGACAGCAACCTTTCAGACTCACATCCTCTCTGATATGTCTGTAGCAGGATTTTTGGCCATTTGAGGTTCTGTCTGTAAGGGTGACTCCTATGCAACCGCAGGCCCGATCTCTCAGCCTTGTTCTACCTTTTCCTACTGGTGCACTCTCCACTCCCCTAAACAAATACAGATAACACAACCATTCACTCAGGGTGCTATCCCTCTTCAATAGCTCATCCTTCCTCAGACAGCAGAGACAGGACGTAAACTCCAGGGTCTTTATACCACAGAACAACACTTTCAGCTAGTGAGAACTCCTTTGGTACAGATGCAGAGAAAGGCTATTCTGGAGAGTCAAAACTGGGATGCCACCTGTAGAAAGTTCATTATGAGCAAAATTTGAAGACAATTTACACTGTCAAAATATTGCCTGCTTTTTTATTTTTAAACCCCATCATTCTTCAGTCACATAGTTTACACGTGCATAAAACATTGCTTGATATCTGAACAGCAAAAAATTTTCAAATGTAGAATTCCTTTTTTATTTTTGATGTATGATTTATTTAGTGGAAGGTGCCAGTTTCGATTTCTCAACTCTTTTCTGAAGAAAGCCCATGCTTTTTTGTTGAAACTGTCAAGTTTTCCTTTCAAGAAGCTTATATTTTTGCCCAAATAAAACAGCCAATTTAACTTTGATTTTTCTGTGATCTGCCTTTTTATTTAAAATTAAGCAATTAAGTGCAATACATCAAAATGAATAAAACATCTAAAGAAGAGACTGCCAGCTCATTTAATGAAGATGCAATTTTTTTCAGGTAGGTTTCTGTTATTTAAGATCTTTTAATATCTTTTAATTGTCCTAAATGTAAAAATAATGAAGTAACCTAAATAAACAAAAAAACATCTATTTTATTACATACTTATTTACAAAATGGTGTCACTCAGTGACTTCCCAATGATAAACCTCGATATACAAAAGGACACAGAAGCTCCATTCTGGAGGGCTGCAGTGGCTGTAGGCTTTTGTTCCAAACAATAAGTACTAGCAAATCCTTGCCAATAACAAAATTAATTTAACTGTATGGCTCGTTAGTGACTTCATTCTGCCATGTCTGTTCATTCTTATATTTTAGACTCTTCCTTTTTTTAGAGATCTTCATCTGAATAATTTGTGGCCTGGAGTAGATCAGTAATTAATTTTACTTAATAAAGTATCTATCTATCTATCTATCTATCTATCTATCTATCTATCTATCTATCTATCTATCTATCTATCTATCTATCTATCTATCTGTCTGTCTAATTCTTAGTCCTTTTTCTCTTTGATTTCTTTCCAAATGTATTAAATCAAATACTTCATAATGAACACACACAGGTGTAAATAGGACCAAGTCTGATGGGGAGCTGTTGGTCCTTTTGTCATTTGCATTTCATTATTAATTGGCTCACAGTTAAGAAATCAAGCAGCGATTAAAACAGTGAATGGGCTATTTAAGACTAAAAGAAGCAATTAAGGTGCAAGAACATGAACTAATAATAATAATAATAATTCTTTACATTTATATAGCACTTTTCTCACTACTAAAGTGAAATAAAATGTTGCTTGAACAACAAATCATTTCAGTAGCAATAATTAGCTTCTAACTAAGAAACCGTGTTGAAATAAAACACCTGCAACCACTATGGCCCTCTTGGACCAAACTTGAGCACCCTGCCATGTTCTCACTTCAACATAGAGCAAGGTCACAGATGGATCATTGGAAGGATTCCCCAAAAAACTAAGTAATTTATCAAAATCAGTTCATTGAAAATAAACGCTTAATAAACCCAATAATTCCAAAAAGGAAATCATTAAGTGCAGTATTTCAGGAAATAAAAAGTAAACATTTTAAACTAAGGGAATGGCAAAAGGCTAAATTATAAATAATTAATATTGTTACAAAAAGTGAAGAAAATTAAAAGCTATATTTCAAATAAACAATCATTCATCAGAAGAAAAGGATAACCGGCACTACAACACTGGCACTTTATCTACAGTTACTGTCTCTCCTCTTCCTTGCTCTGCAGAGTGGAAGCTTTGCGGCCAAATGATATCACTTCCGGTTTCCGACCTCCTGGGTTCGCCTCTTCATCCTGCCCAGTCTTATAATTGGCTAAACTGCCATCTTGAGTCCGGCAAATGAAAGACTCATTCTTTATGGTTCTTTGTTGTCTTCTTTCTACAAACCATTTGCACAGTCATCAAGTAGCACCAAACAAGCCATTTTGTGCTATACCATTAGGGGTTCTCAAATGTTTTTAGACCAAAGACCCCTTTGAAGGAAGGAAAAAAAAATGACGTCCCCTCTCTAGATGGAAACACCAAACAAATCATTTATTATCACAAAATGTATCGCACTCTTGAAAGTAAAGCATCTTATCAGATTGCTTAGATTTAAAATTGCACTACACCTGAATTTTGTCTATAATTTCATGATCACATTAGTCAGATAGGTGCATACAGTCTCAATTCTGGAAGTGTTGGATGATAGGCAGACCCTGAGATCTTCCTCCTCATGCAGATGTGCCCTGTACCTTGTCTTGACAGCAGTCAGTGCTGAGAATGTGGACTCAAAAAGGCAAACTCTAAATAATTATCATCACATTTTTTTCCCTGTTTAGCTTATTTTTATTTGGTGATGTAGACACTTGACCCAAAAATCCATCCGTTACTTAAATGTTTTTAGCTTCTCCAAACTAGCTAACTGGCTTCAGTGCAACTGAGCAACGCAGGATTGACACTCACATGATTGAAAGCAGTATACAAAATGAGAGATGTGAGGCTTTACAACCATTTTAATTGGCTCAGAACATTATGGGAGTGGCTAGCACAAATAAAAGTTACTGCGCTTACGCTTATGGATGGTGCAAGGAGTCTCAGCATGCGTTAAAAATGTCAGCCTTCTAGATTACTCCCCTTGCAATGGGGAGATGTACTCCCTTTTAAAAAGGTGAAGCGCAGGGCAGAATGATGCAGCATGGCACCTTAGTGGGGTTTTGATTTCCTGTAGAAAAACTGTGTTTGTGGGATATGTTGACACTGCCACATGCACATATGACGGCACCATCTGGAAAATTTGTACATTGTTTAATACTAATAGTTTAATAAAGGACATTATTTTTTGCATTCAGTGCAGGGAGTGATATACTTCTTGTGATCTGAATAATAACGAACCATCCCAACCAATACTAAAAGTGACTCTCTGGTCACAAGCTGCTACTGCACTGTTGTATAGTCAATTGTGTGAAAAGGTGCCCACTCAAAATTTCTTATCATCCCCCCACCCCAATCTGAGCAGTCTAGATCTGGGCCTGGGACTGGACCAGTACTCCACGTAAGATGCTTTTTTTCAGGTAAGTCCACATTATTTTAAATAACTAATTATAATTTACTCTAGCAGGTCGTTAATCACCCATGGAACTAAAGTCACTCTGAATGAGTGTTGTGTTGATGTTGTTTTCCATGTTTCTTTGTGTTTTAAAGATGAATGATTTTACTGTGCTTTGGGGAATTGGTATTTGTAACTAGATAACACCTCTACATGTGTAGCAGATTCAAATCAAAAATTTCCTGCAAAGTCCTCTATGGCTGTGATTTAGCTTTGCTCAAACTGTTCCACATGACCTCATTTAAAATTAAACTCTTCTCCAACATCAATGCATTGATGGATGGATTTCATTAGTTTTTTTTTAAAATTAATTTTATTGTAATCATTCCATACAAATAGATCAATTTTTACAAAAAATAGGATTGAAAACAAATCAAACCCCACCCCTGAGAAGGAGAGCATGGCCAAAGGAGTAATAATTAAGGCTTTTAAACATGCCTAAATTGTTGAGTTTAATGGGGCAAAAAAGATAAATGGAGAAGGAAAACAAATACAGAAATAATTATTTCTTCTTATTCTAAAATATTATTGATTAGATCCTGCCAGTTTTTGAAAAAATTCTGTACAGATCCTCTAACTGAGAATTTTATTTTTTCCAATTTCAAATAATATAAAACATCGGTTTCCCACTGACTTATTAGAGGAGAGTTAGGATTCTTCCAATTTAACCAAATAAGTCTGCGTGCCAAAAGTGTAGTGAAAGCAATCACAGTTTGCTTGTCCTTCTCCAATTCAAATCCACCAGGAAGAACACCAAACACAGCTGTTAATGGGTTAGGAGGGATTGTCACACCAAGGCTGTCTGAAAGGCACTTAAAAATTTTTGGTCCAAAATGATGTTAATTTGGTGCAGGCCCAAATCATGTGACCCAGTGAGGCAGGAGCTTGGTTGCAGCGTTCGCAGGTTGGATCTTGCCCTGGAAACATTTTTGGACAGTTTTAAGCGAGACAGATGAGCTTGATATATAATTTTGAATGGATTTCATTTGTAAGCAGGAAGAAGTGTCCTCAATCAGCCACGAAAACCCATATTTATTTAAAAACCTTAGTGTGCTATATTTGTTGTACTTCATTCATTACACATAAAATGTCCCTTGGTTATGCCATTCCCATCGTGTAAACTATGCGGTATATGAAAACTTCAAACATATTACTACCTCCCCCAATAAGTTTGTGCTCCTGTATAAATTAAAATCAATTAATTTTCTTATTTAGTAGTAATTTATAAATACAACAATTTGTGCCTGCTCTGGTGCTGCACATGACACACCTTTAGTAATAATTTTAGTAAAATGAAGGTTTGCTCAGAATCTGGCACATACAGTCACAAACAAGTTAGCACCTTCAAAAGTACAGGTTGGGTGGGATTGAAAGAAACTACATTATTTTTATCTTTGGAAAAAAAATGAGCTTTTGCATTTAAACAACAGGAATATTTCACTGCTGCACTGACAAGAAGCTGCTGTCATTTTAGCTGGAAGTTTATCTGACATGATTATGCAACAAATGTCAAATCTAATGAAAAGCTTCTGTGTATACTGTCTCGAAAAAATCTACAGATTTCATTAAGCCCTGGGGAGAATCTACAAAAGACAGAATTTAATACTTTCAAAAAATTATCAGATCCATTTGGCCGCAGACGTGTGACTGAGAGTATCAGTGAAGCAAAAAATAGTTCCCTAGCTTTAGTCTTTTCAAAAGCAAATGCTGCAGAGGTCACTGAAGCAGAGCTGCATCTTTCTAGTTATACAATTAGAATTAACTACTTCTGATCATCCAAGCAAATTATTAACAGTAATATTTTACCAAAGTGCATGACTGCCCATTATTAATAAAGCTTGCGCTCAAGGTGCCATAAAGAAAATGGTAAAAAGTGTTTCTGAGATTTTTCAATGACAAAAAAAATCTATATTATTAATTCTGAATTATAATGGAAAGGAAATAATTTGGTTAAGCAATTTTTTTTTCTTTGCAGTTAGGAGATTTATATGGACACAACCACATTCATTTTGCCAAGACAGATGAACACATTAAAGAGTCATCACTGGAAACATTTTATTGGATTTTAAAGTGATAATACTTCTGTAATGAGGTAAATTATTCACTCCGGCCTGAAAAGGAAAAGTAGTTGAGGTATACGCTTGGCGTATTACTTTGATATAGTGAAAGCCAGATTTCAATGGCAGACATGTAACATGGAAATATCTCTAACCCGTATCCTTGTCTTAATATCAGAAAAGATCTACAGAAGTGTTTTCTTTGTCCTTATTACCTGGCTGAGACAATGTATTTCCTACAATATGACACCCTATGATATAATATTGCATTTCTGGCATCAGCAGTAGAGTATATATTATAAATAAAATCTTCACAATATTACATTTTCACGGTATTATTTCCTGTGGGTCCATTATATGGTTTCTGAATGAAACAGTCATCAGTAAATGTTAGCCCAAAAAAATTTTTTAATGGAAATTGGTTTATAATAACTTTGTGATATTTTTTTTCCTTTGTTAAAAATAATGGGGTGATACATTCATCCGTGCATTGCAATCACAGATATTACTAGATTTATGAAGGTAACGAGTCAAAGGCATTGTCTAGTCAGTAAAGGAAAGCACAGACTCCACACAACAGGACAGAAGTAAAAAAGATGTCTGCACCTTTACACAAATGCTTAGCTTACTTGGAAAGCCAGAAAAATAATCACAAATCCCATCAAACAAGTCACTGATTTCTGGAGAGGCATAAAGTCAGTTTCAGGCTCTCTGTACATTACAAGTTTTACCTTTGTGCACCAGCAGTAAATACCTTGACTATGTCTCTTCCAACACCAACTCTGTTTCGTCATGTCACGATTTATCCCATAGGAGGAGACATCCTCTAAAAGGAGATGTGAAGTATAATAGCAATCAGTTCTGGCTGTAGTCCCAGTGATAAGTGCATTGTGGTTGTCTTTTCTTCCAGGCCAGGTGAGTTCAAGCCATAAGGGAATAAGAGTTGCAGTGGAGGACATTTCTGTGGGTCTATGTAACAAAGAATCAGGGCGGGAATAAAAGTATCTATGTTTTAAGATAGCGTCACTCCAAAACCCTTCTACAATAAAGCAGTCCAGTTCCAGATTAAGTCAGCACATTGAGAGAATAAAGAGAAGTAAAAAAAACAGATTATATTTGACGTGCTTGATTATTGTACTTGCGTCTAGAGTAGAGGTGTTACCTGTTGCATGGCTGCACTCAGGTCCTAATCTGGGACCCTGAGTTGCTTTGTCATGTGGTGAGTGCGGCAATGCGCTGTATCAGCGTGTGCTCTTAACCTCCTCTGTAGAGTAGCTCTGCGTACATATGGATCTTAATTTTATTTGCATACTAATTTTAATTTTTTTATTTAAAAACTCATACTTTCATTTCCCTCCTTGTCTGGAGACCTGTGTAGTTTGAGAAAACCACATCAGATGAGTTAAATGTCTTCTTCAGGATGCCTGTACTTCTTAGGGATACATCTAAAATGTACAAAATGTACAGTTTTGTTATGGGTGAAGCTAGAGAATGAGACTGCAAAGAATCAGTTGAGTCTTTTTTGAATTGTTATTCTTCAAGTTGCTGAAATTCATTATTAGGATAAAGATTTGAATACTCACTAGATGTTCTTAATTGTGTCAGTAAGGAATATTTGTAGAATGTTTAAAACTGAAATATTACAACAGAATATTCAGCAAATATACAGTTGTGGGCAAATGTAGGTTTATAGTTGTCCGTATGGAAAAAGGTTATGATTATTACAATAACTTTATTAATTCAAAAGAATGTCACAATGGCACAATGCACTTAAGATACAGGTCGTGTGTAACAAATTAATAAACAAATAATAATACAAGAATAAACTCTGTGTTTAGCATACTCACAACTGTAAACCTAGTTTTGCCCACCCCTGTATGTAGAGTCGGGGGCACCTTTATGTACCAGCTTAACCTGGAAGAAAAGAACCCAAACATTTTCTTTATCAAAAATAATTATTTAATGAATACAACAACAACAAAATCAACAATACAGTAATCCCTCGCTATATCGCGCTTCGCCTTTCGCGGCTTCACTCCATCGCGGATTTTATATGTAAGCATATTTAAATATATATCGCGGATTTTTCGCTGCTTCGCGGGTTTCTGCGGACAATGGGTCTTTTAATTTCTGGTACATGCTTCCTCAGTTGGTTTGCCCAGTTGATTTCATACAAGGGACGCTATTGGCAGATGGCTGAGAAGCTACCCAGCTTAATTTTCTCTTTCTTTTGCGCTGACTTTCTCTGATCCTGACGTAGGGGGATTGAGCAGGGGGGCTGTTCGCACACCTAGACGATACGGACGCTCATCTAAAAATGCTGAAAGATTATCTTCACGTTGTGATCTTTTGTGCAGCTGTTTCCTGAAACGACATGCTGCACGGAGCTTCGCATACTTAAAAGCTCGAAGGGCACGTATTGATTTTTGATTGAAAAACAAACTCTGTCTCACTTTGTCTGCTCCTGACGGAGGGGGTGTGAGCTGCCGCCTTCAACAGCTTTGTGCCGCGGTGCTTCACATACTTAAAAGAAAAACAGCCCTATTGATCTGTTTGCTTTTCTCTCTATCTCTGTGACAGTCACTGCTCCTGACAAGCACTCCTTTGAAGAGGAAGATATGTTTGCATTCTTTTAATTGTGAGACGGAACTGTCATCTCTGTCTTGTCGTGGAGCACAGTTTAAACTTTTGAAAAAGAGACAAATGTTTGTTTGCAGTGTTTGAATAACGTTCATGTCTCTCTACAACTTCCTGTGTTTCTGCGCAAATCTGTGACCCAAGCATGATAATATAAAAATAACCATATAAACATATGGTTTCTACTTCGCGGATTTTCTTATTTCGCGGGTGGCTCTGGAACGCAACCCCCGCGATGGAGGAGGGATTACTGTATACTGTTGGACGGTAACAACAGACTAAGCAGAGAAACAATTCACAACTTGGCAGTGGCTTTTCACAACAGGGAGGCAAGGTTGAGAGGAAATCAATGATGTCAGTAAGAAGTAATAAATTGATGTCCTCATGAACATCATCATCTAATTCTTCCACGTGAAGCCTGTAAACCACGAGGACTGATTGAGATCATTTATGTTAGGTAGATTGCCCAGTGGGAGACGGGTGGTCTCGTGGCCTTGGAACCCCTGCAGATTTTGTTTTTTTCTCCAGCCCTCTGGAGTTTTTTTTTTGTTTTTTCTGTCCTCCTGGCCATATGACCTTACATTATTCTTGGTTACTTAGTATTGCCTAATCTTATTTTTATATTTTTCTTTTTTCATCTTGTAAAGCACTTTGAGTTACATCATTTGTATGATGCTATATAAATAAATGTTACATAAATAAATGTTGTTGTTGTTGTTGTCATACTCAGAATTATCATCCATGGATCTGAAACATGGCACCTGAAATATAAAGAGCTGTGCCTTAAAGGTTTTATTAATCGTGAAAGGATGAAGTCAAGTATTTTCCAATACTTTGTTTCAGATCATAACTTTCAATAGGCTTCACTCCTGCACAAAGACAGGAAGATGCTGCATTAGCAGAAGCATGTGGCTATCTGGTAGGCCTCTCTGGTGTATGAAAGCTCCTGAGACAGACAGACCGACAGAGAGAGAGAGAGAGTATATCATTTATTTATAGGCAGTAATGAATGACCATACACATTTTACCTATAATAGCAGAAATAACATGTAATCTGTGAAGAAAAATTTGAATGAATGAATTGCTTTGTCGATTAGTATAATTTATAAAATTCATATCACTGGAAATCAATCCTGTCATGTTAAAGGAAGTCTGAAAAACCTTTGATAGTTATCAGTGGGGAAGAAGGACATTTTGAATCTAAAATCAATCTAAGCCACCTCAGGTGCATTTCTGGAATCAGACGAATGAAAAAGTTCACAGTCTGCAAGCTTCTAATTTACACTCCTATCCTTTTTATAACTGTGAAAACTTCCTTTCACACTATTTTGTGTCACTTAGCAATGTTGACAGAATAAAGATTTTAGCATTGGTGTAAAAATATACATGGAGCAAGACGTTCAATTAGATTTGGAAAGGTACTGTGTTTTTCTGTTTCCAAATGCACAGAATGTGTTGTTTCTTTCCTAAAGTTTTATATGACAGGCTGTTTGTGCACCCAAGAGTAACCATAGGAAGTAATATACTTCATAGAGACATTTTTGGTACAAAATAACCTGTATTTCATTGTGGTGGAGTGACATGTTGCATATAATGTAAGTTGATAAATTTGATAAATAGTTTGTATTTCCATAAATATTTGTATGTCTTCATTTGTAGAATTAGCATAGTTATTAGCATTAGTTGTTATAATATTTAAAGTGTAAGGAAAATGGACAAACCACTTTTTTTTCCTCTACCTCTAAAACTTTATGAATGCTGGATTTTATGACTGAATTGATGGCAACAGAGGAGACTAGTTTTATTGTTTAATGACTTGCATTTCCTTTCTTGGTTGATTCTGATTGAAGGATGCTGACAAGAAACAAAATTACTTCAGATCGGTGCCTGAGCTAGCTGTGCCTAAGCTATTCCATTGGTTAATGGTCCAGGAAGGTGTGTTTGTCGGGTGCTGTTACAGGGACAATTAAAGAGAGAAGCCTGGAAATGCATGCTCCTTCTACCATGTTGCATCCTGACAAAAGCAGACCAGATGATGACCTGAAAAAAGCAGACTGCCTGGGTCTATGCAGATAATGAGCTGACCCGGAAAAGCCAAATGCAACTATAAGTTATTGCGCCACCACAAATTACGCATCTGACATTATCAGGTTGTATGGTTTACAAAGCTGCATTCTATTTGCTTGTATGGCACTAGTTATAATAAGATGAATCACCTATAAATACAGTACATAGTTAAAAGTGTGGCTCTTTCTCCTACTTGTTTTTTTTTCACTCTGTTTTGTTTTGGCATTTTGGTTAAGTGTACACCATATAGAATATAAAGGGAAAAATAGGGTCACCATAGGATCCAAACATTCATGTATTTTTTTTGTTTTAAAGTGCTTTATAAGTACAGAGCTGTGATACATAATTTTCTTTATAATTTAAGTGATTTACTTAGGGTCATGTTTTCTGAGAGGGCACTTAATTATGTACACTTACCCCATAATGAATTTTGTTTTACATTTCCCCTCAGAGCAATATGAATTTGTTATAAACTCAACATGTCTTATCAAAAATGCATCTAAAATATCTTATTATCCTGCTGATCCATGTCTACTCCAATGTACTCAACAGTTATTGAATGCAAGCTGGTGGTTGATCTCAACTACATCATCCAGAAGAAACTCTTAAGAGCAAGATAAATTAATGCATCTCACATATATGTATAAGTAAAGCCTAGTAGTCCCGATTTACCAAATATAAGGACAGTGATGGTGTAACAGGTCACTTGAGATCTTTGTGGCGTCACATTTGCGCCTGGAAGAGTACAATGAATTCACAGTTGGTAAAAGACATTTTATGATTTCAGAACATGCACATCACTCCAACTTATTCATTTCTTTGTCAAAAATATTGTCACACCACACAAAGATTGAGAAGGTCAAAATATTTTAATAGATTTGAAGAAAAGGGTGGTTGCTTTGAAGAGTTTATACCTGGAAAATTCAAGAAAATTTAAGATGGACACTATTTGTGTTATGGGAATCAATAAGCTATATAGCTGAAGTAGACACTCTGTTATCATATAAGCGTTAGCTAGTTAAAAATTGGGACAATACAGACTTTGGCAATATGCCCCAAGCATGCATGATCAAGCAAATGATTAGCTTGGATTTCTTAAACTGCCTAGTCCTAAATACATGAGAATAGTACCACACTAAATGATGCTAACTCGGCTATCAGGATTAATACTATTGTACATTGTCATCTAACTTTTTTCCAGGAAAGGGATCAGGGTTGCATTTCATGAGAGCATTGTGACGTTAAGCCCATCTTAATCGCCATTATAATTTATGAGTGTTTTTCAAAACCTTTCATAACTAAACTATCACATTAAATTCTTTGTACCATCCACACACTTCCTTACACACTTGTTAATCATTAACTGCTTTTTAAACTGGCTAACTCTTACATGGAGACAAACACAGATTACACTAAATTGACATTGTAAGAAAAACACAAAGAGAAGATGAGGAGTTAGGGCACCATGAAGATGAACCCCGTATAACTGAGGGCAAAAATAACAAAAAAATAACAAGAGCACAAGTAATGTCTTTGTAGAATGGAGTCATAAAGTAGATTGGCCCAAGATGGCGGTGGAACCCTTTAAGAGAAAGCCAGAGTGGAAGAAGTGGGGTCAGATGACTGTGAACCGGAATAATGTCAATGGTGATGCCAGTCATCAGATCTGTTGTGAAGCGAAGAGGAGAAGCATTAGGCAATGGTGCCAACCCTCAACTCCTATTGGAATTACTACTTGCCAAGCCCTCAAGTTGTCTTCTAATCATATGTGTGTGACAATGAGGTGACAGTTCTCTAAACATTTATAATACTAAAATGTATTTTTGAGATTATATAATTTTCATGATGAAATGTATTAATTCATTTGTTGGAATATATTTTATATTCTAGGTCAATTATTAAGTTAATTTTATCTATTTTAACTCAGTAATTGCAAATTTGTAAGTGAATATTTCTACATTCATTACAACTTTTGAAGAATATTTCTTCCAAGGTTGCAGTTAGAGTTCCTTTTTTTTAAGTGGTTTGTTTCAGGAGAAATAATATGGCTGCAGTAAAGAAAACCCACCAAGGAAAATTTCAGTTGAATTCTGTTCCTGTGTCTGTGTAATCCTCATGTACCCCACTCTTAACGCATTATTTAAGTTAAATTATTGGACTATAGCTGACATACATTCAAAATTCCAGCCTCGTGGAATCTAGTCGCAACTGCCATAAAGGTTCAACGTACAGGTGATTTTGCAATCACAAAGGAATTTTTATTGATATTGCAGCAAAATGGCCGCGCAATTCCTACAATGTCTTCATCTAAGTCAGTGTGACAGTGAGTTAAAGAACAGGAAATAGCAAGTGTGGTGGTGGATTGCCATTGTACTAGGTGATAGCAGGTATTCCCTGGCTGATACATGTAACTACTTCTCAGACAGTGTCAAAAGAACAATACAAACAAGCACATTCGTGAACCCATAACCTAATGGACCATGAGTTTCAGTGCACAGAAGAACAAGCTCAATACCACTCATCCACACTTGTATTGTTTTTGCTTCTTGTTTCTCCTTGGTTTGCTCAGCTGGCCATCTGATTTTCCAGTTAACAGTGGAACACCAACAATTAACATCTCACCCTATTAACAACGTGCCACTACACATTCTTGTCTGTCCTAACAGTGGCCCAGAAATCCCTGTAAGGAAAGTAATGGTGACAACAGATACACATTTATGTGAAGCATAATTGCCTCTCTGCAAATCACGGCAGATACTATCAGAGTGACCTGGACATGTGACTAGGGGTCTTGGCATCTGCAGGAAAAAATTAATGCCAGCATTGTTCTGTTTCAGTGGTACCACACATTCTTCCAAACAACAGATATATGTGGTTACTCGTACACTATATCACCCCCTTGCTCATATTTCCAATGGGGACTTCCAATCCCTTCCACCCTGGTTAATTCTATTTTTATATGTGATGTTTATAGAGTGTAAATATATGTGTATGACACCCTTTGCACCTGTGGGGGTCTTAAACTGGTCTTGGTGTAACTCATTTCCCATTTATGTGAATAAAACTGAAGAGCTGATACTTGTCATTCGTTAAGCACCCTGCTCTTTCTAAAAACTGAATTAATTCAAAAGTCATCAAAGCATATAAAATACCTGCCAAGAAGTGGGACAATATTAGTAAAGAATATCTCATCATAACGCAACACCTTACAGTAGAGCCAAAGCTTTATATAATTCAGATTGTGAGAGATCTCAGAACTGGGGGACACCTGCAAAGATACCACCACAAAACTCCAAAGGAATACAGTATGAAAGAAACAGACAATGTCTTTAAATGTGCACTTTCCAAACCAGCAGCCAGGCAATTTCTTAATTAGGGACACTGACTCTGGGTCTTTTTACTGAAGAGTAATGGTTAAATGTATATTGATCTGTACCTTTCTATGTCTTACGTTACACAATATACATATTTCCAAGCATCTCTTGTCTTTTCTTGTGGCTTAGAGTAAGATATATTTCATTCTGTATCACATTATACTTCAGTCCAAATATATACAGGTGCTGGTCATAAAATTAGAATATCATGACAAAGTTGATTTATTTTAGTAATTCCATTCAAAAAGTGAAACTTGTATATTAGATTCATTCATTACACACAGACTGATGTTTAATCAAATGTTTATTTCTTTTAATTTTGATGATTATAACTGACAACTAATGAAAGTCCCAAATTCAGTATCTCGGAAAATTAGAATATTGTGAAAAGGTTCAATATTGAAGACACCTGGTGCCACACTCTAATCAGCTAATTAACTCAAAACACCTGCAAAAGCCTTTAAATGGTCTCTCAGTCTAGTTCTGTAGGCTACACAATCATGGGGAAGACTGCTGACTTGACAGTTGTCCAAAAGACAACCATTGACACCTTGCACAAGGAGGGCAAGACACAAAAGGTCATTGCTAAAGAGGCTGGCTGTTCACAGAGCTCTGTGTCCAAGCACATTAATAGAGAGGCGAAGGGAAGGACAAGATGTGGTAGAAAAAAGTGTACAAGCAATAGGGATAACCGCACCCTGGAGAGGATTGTGAAACAAAACCCATTCAAA
Organism: Erpetoichthys calabaricus; assembly: GCF_900747795.2. NCBI lineage: Eukaryota > Metazoa > Chordata > Cladistia > Polypteriformes > Polypteridae > Erpetoichthys > Erpetoichthys calabaricus. Next base: position 62,453,149 of record NC_041399.2, on the reverse strand, counting down.
AATGTGGGGGAGATTCACAAAGAGTGGACTGCAGCTGGAATCAGTGCTACAAGAACCACCACGCACAGACGTATGCAAGACATGGGTTTCAGCTGTCGCATTCCTTGTGTCAAGCCACTCTTGAACAAGCGACAGCGTCAGAAGCATCTCGCCTTTGGACTGCTGCTGAGTGGTCCAAACTTATGTTCTCTGATGAAAGTAAATTTTGCATTTCCTTTGGAAATCAAGGTCCCAGAGTCTGTAGGAAGAGAGGAGAGGGACAGAATCCATGTTGCTTGAGGTCCAGTGTAAAGTTTCCACAGTCAGTGATGGTTTGGGGTGCCATGTCATCTGCTGGTGTTGGTCCATTGTGTTTTCTGAGTTCCAAGGTCAATGCAGCCATCTACCAGGAACTTTTAGAGCACTTCATGCTTCCTGCTGCTGACGAACTTTATGGAGATGCAGATTTCATTTTCCAACAGGACCTGGCACCTGCACACAGTGCCAAAGCTACCAGTACCTGGTTTAAGGACCATGGTATCCCTGTACTTGATTGGCCAGCAAACTCGCCTGACCTTAACACCATAGAAAATCTATGGGGTATTGTGAAGAGAAAGATGCAATACACCAGACCCAACAATTCAGAAGAGCTGAAGGCCACTATCAGAGCAACATGGGCTCTCATAACACCTGAGCAGTGCCACAGACTGATCGACTCCATGCCACGCTGCATTGCTGCAGTAATCCAGGCCAAAGGAGCCCCAACTAAATATTGAGTGCTGTACATGCTCATACTTTTCATGTTCATACCTTTCAGTTGGCCAGCATTTCTAAAAATCCTTTTTTTGCATTGGTCTTAATTGATATTCTAATTTTCCGAGATACTGAATTTGGGACTTTCATTAGTTGTCAGTTATAATCATCAACATTAAAAGAAATAAACATTTGAAATACATCAGTCTGTGTGTAATGAATGAATCTAATATACAAGTTTCACTTTTTGAATGGAATTACTGAAATAAATCAACTTTGTCATGATATTCTAATTTTATGACCAGCACCTGTATATAAAATATTATTTCCATTTTTTAATTTTATATTTGTGCTTTTCCACATCCACAACGGTCTGTCTGATGTGTGCAGAATTTATTTTGTAACATTACTCACCATACGAAGTCCATTAAACCTGCTCACGAGGTGATCTACGTTAATGCACAAGTTTGTTCCCCTGCTCTGTCTCCAAAAAGCACATTACAACAGCACGGAGTCTTAGTCTTGGTCTGTTGATAGCCTGAAGCTCTGGAGCACACTCCATCAATGTAAAACCTGAAAGTTAGCCTCGTTACCCACTAAGGCCAGATCAGCATGGCATCATCCTGAGCTGATAGCACAATGCAGCTGATCCTTGGTGTCTGATTTTTAATGCTCATTCTTAATGAATAAATAATTAATTATTATTATTATTAATAAAAATATTAATAATTATATTTAATTGTTTAATTATGATTATTAATTATTATTAATGAATAATTCTAGGTGTCTGATTTTTAATGTTTATTCATAATGCTCATTCTTCATTTTAATTGTTTATTAAATTACAAGACGCAGTATCTCTGAAAGACATGAAATATTTGCAATCTCTTGCTCTGTGTGTACCTTCAGTGCCTTTCCTCTGTATTTGTGTGTGTGAACGTCCCAACCAGCACTCCATCTCTTGAGCGCAAAAGCCTGCTTCTCACATTCTGTCATTATTTTGAACCACCTTTCTCGCCTCCTGTCCAATTCTATACTTGCTGTCATTGGAGGCAACTCTGTCAGCATGCCACATACGCCTTTACTCCTCCTTAGTGTCTCACACTCGCACTTCCTCTTTTATTGCATCTCCGAAGCCAAACTGACCAATCACACCAAAGCCAAACTGACCAATCAGACTGCTAACAGAGACCTTAGTGTTTTATGATATAGCAGATGATATTTTGTCTTCATGTTCATTTTTACAACTGTATTTCATCTCACAGCAGTGCAAAACACCTAACCCTTCAATCAATTTGTAATGCTTCTTTGTAGTCAACATTAGGATTGTGTTTAAGAAAGTAGTACTTACTCGTAAAATTGTTATTTAAAATAGGTTTTGAGAAATGTATGAAAGTAGGCCATATGTTACAGTACCTACATGCATCATTAAGTTGTTTGTTAATCGCTAAGATTCAGCATTTTTGGGAAACATTCTTCAGGTCTTTTATGTACAAACACAGGATAATTTTTTGTTCAATATTTTAAAACCTGTGAATAGTTCTAACAGCACTACTGGGCAAGATAAGTTATTTGCAGAATGTTCTAGATATGTTTTGTCTTGTATTCTGTATTAGTCTACCAATTCAAATTTTTGCTATTCTATGTCAAGATACAGTACAAAAATGACAAAGAAGCCAGAATATATGTGTTTGCAAGAAACTGTTTATTATTAATTTTTTTCTATTATAATAAGATTTTTTTTAAATATTACAAAAAAGAGTTACCCAGCTTTTAATTTTCTTTTTAAGAAATGGCCAAAACATAATAACTGAGGTAAAAAAAAAAAAAATACTGGGTTTAAGGAAGTTTTGAAGATGTGCTTGAAGATAACAGGTTCTCACACTTTATCCTCTTGTCAAGCTATCTGCTGCTATTAACGACTTAACATAACAGTGCTAATTAATACTGGGGTGTGTGGTGCATATTTAGGGAGCTACACAAACCTCGGAGAATGTGGTTTTTAATTAGATAAGAGAACATGTTTTACATTTTAGGCTTGAACAAGGCAGTGGCACAAGCAGCACTGGAATCGCTTGAGAAAGCAGATTTATGATAACAAAGATATAACATTATGTGTTATACACTAAGATGTGTTTGGTAAAAATTCCTGCTAATTGGATCTTTTGTTCAGATTTGTCATTTGCTAGATAAAAAAAGTAGTCATTCTGTTTAATCGCATCACATCAAATCCTTAATTTAGCCATGCAGAATCAAATCAGAATACATTCTCTTTATGTAATAGTAATGTGGGGAAATTGCATTAGAGAAAAGGTTACATCTGGAGTGGCTCACAACGTTTTTGTGACTTGGCTTTACTTTGTGGCAAATTGTTTTCTTTGTTTATGTTTAAAAAAGAGATTGAAAATGGTTTGTGCAGTGCAGTGAGGGACAGGTTAATTAACAGACTGATTCCCTGCCCTTCCTTTTATCCTCCCAATCATCCACCTCTCCATAATAAGAAGACGAACTCTTATACACATCCTGTTCAATGGCTGTCTACTGTAATACTTAGTCATGTCTAGCATTGGCATACACCTGAAAGAAATACAAAGAATATTAAAATATGTTGAACTGAGCTGATGTTGAGTTTGATTGAAGGTTATTTTGTTTACATTTTGGGCTGGACTCCCACATTTTTCAAAGGTTGTGTGGAATTTACAAGTTAAAATGCCATTTTTCATAGCATAACTTTACAGAGCCATCTAGCTTTACAATAAGGATGTTGTTTGATTATTGCCATATCTCATCTGGTACTAGATGTAATGAGCTGCATTTTTGTTATGTGTGTCGCTCACAAAGCATTTCATAAACTGCTAGAGAGTTGTTTGTGAAGTGGTTTTGAAAGTTAAAATAGAGTTTCTTACAGACATTCTTGACTAATGATATTTTTTCTTGCCATCCTATCATGCTGACCAGATTTGTGGAACTGTTAAAATATTTTTGTCATTGACACAAAATATAAAAGCCTAAAGATCTATTATATGAGGGGCGTTTTCATTACGAAAACTGTATCTGAATCCAAGGCTACAGAAATCTGGATCCTTCTGGTGTGATTTCATTTGATGAATTTACAAGGCAGTATAAATGTTCTATGTTAGTAATCTTACCTGTTTACAAGCCATAAGAAATAAAAGTGAACATCCACGTATTGAAACTGTTTCTTATATTTTCAGATAGTGTTTATTCAGAAGCTGTAATATCATTGAGGTTATTTATATGTGTAATTTCATGTTGATTTTTTTTTTTTTATGTTGATGCTTTTAACTTTATGATTAGTTTTTTCGTTTGACTTGATTTGTGGAAGTTTTGTTTTATTGACGTCTTCATTATTTATACATCACCCTATGGAAGGGTCATATGATCAATTCATTTACATGAATGACATCTCTGGCAGCTATGCATCAAAGCACACCATTTGCTTCACTTGTTATCCTCTGTGGATAAAAGAAATTTTACAAAAAACTTGACTATGGTTAGCTTCTTTGTAAAGTAGGCCCTATCATCAAGTTTTGAATTCTTTTGTCTCAAACATTGATTTTTATTATTCTTTTGATTTTGGTGCTTAGTTCCCTCTGTCCTCCTAGTTTTAGTCTCTTCTTCCCTTTAACTCCACAATTTTTGGTGAGATTTGCATCTCCTGGTTCTTTTTGCCTTACTGAAATTCAGAGACTTAGTTCTCATTACAGAAGCAACTAATTTTACCATTAAAATGTGTTATTGTTACACAAATTATTTTCTAACCTCTTTATATTTTACAAAAGAATTTTTCCAAATTTGACAGACTTTGTACATGTATTTTTATTTTTTAATCAGCCTGCTCAAAGTGAGCATCTGGAGTCAAAAGTCTGATTAGCACTAAAACCACCATGCATTTTTTTTTACTAAATATCTTTTTGGTCTTACTAATGGCCCCTCATTACGACAGCACATCCCTACTGCCCTACCTCAGAAATCTATAGATAGACTAAAACAGTTGAATCTAAAAATAAATAATTTCCTGGGTCTAGTTTGAATCCAAAATAAAATAACAAATTAAGAAGGAACTATTTTATGTGGAAACAGTTTAAAACTTACAACCTTATGTTGGTGATGACAGGGTCTTGCTTTATCTGTTGATGTACATCCCTACCCTCACCTATGATTGTGATCTTTGGGTAATGACCGAAAGAAAGAGATTATAGGTACAAGCGGCCAAAATGAGCTTTCTCAGCAGAGTCGCTGGGCTTGCCATTAGAGAAGCACAGTGTACGAAGCACAGGTATCCGGTAAAGGCTCAGAGTAGAGCCACTGACCCTCTGCATCAAGAGGAGCCAGTTGAGGTGGTTCGGGCATCTGGCCTCCCTGTCGAGGTTTTATTGGCACAACCAGCTGGGAGGAGACCCTGGGGAAGATCCAGGGCTCGCTGAGAGGTTTGTATCTCCTAGATGTATGAGCTGAAAAGTGTGGCTGGGATAAAGCATATTTGCGCCTCACTGTTAAGATTGTTTCCCCTGTGACCCAGCTATGGATATGTGGTGGAAAATGAATGAATGGTTGTGTTAACATTTGTAAACAGCAAGTAGCATGAAGGTCTAATACAAAACATACAGCACCAGCCATTAGCACAGATTTTTGCCATCTTTATTTCAGCAACTTCTTTACAGTATTCTTTTGATTTATTTTATGCACATCTTTCCTCCTGGCACTGCTTCGTTCTGCCAGTACAAAAAAGGATGCTTTCTGAAATTCATCCTACAGAGGTCTTGGCATAAAATCACTTGTTATATTTAATGATTAAAAACAAAAACCACCCTTTATTCAGCTACAAGTACATAAAATAACAAATGAGGTATAAGCCAATATTTTTATATATGCTACATAAGTTGTGACAATGGCTGGGGCCTAAAGGAAGGACCGGGTGAGCAGATGTGCGCATGGCACTGCCTCTCCTGGAGTGCTAAATACAAGCCCTCCTGGGTTGCAGTGGTGCCTTGGATTCCCGCAGGGCTCCATGGGAGTTGGAGTTTGGCACAGCCCTGTTGGGTTCCGTGGCAGCTGCCAGGGGGAGCTGCAGAGGCATACTTTGTGCTTCTACCAACCCTGGGAGTACTTCCAGATAATACTAATGGGCCACCTGAAGTGCTCCCTGGTGCAGCATAAAAGGAGCCGCCTGCCTTCATACAATTAGCCAGAGTCAGGAGGAGAACGACAAAGCTTGCCAGAGGAGGAGTGGAGATGGAAAGAGAGAAAGAGAGAAGAAGAAGAAAAAGAAAGAAGGCAGAGTGCTATTTATTTACTGTGCTTTCTACTGTGCTGTAGTGTGGGGAATGATCGGGACACGTTTCCCTTGTAAATAAACATGTGGTGTGCTGGACATGTGCTAGAGTCTGTCTTTTGGGTGTAGAGGAACCAGAGAGCTCCTGGTGGTCACAAAGTAATTTAAAAAAATGAAAGTCATACTTACATGTTCTACAGAATATGTATGTAAATGGCAGGCAATATGATTGACTGATTGTGAAATTGTCCACATTGGCAGTCCTCAAGTGTTTTGGTGTCTCTTGTGAGCAACTCCAACAAACAAAACTGACTCTGCCTCCTTATTTATCAGTGTCTGTCATCTTGGCTGTCTCTTATGTTGTCTTCCAGTACAAGGTGGCAGCTCCCATCTCATTTGGTTCACAGTGCAGTACTGAAGGGTCGACACTATGTTGAAGACACTAAGAAAGATGAGGTTTTGTCACAAGAAACAAAATTTAAGAAACACTTCTGTAGATTAATGAATAGATTGTAAAAATCCATCCAGGAAATCCACTAAAAAGTTAATGAAGGAAAATAACAATGGGGCGTCTTAACATTGAGAGTACACCTTAAGAGAAGAAGAATATATATATGAATGTATATTTTGCATATGTATAGTCATATGAAAAGTTTGGGAACCCCTCTCAACCTGCATAATAATTTACTTTCAACAAAAAAGATAACAGGGGTATGTCTTTCATTTCCTTGGAACATCTGAGTACTGGGATGTTTTCTGAACAAAGATTTTTAGTGAAGCAGTATTTAGTTGTATGAAATTAAAACTAGCTGTGCAAAAATGTTGGTCCCCTGGTAATTTTGCCGATTTGAATGCATGTAACTGCTCAATGCTGATTACTTGCAACACCATATTGGTTGGATTAGCTCGTTAAGCCATGAACTTCATAGACAGGTGTGTCCAATCATGAGAAAAGGTATTTAAGGTGGTCAATTGCAAGTTGTGCTTCCCATTGACTCTCTTCTGAAGAGCGACAGCATGGGATCCTCAAAGCAACTCTCAAAAGATCTGAAAACAAAGATTGTTCAGTATCATGGTTTAGGGGAAGGCTACAAAAAGCTATCTCGGAGATTTAAGCTGTCAGTTTCAACTGTAAGGAATGTAATGAGGAAATGGAAGGCCACAGGCACAGTTGCTGTTAAACCCAGGTCTGGCAGGCCAAGAAAAATGCAGGAACGGCATATGCACAGGATTGTGAGAATGGTTACAGACAACCCATGGATCACCCACAAAGACTTGCAAGAACATTTTGCTGCAGATGGTGTATCTGTACATTGTTCTACAATTCAGCGCAATTTGCACAAACAACATCTGTATGGCAGGGTGATGAGAAAGAAGCCCTTTCTGCACTCATGCCACAAACAGAGTCACTTGTTGTATGTAAATGCTCATTTAGACAAGCCAGATTCATTTTGGAACAAAGTGCTTTGGACTGATGAGACAAAAATTGTTATTTGGTCATAACAAAAAGCGCTTTGCATAGCGGAAGAAGAACACTGCATTCCAAGAAAAACACCTGCTACCTACTGTCAAATTTGGTGGAGGTTCCATCATGCTGTGGGGCTGTGTGGCTAGTTCAGGGACTGGGGCCCTTGTTAAAGTCGAAGGTCGGATGAGTTCAACCCAATATCAACAAATTCTTAAGGATAATGTTCATCATCATCATCTTCAGTCACAAAGCTGAGGTTACGCAGGGGTTGGATATTCCAACAAGACAATGACCCAAAACACAGTTCAAAATCTACAAAGGCATTCATGCAGAGGGAGAAGTACAATGTTCTGGAATGGCCGTCACAGTCCCCTGACTTGAATATCATCGAAAATCTATGGGATGATTTGAAGCAGGCTGTCCATGCTCAACAGCCATCAAATTTAACTGAACTGAAGAGATTTTGTATGGAAGAATGGTCAAAAATACCTCCATCCAGAATCCAGACACTCATCAAAGGCTATAGGAGGCATCTAGAGGCTGTTATATTTGCAAAAGGAGGCTCAACTATCTATTGATGTAATATCCCTGTTGGGATGCCCACATTTATGCACCTATCTAATTTTGTTATGATGCATATTGCATATTACTGTATCTGTTAATCCAATAAATTTAATGTCACTTCTGAAATACTAGTGTTTCCATAAGGCATGTCATATATTAAACGGAAGTTGCTACTTTGAAAGCTCAGCCAATGATAAACAAAAATCCAAAGAATTAAGAGGGATTCCCAAACTTTTTCATATGACTGTATTTGTATTTTTAATTAGTCTTTGAGGTCCTTGAAGAAGATCTTGAAGAAGATTGGCGTAGGATCTGCTATCAGAATTGGCTCAATTAATAAAAATTGCACACTCCAGCTATATCATGTTTCTTAATCACATCTTTTTTAGATAATGTATGTGCCACATTTCAGACTTTTATCAGTTTTTTACTGTCAGTCATTGGTACAATATTAAATATGTGCCTTAGCAGTTTTCACCTGAATTCCACACTGCAGATTATATAAGAATCCCAACTCGTCGTCTATGCTTTTTCCTCTTTCGTTACTGGAGTCGTGACTCACACTCACCAAGCACATCATTAACTTTCTTTTGTGCAAAATTTGCCCCATTCCAGTCCCTTAAATGCCAGATCCCAATTATTGCGCATAAAGCATGTAGAAGTACGTGAAACTACGCAGATGCTCCTATTTTCAAACAGTCATCTAAAACAAGAATTCCATAATACTGACAGCTAGTAGAAATTAATTATTCGCTTTGCTCTTTTCCAATTTGTCTCTCGACTCAGATGCCATTTTAATTACAGGCCAAGACATCATTCGGCTTGTCAAGCATCTGTTTCATTTTAACTAGATCATTGTTCCAGACCATAAAGGCAGTTGTCTTCTTGATTCTTTCGCTCATTAAAATAAAAATGCTGTACATTTTCCTTCAGTCTCCCATTATTACATCAGCAATCATTAGAAAGGGAAATTTTGTTTTGCTTTCAATTTATCTAGATGAATAATGTATTCTCAGGTAAAAAGGACTATTTTTTATATTACATTTAACTGCCATGGGCATTTTTATATTTTCTGGAGGTGTGGGCAATTTGTTTGCTTAGGGAAGCAAATGGTCAGATGTACCATAAATGTGAAAACCTGAATATAGGCTTTTTGGGTGGCACGTTGTTAAAATGTTGTCCCCCAGTCCCAGGATCCCTGTTTTAATACCCAGCCTAGTTTTCATTCTCTCCTCTTTCTGTGTGGCCTGCCTGCACATGTTTCAAAAGATGTGCCTTAGCTACAGTACATGATTCAAACTGACGTACACACTTAGTCAGTATGGGTGGCACAGTTACACTGAGGGTAGTGTTAAAGGATCCAGCATCAAGGGTTCAAATGGTGTGTCTAGATGTTGTCTGTAGGGAGATGTTTGCCTGTTCTTGCTGTGTGTTTAGGTTTTAATCCGGGTATTCTGAATATCCTCCCAGATCCCCAAAAATACATACTGGTTAGACTAAGTGGAGATTCTAAACTGGCCCCTGTGTGAATGTTGGTGTTTGCGTAATTGGGCTCTGTAATGTCCAGGGCTGATTTTTTTGGATCAAATTAGCTGGTTATCTGTTGGTTCACCTTTTTGTTGGACTGTTGGTTAAAGGGAAAACAAAAATGTAGGATCCTGAATCTTCAGAAGCAATTTAACTAAAACTAAAATAAAAGAAGGATTTTGCATTAGCAGCAGTAAATGGTTACTAATTAAGAAAGTGGCTATAATGAAACCCTCCTGCTACTGTGGGCCTCAAGGATCCGAGTTTACAAGCCCTGAATTAGCATCTATTTAGATGGTTAGTCTTAGTATTCAAAAGACTTCACACAGCATTTTATTAGTTTGTGCTAAGAATGCTGTAAAATTCCCAGGGGTGGGGGATTGGCGGCCATTTGTCGTAGGTCATTAGAACTGTGACTTTGTCTGTTATAATCAACAGTAGACCACCAGGGGTTTATATTTCACTGCTGTTAACTCCAGTCTGTTATGGGGGCATGTGGTAATTTCGTGGTCTTCTTTGCTCACCTCTGACCCCCTTTTTACTTTTTCTCATTCTCTGTCTTCTATGACAATACCTGTTTCAGCCTTTTACGCAGTTTTACACAAGGCTGCCTCCAAGCCCTTGCCCATTCAATCAGTCTGAGAGAATGATCTATCAATGTCCGTTCCTCCTGATTAGGACATGGTTTTTTGGATCATCATATTTGCTTCTAAAAATCCTAATCATCAACACACACAATTCCTGGAAATTGTCTGCATTTCACCCCAAGAAAAAGTTATACTATGGACCTTTCTAATGATCCCCATTGTGTTCAATTTTCTTCTAAACCCCCAAGTTCTTTTTTATATATGCACTGGGAATGTGCTAAAGCCTCAGCCTTTTGGCAGCCATGTCACAGTTTTGTTCCTCTGTTCTTTCCTGTGATCTCCCTGTTATTCCTCCAGTTTTCCTCCTGTGGGATCTTTCTGTTCTTTCACTTAGCTCCTACTTTAAATTGGAAAGCTCCCACCTGACTGGTGTGACCGAAATGTACCCAGATACCCTTAAATTAAACTCTGCAGTGTGCACTTTATTCACGTTTGAATTGCTTGATTTGTAATTTTAAAATTTGGAGCAGAGTCACACATCAAAGAAAAATGCGCTTTTGTCTCGAACATTAGGAAACTGCACAGTAGTTATTGCCTGGTTTAATAATTTACTTTAAGTGCAATATAGCTGTAAACATGTTCAGGCAATCTGAAAACTTTACAAAAAAGTGAAGTATGATTTTATAAGTCCATGTTTTTTGTTATTTCTCATTTTGCAATGTGATGTTACTTATTATTTACTTAGTTGTCAATATTTATTGAACTTTGCAAAGTGTTTTCTGTATCTCTAGGCTTAATGGTTGATAAGCTCCTGGAGGGTGAGAAAATTGCTTTATAAAAAAACATTATTATTGAAAAATGTGGAAAAAACTAAATCTATGCAGACTTGTACTAGAAGAAAAATGTTATACACTTAAAGCCATTAAAATAAAAGTTTAATTTAAAAGGAACATACTATTCATTCCTCTGCAAGAAAATAGGGACTATAATTATTGTTTAACGTCAAATCTACCAATTTGTACAGGTACAAATCCTCTCAGTCTATATTTTCCATTACAGGGCCATAGAGATCCACACACAATGCAAGGCACAAGTCAGCCCAAGAGGGAATGCCAGTCTGTTGTTGGGCACATTAACACATCAAGTACGCCCGGCCTTATTCACATTAGGGATGTTTAGTGTCAATAATTAACTTCAGGATATGTGATGGCAATAGAAAAAAACACACACAGACAGGGCCGGTGTGTGAAGTGAGACGATAAAGCGGTCACCTCAGGTGGCACTTTGTCCAGCTGGCATCAAATAAGAGTTTTTTTTTTTTTTTTAACATTACAAAATAATAATGGGAGTTAAGCAGATGCAGAGGACAGGAAGATATGGGAAAAGAAAATACGCTCTGGTGATCCCTAATGGGAGCAGCCAAAAGAAGAAGTATATAACATAAGAGTTACTTACATGTCCAGGGCCTACTTTATTAAGGATTCTAAAAGTTTTCAGACCCCTTCACTTTCTGCACACTTTATGTATTCTACATTTATTTTAAATGGATACATTTTAGCCTTATTCATCCATCAATCTCCAATCAATAACCCATAATGACAAAGTGAATACATGTTTTCAGAAAGATTTAAAAATGTATTAAATGTAAAAAACTGAATTATCTCATTCATATAAGTATTCAGACCCTTAATCCAGTACTTTGTAGAAACTATTTTGACAGCAATTACAGCTTTGAGTCTTCGTTGGTAAGTCTCTACAAGCTTTGCACACCTAGATTTGAGCAGTTTATGCCATTCTTCCTGGCAGATCTGTCAACCTCCATTAAACTGTATGGGAAGCATCTGTAAACTGCCATCTTCAGATCTCTTCACACATGTTCTGTGGGAGTTTAAGTGTGAGTTTTTGGCTGGACCACTTAGGCTCAGCCCATTGGACTTCATGGAATGTGAATTATGGGATGATCTGTACAGAGGTGTGCCTTGATAAATGATGTCCAATCAATTCAGTTTGCCATAAGTGGATTCCAATTAAATTCTCGACACACATCTCAACTAAGAATTAAAGAAGACAGACCACCTGACTACAATTTGGAGTGACAACACAAAGGGTCCGAATATTAACATGAGCCAAAGGTGTCATTTTTTGATTTTTAATAAATTTGCAAACCTTTCTAAAAACATGTTTTCACTTTGTCATCATGCATTACTGAGTGTTGATTGATGGGCAAAACAGAAAATTTGTCCATTTAAAATTAAATCTACAATATGATACAGTGTGCAGAAAGTGAAGGGGTCTGGGTACTTTCTTACTCCACAGTATTCACAGCCTTACATAATTTAACAAACAGTTTCATTTTAGAAGTTTCAAATGTCTCAGAACTGCTATTAGCACCACTTTGCCATGCAGCAAGCTTCTGAGAATCAAAATGTGGCATGGGCATTTCGAAGCTACATGTCAGTAACTGATACTGGCTTTCATTTTCTGGGTATTTCACATATCGTATTGTGTGTATATACCGGTATATATATATATATATATATATATATATATATATATATATATATATATATATATATATATATATATATATATATACATACAGGCAGTCCCTGGGTTACGTATGAGATGGGGCAGTAGGTTTGTACTTAAGTTGAATTTGTATGTAAGTCGGAGCAGGTACATTATTTTAATAAATGCTGTTGTTGACTGACTGTTATCAAGTGCTCTGCCAATGAATGATGGAGTTTCACCTCTCTCTGACTTTTTTATTATTTCTACTTTATTTTCAATGGTGATGTTTTTTCTCTTCTTTACTGTATCACCAGCACTTGCATCAGATTTGTGTTTCAGAGACATTCTTGAAGGGTGAAGACAAAAGGTTAAGATGAGCTCTTCTGCACAGCACTGTACATGCTATCACAGCAGGATGGCGCCCATCATCAACACGTCTGATGAACTGACAAGAGACAACTTCCTGCTATGTGCATAACAGCACGAGCAGGCTTGCTATTTAGAATGAATGGGTCGGCTAGGGGTGGTTTATCACCCGCCCACCACACAGTCACCTCCACTACAGTATGCTGCCTGCAGCGTCCACCCACCAAGAACGAACGTGGTGCGGTCAAAGATGGGTAGTGAATCGCCCACCACCAACCCCATTCAACAGGCAGCCACCCACTGCACACTACAATGCTACCCCCCGCCATCCCGTTCACCCTAAATAGCCTCCATTCAGCTACAACCGGGTCACCACTTGCAGCATTACCAGCCGCCCACCGAGAACGAACGGGTCAGCCGTGTGTGATGGGCGGGCAGTGAAACGCCCCCCCTCCGCTCCATCCAGCCTGTGTTCAGCCAGGAGCAGTGACTGCAGTGGCGTAGTGGGCGGGCAGCAAACCTCCCCATCAAGCCTCCATCCTGCACACGAGCGATAGCTGTGGCCACGGTGACTATGGACCACAGATCACCGCTTGCCGCTGGGATCCGCCCGAGGGACACTACACTGCGCGAGCAGCGAAATCGCCCCCCTCCAGCCTCCGTCCAGCTATCGCTTGCAGCATCCCCAGGCCAAAGATGACGGAGTGGCAGTTACTGAGGCGCATGCGTCGCAGCTTTGGCCCTGTTTGTAAGTCGTAGGTTGGATGTCCGTAACCTGGGGACTACCTGTATGTATGTATGTATGTATATATATATATATATATATATATATATATATATATATATATATATATATACTAGGGGGTTCCCCCCCTGCTTGCTTTGCTTGCCAGCCACTTCGTGTCTCTGCTGCTCGCGTTGTGAAGAGGGGGGCTGAACGCACCCAAAGGAGACGCGGTCACTCCTCCGAAACCCCCTCTTAAACAGTGACACAATGGGAAACAAATACCATTTTTTTTTACCTCCTCTTTGCTTGATCAGCTGCTGGCTTGCTGCTGCTGCCATGCTGCGTGATCTGCATCTCGTGTAGTGCTTTGAACATTTAAAAGCCTGTACAGCAGCTGTCCTACTGCTTGTGTTTTATTTCTGGTCACGGGTGTGGTTAAATCTCTTGGCACAAAGTCTTGTCTCATGAGATGTAAGTTCTTGATATTTTTTAGTTTATAATTTAAAAAACGGAATAAGAATTTGAAAATCTAACAACATCACCTTAAAGTTCAATAAATTCTGAAAAGAATGATACCAAACATATACAGTGAACCCTCGTTTATCACGGTTACTCCGTTCCAGACTCTACCGCAATAAATGAATTTTCGTGAAGTAGGATCCTTTATTTATAAATCGAATATTTTCGCAGAAAAAAAAAACCTGTTTACGACCTTCTAAATACATTTTTTAACATTATTAGAGCCCTCTAGACATGAAATAACACCCTTTAGTCACCATTACACTCGTATTACCCAATATATTAAACAAAATAAGAGAAAATAAGACATATTAGATGTTACAAATATCATATTATTATTATTGTACTGTACATTTAATTACACACACACACAGTTCTTACACACAACCACTAACCTATGAAGGCACGACCTCAGTAGGAGAGTCTTCAGGTGGTGCATTATCTTCAGCAGGTGCGTCGTTCTCTTCTTCCGCTGAAGGAGTACTAGGAGTAGGCAGTGGGTGTCTGGGTGCGCGGCTGAAGAACATCTTGATAGGCAGTTGCTGGCGCTGTCTTTTCATATGCGTGAGGAGGCTTTTGTAGGGTATTGCCATCTTTGATCATATCCAAGAGTTTCACCTTCTCCTGGATGGTAAGCATCTTCCTCCGGCGCTTAGTTTCATTGTCAGAAGGCTTAGAAAAAGCAGCACGTTTAGGAGCCATCGTGGGGCTTAGATAAAAGTTCTCAGAAAGCGGATGCATAATGACGTAAGCGTGTATGAAAAAAAATCGCGATAGAGTGAAGCCACGAAAGTCGAAGCGTGATATAGCGAGGGATCACTGTATAAATAGGTTTTAAAATAAGCCCGATTTAAAGCGTGACAAAAAATGGGACATTAAAAATGTCATCATTGCACTTCTGAGCTTAGGATTTTAGATAGATAGATAGATAGATAGATAGATAGATAGATAGATAGATAGATAGATAGATAGATAGATAGATAGATAGATAGATAGATAGATAGATACTTTATTAATCCCAATGGGAAATTCACAATGTATATATGTATAAGTTTGTACCACGTGCATTTAGTTAAAAAGGGCTGGAACCTTATAAACTCCTAAGGTATTCCACTGCAGAACACGGGATGGTGTGGGGTCAGCCATATAAGAAAGATATGATATTAGATGTGTATTTATTAATTCATTTCGCTAGTAATTATAGTCTTTATTTATTCAATTCAGTAGTAATTACTTTTTACTGTAAACTGTTTATTTATTCATCATGGTACAAGGTAAATATGATCCGCCACTATGCCAGAGTACAGGGGTATGTCCTATCATATGCTAACAGCATGGCATCTGACTATGGTCCATTCTATGTCCTGCAGCAAGGACTTTCTCATGTATTTAAAGAAGCATGAAGGATGAATAAAACACCTGAGTTTCATTTTGCATTCAATTCAGCAATCACAAAACTCAATGAAAATATATTTATTTGAGTCAAACTGAAGTGGCAAAGAATCTATATATTTTTGTTGTTTTTGACAGCTCTTTTGTTGTGTTTTATGGATTTTAACCTAAATGTGTTTTCTTTCTTTTCCTAAAATAATAATATTTATTGTGTTCATAAAAATTACAGTAGTTGCGAATGCTTTGAAATCACTTTGATTTTTTTTTTTTGTCTGGCGCTTCCTGACTCAGGCTGCTGATCTCGAATATGACAATATTTTTGATATCTGATTTTTTACTGGTGGTCCTAGCCGACTAGGAGCCAGAAGGTTAAAAAGGACACATTTCAAACATAAGCAAGTGGGGTATTGTTTTAGACTACTTCATTATCAGTCATTACGTATATGATGCTATTTTTGATCCTTTACTAGGGATCTAGCTCTTTATGGACCTCTGTCAGAGAGTGAAAAATGACAAATTTCTATTGCATTTGAGAATATTTAGACTTTAAACATTTAAACTGAAATATTTCAGATATATGACACAACTCTTCTTGTCTATTATATTCGTCTACCTCACGTAAATCATTACTTTTAAAAGAATAACCCTAAATTATGGTGGCTTCCGCTAATTCAGACTTTTTTAATTTTCCTGTGTTGCAATATGTATTGTATGTGAATTATGCATGTTTGACTCATGCCTACTAAAGGATATATATTTGGCATAAAGGATTGAGGCTGGCAGCAAACATGTGCCTTGCATCAGGCAGCATTAATGTCCTGCACATAGAAATGAATGATGTGAAATGGGGATATGTTCCTTTAGGGGGTGAGAGCTCCCTAGTTGGAATAAGTTTTTTTGTAATTGCGGCGTTTTAAGTAACCTGAAACTACATAGATATAATGTAAAAGCCGACATCCCTCCCATAGTGATATGGCGGTAAAAAATCACATAAGAGAAAACAACTTAGCTTTCTTTAATGACGATTTACGTGACATAACAGACAAGGAAGCCATGACAACACTTTCTGTATAGTTTGTCATTTTCATCGCTGCGCTGAAAGGATTTTCAGGACGGATGATGTAATCTTCCATCTGTCCATTGGCTTCAAACTATTTGGCTGCTGTCCAAGTCTTTTATATTGTCTTCTCCACATGCAGGCCCTTACTTCGGTTCCAAACAAGGCCAGGAGAGGATTCAATTTCACCTCTAACATACAGAAACAGTACAATGCCCATTTTCATAGGTGTACCTTTCTCTCTTCAAATGCTTGCCTAGCAGTTCTAAATGCTGAGAGCCCCTGTGTGCTAACTTTGGCCTGGTCTGTACATGTGAGTGGATTTTTGTACAGAGCACAGTGACATTAAACTTATATTCTGATTACAGGGTACTGAAGTGGGCTGGCGCCCCGCCCCAGGGTTTGTTTCCTGCCTTGTGCCCTGTGTTGGCTGGGATTGGTTCCAGCAGACCCCCGTGACCCTGTGTTAGGACATAGTGGGTTGGATAATGGATGGATGGATGGATGGAAATGGGGATATAGAGGGTGATTGGGTCATCCATTTGTTGAGTATCCTGGTTACACTTTTGAACAGTGGCGGACCATGCATTTCACACCTAGGCCTTCAGTAGTGCTCCGTCTGAATCAACCTGCCCCTCAAAAACTAATTTATGGTTATAAAAACCATCTTAATATGCAGAAATACAGTATAAAGAGCCGTTGCATCGCAGATAGATAACTCCTGTAGCCACAATAAATGCCTTTATTGAATAGACAAACCAGGGGTGAACAAGTTCCTTTCTACTGCAGCTACAGCCGCCACACACATAAAAAACATCAATAATAACTCAAAAACTTGCAATATTATTTAGGAAAATCGCAACATTTTACTCACCAAAAACTCGGATTATTTGTAAACAAAATCCATCCTCCTCTCTTTCCTCAAAAACAGTTCAATTACTCTGTCGTACAGATTATCTGTGCGCTTCAGTTCCATCACGAAGTCCCTTTCTATTGCCATCGAAGCTAATGCTGAAAATCGAACCTGCCCTGTCGTATTTCTGGCATAAGTTTTAATTCGCTTTAGGGTTGAAAATGTCCACTCGATAGAAGCAGTGGACATGGGAATGGTCACCGCCAAACATACCGATGTGTACAGCTTCCCCATGCTCTCATTCAGATTTTTCTATTACACCATCCTATCCAATCAACGGGTCTGAATACGGTGACGTTGCTGTATGCATGCTAGAGGGCCCTAGTGACACCAACTTAAAATCTGATTGGTTGAAGCAACAGTTTAATCGACATTTATTTTGTGTTAGAGGGCCTGCAGAACGGATTTGAAGGCCTCCGGGCAGACTTCTTTGACTTTGACCCTGCCTGGCAACAAATGATAGCTGAAATGTGATTGGTTAAATGTTTTAATACGAAAATACATGTCTGGAAGCAGCACAACCATCGGAAAAGCTATGAAAGGAAGCGGACAGACTATTTGGAATTATTTAATAAGTATTCATGGATAAAATATAATTAACATCAGTTTGTGATTCAGATATTTTTTTAGGCCAGCAGAGAAGGCCTTGCAGGCCCTGACAGCCCACCACTGCTTTTGAATAAAATATGGAGTACTGTGTTCTCTCATCAATCTAGCATGATAACAACCTTAACTAGACTACTAGTTCACCATTTCATTTTCGGGAAATTGTAACATTTCATCCTGCCTACTACAATATAGAGCCAACAAAAAGAGTTACACATTTTAAAATTTGAAAAAAATGGCCTTACTCAGCAAACAGAATATGTAACAGACTTTTACAAACAGTGTCCTCACACAGTGCTCATTACACTAATTATTGATCAGATTCAATAGCTGTAAATTTTATAGTCAAAGACTGTCTACAGTATGTAGGACTCTAGTTTCTTGATTGTTATCCTTTTGTTTTGCAAAATTTCTTTTTTGGTTGGAAAGGGAGTTTGAATTGGACAAAGGTGCCATGTTGTGTGAATAATATATTTAAGCATATAAGAAAGCCATGCTACTTAAGTTAACCTGCAATACATTATACTGTAATACACTGCACTGCTCTTCTAAGGTATAATAAAAGTGTATCAAAAAGAAAGAAAACTTCCAAAACAAGCAGATAAATTGTACTTATCTGTAAAGCAAAATGCCAGCACAGCAAAATTGCCAATGTTAAATTAGCTTGTAAAATTACATATATGGGAACACTGTTCCCATAAATGCAATTTCAAGTGTATATATAGGAATACAATGTTATTTTTCAAATGGAGTAAAGCAGCTGAAAAAGAGTTTTCATCAATCCCTTTTTTAACTTGATTTTTTCAAGTACAGTGTAATGGAGAGATGAAACAGTATTAGTCAAAAAAAAAAATTTAAGGAGGGATTCAGAAAGGCGGGGGTACAAACCGTTTGCATCTTCAGCATGTGGCATCTAGAGATGATGACAAGTACTTTCTTCAGGCATCTTTTGTCGTAAAATGTTCTGTATGAATGGCAGCTTGGCTCCAGTAATGAACTGGGCTGCCTGAAGTTGTTGTAATGTAGCTAATCAGTATGCTCTCCACCATGCATTAGTAGTAACTTTGCACCATCTATCAATACCATCTTTTTATCATCAGCAACAGACTGGGGTAAAACAGCAATATAAGACAGCTCACCAGGAATCAGCGATGCCTCTATGTGACATGTGCTCGTCAATTGTATTCCAATGTGATTCCTCAGCTTCTTTGGATTTGCTGCATTAGTACATCCTCAGGACAAACTAATTTTCTGGCTACTTTGAGTAAGACTTCAAAGACTAGTACATATTTCAGAAATAACATCTTAAACTTACAATTCCCAAAGTAGTTAAGTAGAATTCTTTCACTGATGTAGACAACCCACTTTACACTTTCAGCACACAAGAATTATTATTTCAAAAGTTATTAACTAATTACTTAGTTAGCCCCTTTTGCAACAGTAATGTCCTTATGCTGTTTTAAAAAACTGTCTAGCAGCATTGCAGAATGCTACTTATTAACATTTGATAGAACAGCTCTGTAGATTGCAGACTTTAAGTCTTTTCTTTTCTATTAAAATGGTCATTGTAAATGGGAGGACCAAGACGTGAAAAGATTTCGAGTTCCAACTGGCAAACCCACTTCAATTGCCAAGTGGTGCTAGCATAGATGGAATAGGAAATCATTTTGAAACTCTGTACCTCCAATGCAGCGTATACAGACAGTGCTTCTCTTCAGGAGCCTCATCTGCTCTTGCTGAGTGACAACATTCTGTGATGATGTGGCTATTACATTCACCAGGGACGGAAAAGGCAGAGTGGAAGTGACGCCATTCCTCCTTAGGGCAGCGTTCCTTCTTTCTAGAGAGGGGGGAATGGAAACTGTGAATAACTGCTGTAAAATGATCTAGACAACACAGGAAAGAGGTTTGGGGGCAGCTGCCCATATACTTCAAATTGGCTGCCAAAATTGTAGCAAAAGACCTCATTCAAGTGGTACAGATGAGTCCATAATCAAGAACAAAACAAACAGGCAAACATGGTGGTTATATAGAGAGAAAAACGGCAAATGATGTCATCAGAGAGGAACCGTAAGTGACATCCTCGGGGCCGGGGCCGGGGCTGGAAGTGACGTCATTGGAATTTCCCATGATCGGTCTCTCAATGGAACTGAACAAGGATTAGTGCACTCTGTCGTCCCCTGGTTTGACGTGGAATTACCATCTTTTCAGCCTCCCATGCGCACATGTGTGACACTGCTCAGCTAACCAATGTCTCTGATGCACCCATGAAAAGGTCCACAGAAGAGAGACACCATGCTTTTGTCTTTAACACCACTTAGATACTTTTTGTTAAAGTTCTGCTATTGGTTTTTGCTTAAGGTTATTGCTGTGCTCACAGTTTAATATTCTCCTCTTGAACATCTTTGGCAGAATGGAATAGGTTTACATGGCTAGACATAGCTGTATATATACATTGTGCAGATGATTGGGGTTCTTACCTGGCCGGGATGCCTGGAGGGACCGAAAAAGCATAGGAATAGTGTCCGGGTCACGAGGGGGCAACCGCCCTGGACTAGTAGGGGACCACGGGAGAGGAACAAAGGGGTTCTGGCCTGTTTGGACCCGTAGCTTCTGCCAGGTCGCCTCAAGCCTCGTGGGACACGGAGAACTGTTACTTCCGCCACACCAGGCAAGAAGGCGGATGAACCTGCCAGGGATGCCCGGAGTGCTTCCGGTGCAAAGGGCAGCACACCAGCCACCAGGAGCACATCCGGGCAGGAATAAAAGGCGCCGCTTTACTACAGTCTGGGAGCCAGAGTCGGGAGTGGGAGTAGGACAAAGCTCCCAGGAGGAGAGTAGAGGTGGCTAAGGACTGAGATAGAAATAAGTTCATTGTGGAGATTATTGCTGAGTGCTTTGTGTGGTATTGGGACTGAAACTTGTGTATAATGGTGCTTAGTAAACGTGTGAGTTTTATGAAGAGGTGGTCTCCGACTGGTGGTGTCCGGGCACGTCTCACAACATATACAAGGGCAATCCTAAAAGTAAGGTCTCCAAAGTGGTGGGAACATAGAAAAACTGTTTGTACGGCTGTTGGCCACACTGTTGTGATTGGTGCTTCCTAGTCTACTCCCAAACAAGCATGCGCCGCTTCGCTGGGATGCTCAATCTTGGCTTAGCAGCCCTTGAAAATGGAGCTCCTGTTGAACGCTACCGCCAAGTGCGAAGTTCACGCAGTTATTCGATTTTTAAACGCAAAAGGCGTTAAACCGTTTGAAATTCATCGCCAATTGACGGAAGTGTATGGACAGTCGTGCATGGATGTCAAAAACGTTCGCAAGTGGTGTAGAGAGTTTACAGTCGGTCGTACTGACATTCACGATGAACAAAGGAGCGGGAGACCGTCAATTTCTGACAAGACAGTCGCGAAGGTTGAGGAAAACATGCGTAAAGATCGGCGGATCACTCTGGATGCTCCCTGCATTTTGGTTCCTGAGGTTTCCCGAAGCACCATCCACAGGATTTTAACGGAAAAGTTGCAATATCGGAAGGTGTGCGCAAGATGGGTACCATGTATGCTGACAGAAGACCCACCCACCCTATAGTCCGGACTTGGCACCCAGTGACTACCACCTGTTCTCTAAGTTGAAAGAACATTTGTCAGGAAGGCGATTCTGCTCCGACAAAGAGGTGAAAGATGAGGTTCAACGCTTCCTGAAGGACATGGCCGCGAGCTGGTATGACATGGGCATTCTAAAACTACCACAGCGTCTACAAAAATGCATCCACCGAAATGGCGATTATGTAGAAAAATAAATAATTCTTTAACCTTTAAAATGATGTAAATATTATAGAAAATAAACGGTTGTTTGTATTTCTAAAAAAATAGGAGACCTTACTTTTGGGATTGTCCTCGTATATATATATATACTAGCAAAATACCCGCGCTTCGCAGCGGAGAAGTAGTGTGTTAAAGAGGTTATGAAAAAGTAAAGGAAACATTTTAAAAATAACGTAACATGATTGTGAATGTAATTGTGTTGTCATTGTTATGAGTGTTGCTGTCATATATATATACATATACACATATACACACACATATACACACATATACAGATATATTATATATACATATACACATATATTTTTATATATATATTTTTTATATATATATATATATATATATATACACATACATACATACATATACACACATAGATGCACTTACAATAACATAGAAATCAATATAAACAACATTAACATCATTATCATATGAGAATATGAAGTAATATATAAGAAGCACATTTCATATAAATATAAATTATTAAACAGTAAAATCTTCTTCAATAATTTGCTACCGTGGCTTTTCGTTGGTCTGTCCAGGATTTTAAATCACATGTAGCTTGCAAACCGTTTCACGTATTGACTTGAAATGTGGTACACATATAATACGTCACGTCTGCTATCCGCTTTATGGGTGATGAATGTATTACTCTTTTTATGTTTATTTTATTTTAGAATCAACTCCTATCTGCGCACACCAGGGCGGCCGTGGGCAGATGTGTATGGTGTATTCACTCCATGTTATCGTGCATTGTGCTGTCACTGGTATTTTCATAAAAGAATTTGAACAATATGTAAGAAGCGTATAAATTATTAAACAGTAAAACATTAACATTTAAGAAGTAAAGTTACATTGAGTACTACTGCAGTGCCTTCGGGTATACCTCATTTTTTCTTTGCCCATTACATGCTTAAATGTATACATTTTTTGGTGTACCTACCCGAGAACACGCGACATATAACCGACCATGGGAGAAGCCTGGATTTTAAACACGCGTTGAGTTCATCTGCTGGTCTCCCTCGTGGAATAACTGGTAATGTTTGAGTAAAATCTACAGCGAGTAAAACGACATTACCTCCTTTTTTTTTTTTACGATCTCTGAGATCTTGCTTTTTTCGGTTCAAGGCTTCATAAGCTGTTTTATGTTCAATGTTGTACTTATTAAGTACTAATTATCCCAAACCATCATCTTTGAATGTTGCAAGACTTTCGCCTTGTATGTAGGTCGGGGTAATTACATTCATTGCATTCCTAGTCTGAATCACAATGTGATTGTATGGGTGGTTACCTGGCACTGTAGGGTTGCCACCCGTCCTTTAAAATACGGAATCGTGCCGCGTTTGAGAATGAAATTGCGCGTCCCGTTTTGAATCAATACTGGACGGGATTTATCCCGTATTTTTTTTATCATTTTTTTTTTTAAAGCAGCGTCTCATGCAAATCATCCCACACGCATTTTATGAAGATGCCTCCTTTCCTACTTTTGATTGGGTAATACTTGATGTCATCGTTAGTTTGATTGGTGTTTTTAACTGTCCAGTGAGGAGGGCGTGTCTTTTAAGTACAGTCTGCAAAGTGTTGGCACTGAGATGTGGCGTCAGCGCCATACTTGAAGCCCCTAACGTTGCGGTCAGCAAGTCGGCTAACATCCGCCATGTGCCGTCTTTCAGTTGCGAGAAGCAGATCATAGAATGGTTGAAACTGTTGCCCCTAACGTTGCGCCACGGCGTGTGGTTCATTTATACCTCGTGTTTTCTCATTAAACTTTTATCTCACGAATATGTTATTGCAATCCGCAGCAGGAGCGTTTCTATAAACTTAATTTAAACTTACGTTTTACACCGTGCTTTGTTTCCCTTATGAACATGCTTGTATGCTTAACTCGCTCCGTTCTCAATTGTTTAATAAATTTTTTGCTCTTCGCTGTTTGCGGCTGTTCCTCCATTTCCTCCTACTTCGTTCTTTTATCTCGCGAATATGTTATTGCAATCCTTAACGGGAGCGTTTCAATAAACTGATTGAAAATAGTTTTGCATTTACCTTTTTAGTAAAAGGCGAGCTTTTAAGCCTGAGAAATCACCCCGTAAATGCACACGTTTAATTGGACATGTGTTAATATGTATGGTTACACAGTATTAAAAGACAGTGAACAACGTCAGTTACCTTTGTTCCCGCGTTTGATAAAAGGTGAGCTTTTAAGCCTGAGAAATCACCCCGTAAATGCACACGTTTAATTGCACATGTGTTAATATGTATGCTTACACAGTATTAAAAGACAGTCAAAAATTAACGTCATTTACCTTCGTTCCCGCGTGTGACTCGTGCTGTAAATCTCTTCCTTGTTTTTAGTTCACGTGATTACGTAAGAGGCGTGATGACGCGATACGTGACTCCGCCTCCTCCATTACAGTGTATGGACAAAAAATATGTTCCAGTTATGACCATTACGCTTTGAATTTCGAAATGAAACCTGCCTAACTTTTGTAAGTAAGCTGTAAGGAATGAGCCTGCCAAATTTCAGCCTTCCACCTACATGGGAAGTTGGAGAATTAGTGATGAGTCAGTCAGTGAGTGAGTGAGTGAGTCAGTCAGTGAGGACTTTGCCTTTTATTATTATAGATATATATATATATATATATATATATATAAATACATATATACATGGCTGTCTATACTTGCCACCATCCAACTTTCTCTTCTTATCGCTTCTGCTGAGAAAGATAGCATGGAAAGGTGTTGTTTTGGTTCACATCTCTCATTTAGCTTTGTTGTAAAGTTCCTTTGCAAAATGTACTTTTTCTTCTTTGGTTGATTCCTTCAACTTATCAACCATAAAGTGTGTGCTTGTGGTACGATCCTAAAATTATTGAACAGTCAGTATTTTCTCAGACTCACTGCTACAGACTTTTGAAGGATGTCCAAAATTGAGACAGTGACTTGGTGGTGCCAAACTGTTCGCTGTTGACAGTGATGGACCTGACAGTTCCCCAGAGATATATTCAAAGACATTGACATTGTCTGACAGTCTTCCCCCAATCTGTGCGTTTCAATAACTTCATCCCAGAGTTCTTTCAGCAACTCCTTTTTGCCCATTTTTAGCCTTTGTTTTTGATTTGACTTTATAAAACAGAAGATGTTTGATTCTTTATTCAAGTGTCATCTTAACATAAATACAGTTTTGATTTGCTGCGATACAGATCATACACCACTAAGACCTCTTTCATTTTTATTACTAATTACTTTAAAGATTTGGTGTGTAAGGAAAGTACTTCTTGCTTTTTTAATGCTGAGCCAGATTTCTGCATTATGACTTTCAGCCCTTCAGTCAAACATCTGCCAAACACCACCAGCCCTCTCATTAAGCAAATTGTTGTTGTTGGCTGTATGTCTTCTTGTAGACCAACTGCAGATGATTAAAAGTGTGTATCTACAGTGTTCATAGAATAAACCTCTAATGAAGCTCTGTTTATATAGAATTGTTTGCATGCTGTGATTAAAAATAAGCCTTTGCAAAGCCACAGTGTAAACTTTATATTTCTAACTACTGATATCTGAAAATGATGTTATTCCATGTTCATAATGAACCACAATAGCTCTTGTGGTTGTTAACGTGAACCCACAACCCGTAAAGAGCTGGGAACCTTTCCCAAGCCACTACACCACACTACAAATTCAAGTCCATAAACAAGACAACTTTCTGCACTCTGCTTGTCCAATTCACAGTCACTGTGGGCTGAAGCCCATCCTGACAGCAGGACACTTGACTGGATGCAAGTCCATTGTGGGGCCCCCTCACATACACCCATGCTTGTTGTATACTGGTGGTAATTTGGAATTGCAGATTAATTTACACCCGATCATCTTTACAGATGTAGGTGGAAAAACAAAACTCCTTAAGGAAAACCCACACAAATACTGAGAGAATGTGCAAACCGGCATATGGACAACTGCTTCTTTTGGGTTTCAGGCCCAGAACACTGGATTATTTCTTATTACTGTAATTCCAAAGAATAAGAAAAACTTTCAAGCTGTTTGCTTCTCTTGTAACACGTTCACAAGAAAATGAAGGATTTTAGACTCCTGACATCCATCTTGAAGATGAACTGGTTTTTATAAATACAGTACAAATTCCTCATTCCACTTTTGCTGGCTTTTTTTTTGATAATTAATTCAAACCACCATTGTAGGAATCATTACTAGAATTATGAAGTTTGGCCACATAACTCCTGTCCTTAAGTCCTAATTATTTTACCCGACTGTGGACTTTCCAGTTGTTGTTTTTTCTAAATGTGTATCACTGACTAGAATTTCTTGCTTTTCTCTCTTTTATATCTCAATTATAACTTTAATGCACTTATGTTATTTGATAAATTTAAATTAGTCAAACTGAAATTGCTTTATTTCACTGTGGTCAGTGCAATACAGTTGATTCAGAAAGTATCCAGACAGTCTCTGTACCATTTATTGTGTTGTACTAAATGGATAATTGTGCCATTTTGCTCATCAGTCTATACTCAATAACCTATAATGACAAAGTGAAAGCAAATTGTCAGAAAAGGTTTGCAAACTTATTAAAGATCGAAAACATAAATCTCTCATTGATATAAATATTCACACGCTTAATTCAGTACATTGTAAAAGAAGCCCCTTTTGGCAGAAATTACAGCTTCAGGTCTTCTTGGGTGAGTTTCTACAAGTTAAGCACACCTAGATTTAGGAAATTTATCCCCTTCTTCTTAGCAAAATCTCTCAAGCTCTATTAGATTAAATTGCCATATTCAGGTCTCTCCACTGATGTTGTATGTGATTTAAGTCTAAGCTTCAGTTGGGCCACTCAGTAACAGTCAGAGACTTGTCCCAAAGCTGCTCCAGCATTGTCTTGGCTGTAGACTTCAGGTCATTGTTGTGCTGCAAGGTGAACCGTTTCCCTAGTCTGAGGTTGCAAGCACTCTGGAGCAGATTTTTGTCAAGAACCTCTCTGTATTCATCCTTCCTTCAATTCCGACCAGTCTCCCTGTTCCTACTACCGACAAGCACCTCATAACATAATGCTGCCACCACCATACTTTACCGTAGGCACGGTATTAGGCAAGTGATGAGCAGAGTCCAGTGTCTTCACCAGGCATAGTACTTGGAGATCTTCCCAAAGAGTTCAGTTTGAGAGTTCTTTAAACTGTAATATGCCTTTTACTCAAGAGTGGCTTCCATCTAGACACTCCACCATAACTGCCAGATTAATGGAGTGCCGCTGAGATGATCATCCTTCTGGCAGATGACTTCAGAAGCTCTGTTAGAGTGACCATTTGGTTCTTGGACACCTTCCTGACCAATGCCCTTTTTGCCCAGTTACTTATTTTGGCCTGACAGCTAATTCTTAGAACAGTCCTGGTGATTCCAAACTTCTCCCATTTTACATTATTGAGGCCACTGTGTTCCTTTAGAAATGGCTGTATATCCTTGCCCTTATCTTTGCCTCACCACAATCTGATTGCAGAGGTCTACAGAGGGTTCCTTAAACTTCATGGATTGGTTTTTGCCCTGACATGCAGTGTTAATTGTGGGTCCTTATAGAAACGAGTGTATGCCTTTCTAAATGATGTCTAATCTGCCGAAGGTGGACTACACTAAAGTTTTAGATACAAAACATGGATAATTAAAGCAGACAGGATGGACCTGACCATAAGTAGCACAACAAAGGGTCTGGATACTTATATGAGCCAGAGGTGTCATTTTTTGAATTTTAATAAATTTGCAAACCTTTCTAAAAACTTTGTTTCACTTTGTAAGTATGGGTTATTGAGTGTAGCAAACACAGTAAGTGCATCTATTAAAATTTAAATCTACGACACAACAAAGTGTGCAGAAGATGAAGAGGTCTGAGTAATTTCTGAATTGACTGCATTGACTGTATGTGTGTTCATGTATTTTATTTGGCATATTATGTTTCTTTATTGCATTATTGCCTGAAACTTGCTCAAGTGCTCTGTACCTGCACTCATGAAGAGTGCTATATAAAAAAAAATTGAATTGAATTGATTCAAAATATTTATTAATGTCAGTAAGAACCCTATCCACCAAGATAAACCCAGCTCAAATATTGTAGTCTTTTATGTCTTTCAAAAGGATTCAAGGAAAAATAGGTAAGAAGTACTGTATTCTACAAGCACACTGAATCAATTCACGGAATTTTCTTTGACAAAGTAAGTTTAAGAGATGCTTAGCTTGTATTAAGAGGCTTTATATTATACTTTTCATACAGAAATGAAAAGGCAAAGTTTCTATACTTTTCACACAAAGGATTAGATTAGCTGTAAGCAGTCATTTAAAAGAGAATGCTGTGTGGAATAAAAAAGAAACATTTGATTAAACAGCTTGATTTTGTCAAACTACAGTAAAATATTATCTTGATTGATTGTCAAAATATTACTCTAGACTTAACTTCGCATTTTCTAGTTTCTTCAGACAAATACAATACTGCAATAAAATGATGTTGATGAGATCTACCAGGGTTGGCCATGAATTTCTGTTTATAACACCACATGTAGCAGCAGGGTCCAGCTGTGGCACAGGAAAACTGTGGGGTTTGTAAGAATTCACCGAGTGTTGAATTTTAATCATTCTTACCTTATTGACCTTCCCATTTAGTTAGACATCAGGATTTCCAATTTCTGCAGTTGATATGTGGATACCAAAATAAAACAGTAACATACTACTGGCTTATAAAAGTAAAGAAGGTGGATCAAACAGACTGTCTTGTCTTAACACAATGTCAAGACTACCATAAACAAAGACTAGTGAGGAAATTTTAAGAGATTACCCAGCTTTCTTAAAAAATAACAATTTATTTTCTTTGCCCCCCTCTCAACTCAGACTAAGAATTTCACATCCAATAAAAATGTATGTATTGGGAAAGTAACGCCCAGTTTTGTTGCTTTGAGAGCAGTCTTATCATTCTTCATCTTATAGAAGGGCAGGTGAAATCACAAGTGATAAACGTCATGTGATTTGCTGCTTCATCCTTTGTATGCACCTGCCTTTCCATTATGCTTTATCCAAGCAGCACCAGCATTACAAGAGAAGCCTATAGTATATTCTGGAACATGAAAGGAATTATTATATACTAGCCACATTACCCGTCAAAGACAGGTAATAGAATACTGTGGTGGATGGCCAGCACCCTTTGCCAGCTGGGATGCCCTTATACTGCAAGGACCAGGGAAGGGAAAGTGTGCATACGGCATTATCTACCCTGGAACACTAAATGGCAGCCCCCTAGGTTGCTGTAACACCATAGATTCCCACAGTGCTTCATAGGAGATGGAGTACTGTTACTCAGCCCTATAGGGTCCCATGAGTGCCGCCAGGGTGTGCTGCAGGGACTTCTAAGCCCCACTTCATCAGGCTCCCACCTCATTCGGAAGTGCTTCTGGATCACGCTAATGGGCCACTGGAAGTATTCCTGGGTACAGGATAAAAGGAGCCTGCTGCCTTCAATCCAGGAGCCAGAGTCGGGAGGGAGAAGATAATGCTTGCTGGTGGAGGAGGAGTGGAGGCAGTGAGAGAGAGAGAAAGGAAGAGAAAGAATTCCTGTTTGCTGCTTTTTGTTTGTTTGTTTGTTTATTGTACTGTGTTTTGGTGGGAAGAGTTTCACACAAATAAACCTGTGTGTTGTGCTATTCTTGCATCTGTGTCTGTCTGTATTGGGTTTGGGGAGCTGGAGCGCCCCCTACAGACCACAGTACACTTAAAAATATTTGATATCTCTTGGTGATTATGTACCTTCAGGTCCTTTCCTGTCTTGACTGGCACTCCCTCTGTTGAGTGTGCTCCTATAGCCAAAGGTTTGATGATGTGTGCCACTGTGATCTGTGAGGTTTATTCCATACACATTGCTTTATTTATAGCAGGTAATTG
Source organism: Erpetoichthys calabaricus (assembly GCF_900747795.2). Classification (NCBI taxonomy): domain Eukaryota; kingdom Metazoa; phylum Chordata; class Cladistia; order Polypteriformes; family Polypteridae; genus Erpetoichthys; species Erpetoichthys calabaricus. The sequence goes on along the minus strand of NC_041399.2, from coordinate 62,423,144 downwards.
AGGCCATAAAAAATACAGCTGAAGCCACATAAAGCAGCTGACAGGGAGAAACACTTCTGCTGTGTAAGCAGCCTGACAGGGAGAATGGAAGATGACTCAGGTGGGCTATTTAAAAGTGACGATTTGCTCCCTGTTTGGTGATGATCAATATATGGCCAGAGACCCCTATCTACTATTTAGAATTTCCCTGTGAATGGAATCTATGTCTGGTAAATGCATATTTTTATTTTGGAACCTGAGAAAAGTATAAAGCGCAGGCAACTGCACTGAACCTTTTACTTAAGAAGTAAAATTGAATGATCAAAACTAAATAATGGGACATATTCATGGTGCCAAGACTCAAGGTCAGAGGCTGCTTCCAAGAGAAGCGTCTGTATACTTTAGACCAGATAAACAAAACACAGTATAAAGTGCCTTGGTTGTATTAGTAATCTTATGGCACCCCTTCAAGCATAATATTAAGCTTTCTCATACTTATGGAACAATAGTTGCTTATTTAAGAAATTAAAAAACCTTGTGGGCCTAAGAGTCAAAAATACTAGTGGAATGGTGAGGATACAAGGAGTAGAGTTGGCGAAGGTGGATGAGTTTAAATGCTCGGGGATCAACAGTACAGAGTAATGGGGATTGTGGAAGAGAGGTGAAAAAGAGAGTGCAGGCAGGGTGGGATGGGTAGAGAAGAGTGTCAGGAGTAATTTGTGACACACGGTTATCAACAAGAGTGAAAGGGAAGGTCTACAGAATAGTAGTAAGACCAGCTATGTTATATGGGTTAGAGACGGTGGCACTGACCAGAAAGCAGGAAACAGAGCTGGAGGTAGCAGAGTTAAAGATTTGCAATGGGTGTGACAAGGATAGATCGAATTAGAAATGAGTACGTTAGAGGGTCAGCTCAGGTTGGACGGTTGAGAGACAAAGTCAGAGAGGTGAGATCGCGTTGGTTCGGACATGTGCAGAGGAGAGATGCTGAGTATATTGGGAGAAGGATGCTAAGGATAGAGCTGCCAGGGAAGAGAAAAAGAGGAAGGCCTAAGAGAAGGTTTATGGATGTGGTGAGAGAGGACATGCAGGTGATGGGTGTAACAGAACAAGATGCAGAGGACAGAAAGATATGGAAGAAGATGATCTGCTGTGGCAACCCCTAATGGGAGTAGCCGAAAGAAGAAGAAGTTAAAGATAGATAGATAGATAGATAGATAGATAGATAGATAGATAGATAGATAGATAGATAGATAGATAGATAGATAGATAGAAACTCTTTCAATAAATACATAAATATACATCTAAATAAATATATATATATATATATATATATATATATATATATATATATATATATATATATATATATATATATATATAATACACAATATGATCTGAACAAACACCAGAATGTTTAAAAACAAAAGAAAATTTCTGACTGGCTGTCACAGTCACAGTGAGGCATTATGCAGGTGTATTGCTGTTGATATAAAGGTGCCCCAATTGCATTTATTGCCGCACTTCTGCTGAATGATTCGTAGGCTGACAGTCCTCAGTGTTAGTGTGTCAGACAGTAGATGTGCAGAATTGTTAACAATGGCACTCAGTTTTGTTTTAATTCTCTCCTTTGCTACGATCTCCAGGGGGTCCAGAGTATATCCCATGATTGAGCTTGCCCTTTTGATTAGCTTGTTGATTCAGTGGGCCTCTCTTTAAGTGATGTTACCTGTCCAGCATACCACAGCATAAAAAATCGCACTGGCCAATGCAGAGTTGTAGAAGATGTGAAGGATTTCACTTCCCACATTAAAGGAACGTAGTCTCCTATGGAAAAAGTGACTGCTCTGCTCTTTCTTATGTAGTTCCTCGGTGTTCCGAGACCAGTCAAATCTGTCAGTGATGTGGACCTCCAAGTACTTGTAGGAGTGGTCCACCTCCACATCCACTCCTTGAATAGTGACCAGAAACAGAGGCTCTTTGGTGCGGCAAAAGTGTATAACCAGTTTCTAAGTTTTTCTGATGTTAAGATGAAGATGATTTTCTTTGCAACAAGAAACAAACTTTTCCACATGACTCCTCTCCTCTGTCTCATCCCTTTTATCAATACACCCCATAAGTGCAGAATCATCTGAGAATTTCTGCAAGTGACATGACCTGGGGCCTCATGCATAACGGCATGCATAGAATTCACACTAAAACATGGCGTACATACAAAAGTGGAAATGTGCGTATGCACAAAAAAAATCAGATGCACATAACCATGTGTAAGCCAACTTCCACGCACTTCCACTTCACAAATACCAGTCAGCATGAAAAGTAACACTTGTGCATGTGCCTGCCACCCCTCTCTGACTCCTCCCATATTTTTGCATATTTTAATATACAAATTAATATAAACAGCCCTTTCCGTTCAGTGTTCAGTTAAAAGACAATGGAAAAAGCACATGAAAAAAAGAATTTCAGCGAATGCGAAGTTGAGGCAAGGAAAAACGTACTATTTGTTGGCTTAAGCAGTGGTATAAACAACAAAAGGAAGACGATCGAGTAATACAGAGTGTGGAGAAACTCGAAAGTTCAAGTTCAGAAAGTTGCAAAGTGCCCAAAATAAAAAAGAAGTGGTCAGATATCAAAGTCGCCGTAAAAAGGTGAGTCATTGCCCACCGTCTGAGTGTTATATGGAAGCATATTAGGGTACAGAGAAAATAAAATAAAAAATAGGGACACTGTGAAAAAAAAGTCAAAATGTCCACTTCATTTTCATAGTTTATTTTGTCATTAAAGTAGAATGTCATAAGCTTAATCTTAAAATCAATGTTTAATTTACTAGAGTTTCTCAGATCACATCGTAACTAAAGTAGTATGTTAAATGCTTCGTATTCTATGTGCTCTATATGTGTGAATCAGTACGTGATTCTTAAACGGGCTTTCACTTACATTGACAGGACACAGAATACATTACATTCATGATTTAACAGCTTTCTGAACAATTTAAATACTAAGATGTATACTTGATATCATGTTCATGTGAAATGAATTAAAGCATGTATTAAACAAGGGTAGAGCAGTGGTAGCGATGAACTGGCTCCCCGTCCAGAGATTGTTCCTGGCTCCCGCAAGATGCTTGCTGGGACGTGGCAACCCTCGAATAAAATAATTTATTGCAGCAGTACTGTCTCTTTCAGACGTACTGACCCCCGATTCCTGTCCTTACTTTTCTTTCTCCAAGTAACCAATCGCCACACAATAAGTTTAGCAATAAATGTTAAGCCATCTGTAAGCTTAGAATGCATATTCTTCGAAACTCATCGCTATTGCTGTGCCACCGTGCCCTCACATGTTTAATTATTAAAAATATACATTATTTAAATGAAGTTAAACAATTACTGTATCTGTATAATGTAATATACATACTTTACTGCATTTCATCTTAAAAACAAGAAGGTAGTGCTTGGAAATCAAAATCGACTTAGAAGACAGTCGTCATCATCTATAAATACTTCTATTGACTTGAACTGAATTCCTTTATTGTTATTGTATGGTACAATGAGATTCAATATGCAGATCCTCTATAGATGTATTTTCCTATAAAATGATAAAATAACAATAATAATAATACGATAAAAACAATGAAAAATACACAATACGAAAGCATAAGTACAATATACATGTACAGTACATATAGTGCAGATAGTGCAAATGGTTCATAAAGTGGCTCAGGTTGTGCAATACTACAACTGTAGTGAAAGTTTACACTTGCATTTATAAGTACAAACAGTTCTACCAGGAGCCCTTGATGAATTGATTGAGTATGTTTATAGCTCTTGGGATGAAACTGTTTCTGAACCTCGAGGTTCGTGTAGGAAAGGCTCTGAAGCGTTTGCCGAAAGGGATGAAGTTCAAATAGACTATGCGCATGGCTGAGGCAGCGAGTGGTGCACTGAAAGTAACAATGCTAAAGCAGCTATGGTATTTGGAATAGTTTGGCCATTCCATAGACCATTATATTGTTACAGGATGATTACAATCAGAAACCTTAAATTTATAAACGATATGTGGTTATTTTCAGTGTATTTTGATAAAGCCGGGTCAGGGATGTGAATCTAAAAAATAAAGGGAAACCACACATGAACAGCAGCACTGGTTTGACGCTACTTTTCAAAACCAAGCCGAAAACTTGTGTACGCTGTAGCAGATAAGCGTGTTGTCCACCTCTCGAACCCTCAGGTACCACTCTTGAGACCAGGTGAAAGTACAATAACTATTTTTATTATTGTACAGTGCACAAAGCAGTCTCCTCACCACACTACTCATACACAAATAAACTATTCTCACAATAACCAATCCTCCTCTCCCAGACACATCGCCACCCTACCTCCCAGCTCAGCTCAAATGTCTGGGCTCACCCAGAGTCCTTTTAAAGCCCCTGACCCGGAAGTGGCTCTAAGCCAAACCCACAAGTCCGTTTTCCTTCCGGGTCAGGGCAAAGTCCTTTTCTTCATCCCGGGAGCACATCGCTTCTTCCAATCACGTGACTGGGATGCACTCCCGGGTTATAGGGCAGAAAAGAGTCCATGAGGCCCTTCGCAGCGACTCCTGGCGGCCCCCAAGGTATCCAGCAGGGCTGTGTAGAAAAACTACAAAGTCCATGAGGCCCTGCTGGAACTCGGGGCACCAATATGCTGTCCGGAGGGCTCCTCCTAGCGGCCTGGGGGTGAGGGCCGGACTGGAAAGCCGGCAATCCTCCACAACGCATTGGATTGAGCTGGCGTGAGAATGTGCGTGGCTTTATGCCAAGTTTAGTTTTTATACAACGTGATGTGAACGTCGAAACGGTCGTATGCAACATTTTTGTGCATACGCACCATTTATACATGAGGCCCCTGGTCTTATATTTATAGTCTGAGGTGTACACATTGAAGAGAAAATGAGACAGGACTGTTCTTGTGGTGCTCAAGTGTTGCTCACATCTCTGTATCCGAAACAAAGACCTTGAGTCCCACAAACTGTGGTCTTCCTGACAGATAGTCCATTATCCATTTATATTATTTACATTTTTTCACATGCAATAATTTTCTGTTATATTACACTAGCTGCATGGAGTCTTTGGTACAAAAAATAAAAGACTCCCTAGCAGTTTTACTATATTTGTGAACTTGGAGAGGCATCGGCCAACTGTTAAGAATTACCCACTGCAGAGGATGTGGACCCACCTGTGCTTGCTTCCCCACTGGCTTTTGTAAGAAGGCACTGTCGATACCATACCTTAGCCATATCATTGGCATATGAGTTCTACTAATCTTAGTTTGAGGAGAATATACCTCCAGATAAACAATGTTTTTAGTGAAAATTTCAAGCCTTGCCTTCTGTTGCTGAGGTTTTTCACTTGCATGTTGTTGAGCTGCGGCGTTTGCGTCATTTCGATTTTGTAACTCTTAATTACTGTCATTAGCATGATGTCGTTGTTGCGCAGAACACAGGTCTTTCGTAGTGAGAAGTGAGGTGCATGCAAGTACAGAAAAAAATGTAAAAGGGCATACATGCGCTATCTAGTGGCTGTGGTTGAGCATGTGCAGAGTGGACTGCTCCATACACACCCACACACACACAGGTCTTCCATTTTTATTTGTCTAATTATATTATAAAAAGATTTTCTCCAACGCTAACTCTGAAGAAGCTAATCACAGTATATATTCACATACACACTTACATTCACTCACAATGAGCAGCTTTACAAAGGCCATTAATTGAACATTCACTTCTTTGAAATGTGGGAGGAATGAAAAGTGGTCAAAAGAACATACAAACTTCATGCTGACTAAAAACAGAACCCCAGACCCACAGTCTAACAGCTGCACCACTCCTGTTGTATTTATTTCTAAAGAAAATAGTGGACTTTCTGCTAATACTATGTTAAAAGGGACAGTGCCACATGATTTGTTGTAAATTAAAGTCTTCATTTTTAGTTTCAAAATAACATAATTCCAAATTAGAAGTAAAATAATTTGGCTGCTTTATGCTAACACAAAAATGTCTCTGAAGAGTGTGTTACAACATATTGGATAAATATCAGGACCCAGCAGAGCTTACTCAGGCGTTTTTATTTGGTTGCGTGGAGTTTATTTGAAAATATAGGATTACTCCATATATAGAAGCTTAATAAGACGTAAGACTCAGAAAAATCTGTCAGTTTGAAGGGTATCCATTTATGATTGATTTACGGATTAGTACATGAAAGCTATGCTGTTTACCTTATGGATATAACACACAGATTTTACTAATACATTTCAGTCTGGCAGAAGCATCACCCGTTTAAATTGTAGGATCCATTATCAAATTTGTTTTTTGAATATTTCTCAGAGTGGTCCCCTTTGCAGTTGCATAGTGGCTGTAAAGGTATATTTTCAGAAAGTGATGGACCCATTCTGTTATTGTGTTTTTGTTTTTGTTTTTTTTCCTATGCCTCACATTTTTGTAAATAACTTTAATGGCTCTAGTGATATGTCAGTCAAACACATGAAATATATTTTGCAGTGTCAAAACTCACTAATGGTTTGTGCCAATTGCTTCCATGGCACGGTCTCATTTATGTATTAAAAAAAAAAACCTCCTGCTATGTCTGCAATTATGCAAAATATGTTAAAGTGATAAATTAAGTTATGAATGAAAAGGGGAGCAAAATGAAGTTGCTGATTCAAACATCCTGTCTGCTGCGGGCATTACAAATGGGCATATCAGTGTTATTTATGCTGTGCTCCAAGCTTATTTCCTCCTAGGCCCTTGAGAACATCATAATTAAAACTTAATTAAACAGTGTGTTTAAAATATTATTAAAATAAAGCTGTGTGTGCCTTAAGGTGTCCACTTTGGTCCAGCAATATGTAACCTTTTTGTTTTATTCATTTTTCTTTTGCACTTTGTACTGTATCATCCTTAACCGACACGTAATTTCATCTGTTGATGGCCTGCTACAAAAGTTATTTAAGGAATATTCACATGAGCCACGGTGTACCTGCTGTGGGCATTTTAAAAGTTGCACGGTTTGACTGTAGTGAAAAGCCTCAGGCATATCTCCATTAATCCTTGAATCACACTCATCTAAAGTTATTAAAAGAAAGTTGCTGCATGCAAGTGAAAGAATTAGCACATTTCAGCTAAAATGTCCTTGCTACAAAATAACAAAATTGAAAGGCAAGTGTACTAGGCATTAACACCGTCATCACAACCTGTGTGGCGCTGTTTCCCTATCAACAGATCACACTATAATATTTTAACGGTGCTGACAAGTTGCATCAGCTAGAGTTGAACAACCCATTGTATGAGCTGGCATTCCATCATGCAAAAGAGCAGCTTCAAAGCCTGTGGCAGGATCGCCTATAAAATATTGAGCAATCCTTTTAAGGATAGCGAGTCAGCTAAAAGTGCTGTATAAAGAGCAGAGGATCCATTCTGGCACTCACTGCTGGTACTACATTGATGTCAGAAGTGGGACAAAAAGAAGACCCACCGTCTGATTTTCACAAGTGCTGAGTGCCATAAAAACCACAGTGCACCTGTTAGGCACTTCTAAGGATTTGCTGGGGAGTCTTGAGGATGAGCGCTTTGTATGGTGGGAACACAGCTGAGAGGCTGCTACCTCTGCAGCGCCACCAACGCTTTTCCATCTGCTAAGGTCCATTGGCCTGGTTGCATGGAGCTAATGGAGCTTCCGACTTATGGAACGTGGAAAATGAATGGCAGATCAAATTGGCACTGACCCCAGGTGAGCCATGTGGGGCAGGTCTGGTTGTAAAACTGCACAGGTACAAGATGAGTCAGATCACAGAGGTGTTTCAAAGCAGCAATGGAGGGACAGTTGCATAACTGAAATGCAGACCTAGAACAGTGTTTGCAGCATTGGCTCTTTGAAGGAAAACTGCCAAGAGACTGGAACATCTGCAGCTCCACACAATTAGTTTCATCTACTCACTTGTAATCAACAGATCACCACACAGAAGTACAATTTTTAACACCTCTTCTGCACCGCATGATGGCACAGCACGCAACATCCCTACTGCACCGTCTGACAATGCAGCACGCAACACACCAGCTGCCCTCCCTGATAAAGAAAAGCTCAAGACCCCCACTGATGTGCCATCACATCACATCACATCACTGGATACACAGCCACAGTAGAATAGAAGTTCACCCTGTTGTTTCAAAGATTTGGAAGTGGTCACTGGGGACGGCGACTTTGAAGGGAGGGCTACAGCATCAGATGAACTTGGCACTGACAAGTTGCATCAGCAGGGGATGAGACACCAACACTATGATTTGGTATTGCATCATACCAATGAGGAGCCTATAAGAATGGCAAGACTGCAAAGTCACAAACAGAATTCCATCTAAATCCATCCATCCATCCATTATACAACCCGCTATATCCTAACTACAGGGTCACAGGGGTCTGCTGGAGCCAATCCCAGCCAACACAGGGCGCAAGGCAGGAAACAAACCCCAGGCAGGGTGCCAACCCACCGCAGATTCCATCTAAATAAATAAAGGTCTGCAGGAAGGATTGAATTCCCTGATAGCAGTGGGCAGAAAAGAACCACAGAGGCACTTCTTAGCACACAGTGGTGGAATAAGCCTGTGGCTGAAAGTGCTCCAAGAGAGTGACTCCTGGAGGGGATGGAGGGGATTTTTCATGGTGGCATCCAAATTTGCCATTGCTCTCCTTTCCACAACAGCTTCCAGTGTGTCCAGGGTTTGTCCTGTGATGAAGCCGACTTTCCTATAAGTTTGTTAAGGCACTGTGTGTTTTTAGAGCTTGGGCTGCTTCTCCAGGAGTGTACAGTGTAAACCTCCACACTGGCTATTATGGACTAAATAGAACATTTCCAGCAGCTTGCTGCATACATCAAAAGACCTAAGTCTCCTCGGGAAATGAAGTTTGCTCTGGCCCTTCTTGTACAGCGGCACTGTGTTGTCAGACCAGTCCGGTTTGTAGTTGTGACACCCCAGCCCACCAGTACTTGAGGCTCTGTGTCACTTCCATGTTGCTTCCCCTGAATGGCGACTGGTCTCAGAGGCTTCTTGGTACGTCAGATGTCCACCACTAGCTCATTTGTTTTGGTAATGTTGAGTTGTTGTTCCAGTACCATAAAGCAAAATCCTCCATGAACTTCCTGTGCTCTGACTCGTCTCCATTATTAATGCAGCCTATGATGGAGAAGTCATCTGAAAATATCTGTAGATGGCAAGTGCTGGTATTGTGCTGGAAGTCTATTGTGTAGAGGGTACACAGAAAGGGAGACAGGAAAGTTCCTTGAGATGCCCCAGTATTATACACCACCTTTTCTGACACACACTCCCTCAGCCTCACAAACTGTTCTTTTGGTCTTGCTGTATCCTGTATTCTATGATCCAAGAGATTGTGGGGGCATCAAGATGCAGAGCCCTGAGCTTTTTTCCAGTTGATGAAGCAGAATAATGTTAAAGGCACTGGAAAAGTCAAAGAACATTATCCTGCCTGTGGAATTTCAACAGGTTTCACTGCTGTTTAAATTGCTTTTACTTTTCGATATACCCTTGTGTATATAGTTGTATGTATGTATATGAGGGGGACACAAAAAGTCCAGGAATCAGTTGGACACCCAGCATGGATGTAGGGTGTACTTATCAAATGTGCTACTAGGTGTTGTATGCCTACACCTTGATTAATCAGTCCACTGAGTGGCCTCATGTTGAGTTGATCGAATGCATATTTCTGGCATTTATTCTACAAGGTTAGAGAAACTAAGGTATTGGTTTCTGAGAGACTGGATACCTGGGTATTTGGTCATGTAAACCCTTAACCGGGTTACAGTTAAAGATTTTGTAGTCTGCACTCAGTTAGCCTGTGCATGTGTGAGATACACACATGCTTTTAGAATCCACAGGCAGAAGCATCCGGAAGAGAAATTTACTGATGCAAATGCTCAGGAAAACTCTTTTTTTCCTTATGTTGTCATGTTATGTTGTTGATGAAATAAATGTACAGCAGCACACCAGCAGGTAACGTTGCTTGCGTAGTCTGATTAATTTTTAAGGTAGCCAGTAGGCTAACACAATACTGACTTTATTGTAGTGTGCTATTATTATCTCAGCAGCAGCAGCACAAGTACCGGTGCTCCATTCCTTTTCAGGGTTCAATTGCAAAGTCAAGCAGAAAAAAGTGTCCTGCATGCAATACAGTAAAATAAACCTAGAAATAAAGTGTCAGTTTAGTTTTGAAACCATCAAATTGCTATAGATATGCTGGAGTAGTGAAATCAAGTAATGCAGCAGCCAGTGCTCATAAGGCGAATCAACGGTGGCTCAAAGGAAGTGCTGTAAGTGTTATAATTAAGTGTTTTTTAATATTTCCAAGAATGTTGGACTCCCACCATTTTATTTATATATATATATATATATATATATATATATATATATATATATATATATATATATATATATATTTAACTGCTCAAAAAAATTAAAGGTACACCTTGAAAACATATCGGATCACAATGAGAAAAAGAAACATGCTGGATATCTATACTGATATGGACTGGGTAATATGTTAGAAACGAAAGGATGCCACATAGTTTGATGGAAATGAAAATTATCAACTTACAGAGGGCTGAATTCAAAGTCACCCCAAAATCAAGGGTGAAAAAAATGATTCAGCAGGCTAGTCCATTTTGCCGAAATTTCATCGCAGCAACTCAAAATCGCACTCAGTAGTTTTTATGGTCCCCATGTGCTTATATGCATGCCTCACAACGTTGGGGCATGCTCCTAATGAGACGACGGATGGTGTCCTGGGGGATCTCCTCCCAGATCAGGACCAGGGCATCACTGAGCTCCTGGACAATCTGAGGTGCAAACTGGCAGCGTCGGATGGACCCAAACATAATGTCCCAGAGGTATTCTATTGGATTTAGGTCAGGTGAGTGTGAGGGCCAGTCAATGATATCAATTCCTTCATCCTCCAGGAATTGCCTGCATACTCTCGCAACATGAGGCCTGGCATTGTTGTACACCAAGAGGAACCCAGGACCTACTGCACCAGTCTTCGGTCTGACAATGGGTCCAAGGATTTCATCCCGATACCTAAAGGCAGTCAAGGTGCCATTGTCTAGCCTGTAGAGGTCTGTGCATCCCTCTATGGATATGCCTCCCCAGACCATCACTGTCCCACCACCAAACTGGTTATACTGAATGATGTTACAAGCAGCATAATGTTCTACACGTCTTCTCCAGACACTTTCATGTCTGTCACATGTGCTTAGAGTGAACCTGCTCTCATCCTGTTCCTCCTTGCCCAAAGGAGCAGATACCGGTCCTGCTGATGGGTTAAGGACCTTCTACAGCCCTGTCCAGCTCTGCTAGAGTAGCTGCTTGTCTCCTGGTATCTCCTCCATGCCCTTGAGACTGTGCTGGGAGACACAGCAAACCTTATCGCAATGGCACATATTGATGTTCCATCCTGGAGAAGTTGGACTACCTGTGCAACCTCTGTAGGGTCCAGGTATCGCCTCATACTACCAATAGTGACACTGACCGTAGCCAAATGCAAAACTAGTGAAAAACAGTCAGAAAAGATGAGGCCTCCACCTATTAAACCTTTCCTGTTTCGGGGGTCATCTCATTGTTGCCCCTCTAGTGTACCTGTTGTTAATTTCATTAACACCAAAGCAGCTGAAACTGATTAACAACCCCATCTGCTACTTAACTGACCAGATCAATATCCTGGAAGTTTCATTGACTTGATGCCATAGTCTGATTAGAAAGTATATATGTATATATATATATATATATATATATATATATATATATATATATATATATATATATATATATATATATTGTCACAAAAAACAGACATAAGAGTCATAAACAGGTTTGGGGCCACCACCTATATATTAGTATCCTGGCTGCAAAGTTGCAAAATGTATGAGAGCACTGATGTGCACAAAACCAAGTACAAAACAGAACTGAGGGAATAGGGAAAAGGTGCAGGCTTTTAAAGCGGAAGACAGGAAGTGAGATCAAAGGGGTCGGGCTCATAGGGGTCTTTAGTGATAGGTTCGAGCTCGGACGTGACATCACAGGGGCCAGAGCCAGCAAAGTCTTCATCCATAGGCTCGGACCCGGAAGTGACGTCAAGAGGGCCAGGTGGAATCTCCCGTGAATGGTCTGCAGGAAAGGGAGAAAGAGTCAGTGTACTCTGCCACATCCCAGTCTGATTAGGAATTGCCCTTACTCAAGCCCTTTAGCTGCCTCTCATGCGCACGTGTGTGACAATATATATACCTTTTTCCAGAATCATATTCCAGGATATTCTCCACATCAAGATTGATCCTTCCCAGCTACAAGACAATTACACAAAATGTCCTCCGCCTACACCAGTAATTCTTTAAAAGAGGAGCCTGTAAATCAAATTTTGGGCTCTCTACTTATATGGGCTAAAATCATCTGCTTCCACCTGCTGGCCTGCAGAGGTTGTATTGGCCTGCCTCTGTAGCTATTTAAGGACTAACGGATTCTGGTTTCCCTTCAATTGCAGATTTTCAACCTTGAGATCTCTTTTTTTATGATTGTTTATATACTATTTCTTTCCAAAAAGAACACCCTGAAACATCCGAAGCTTACACCACCACCTTTCCTCCATGACATTCATAGGAAGGTCCTTAATAGATATCATTAATGTAGCTGTGCAATGACCACTACCATCTTGACAGCTCTTTTGCCCACTCCAGTCTGCTGTTAGCTGGTGAATGTCTTATAAATTTGAACACCAGCAGGGGTACATGGGAACTGCAGTCCAGGAGTACAGCCTTGTCGTGTCCCTGGGTTTCATTAGAGGGCACTGTCGGGGGGGACCTCCCTGGTTTCCACATGACCCAGAATTGCTTCCAAGAGGACACACTATGGCACCATTCTGGGGAATAACTTAACAGGAGCGATACTCAACAAGAGGAGTGGAAGGAGTGAATGAAGAGACATTTGATTATAATTGTGGTTTGGTTGCTTTACACGTTTAAAGATTTATTTCAGTGACATAAAATCCTTTATTTGAACCAGGAACTGTGGAGGGTAATATTGTGCGTGAGGTTTGGGGCTCAGTGGCTCAATGTCTCTCTCTATCATACATATACCTGTATATATATATATATATATATATATATATATATATATATATATATAAATAAATATATTATATATATATATATATATATATATATATATATATATATATATATATATATATATATATATATTGTGACAGATAGAGGTTTTGTCCACCTCTTGAACCCTCAGGTACCACTCTGATGACCAGGTAAAAGTATAAATAGTATTTATTTTACTAATATATCGTGCACAAAGCACTCTCCACACCACACTCATAAACACAATAAACTATTCAATAATCAAAAAACAATAATCCTCCACACTCCCAGACACTTTGCCACCCTTCCTCCCAGCTCAGCTCAGTGTACTGGGCTTTCCTTAGTCCTTTTATAGTTCCTGACCCGGAAGTGGTTCCAAGCACAACCCACAAGTCCATTTCCTTCCGGGTCAGGGCAAACAGTCTTCTTCTTCATCTCGGGAGCACGTCGCTTCCTCCAGTCACGTGACTGAGACGCACTCCCGGGTTATAGGGCACGCAAGGTCCCACTAGCCCCCCTACAGCGACTCCTGGCGGCCCCCAAGGTATCCAGCAGGGCTGTGTCACAACACTACAAAGTCCATGAGGCCATGCTGGAACTCGGGGCATGAATATGCTGTCCGGAGGGCTCCTCCTAGCGGCCTGGGGGTGGCGACCGGAGTCCATAGCCGGTCGTCCATCACAGTCCCTCCCCCTTAGCGACAACCAGTGGGGCGGAGCGTTGATTCCCGCGAGGGACGTCCTCCTCCAGGAGGACGTGAGATCCGGACCGTGGTTCCGCTGTCTAGATCCCCCAGCGAACCTTGGGGGAACGGTGTATCTGCTATCCCACCGCTCCCCTGTCCTCCGGGGACAACTACGCCACACGTGGCCCGGTTGCCGGCAGTTGTAGCACCGCCGACGTCCTCCTGTTGGCTTCTCTTCCCGAGACCGGAAACATCTCGGGAATACCGTCAGCTCCACCCTGTCCTCCGCCAAGGAGGGTTTAACGGCTGCTTTGCTGCTCTCTGCCCTTTTCTTTAATCTGTCAGGAGACCCTCGTTTTAATTCGGGGATCTCCTGCTTTCTCTGGGGCTTGTGCACAGTATGAGGCTCTCTATGGAAAAGAGAGAGCCTCTTTGCTGTTTGCACACCCGTTGTCCTATGCAAACTTGGAGGCGGCGTCATTAGTACCGTATCGCTCTGGGTAACAGCACTATTCAGCTGCACCGGGGTGATCGGTACTTCCCCCGCCCCTTCAGTAACAAGCGACAACCCCCTCTTCACGCGGGTCGGGCTCTTAAGGTCTGCATTGGTCCAGAGCGGCGTCTGATACCGCCGCTCCGGTTCTATCGGACAATTGCCCGACCACTCCGTCATTGTGCCACACTCCAATGTCGGGTTCACAGCGCTTTGGCAACCGCTACTTTTTAAATGCGGTGCCGGTTCACACTGTGTCCCCTTATTATATACGGTACAGAGGGCACCTACCTGCACCGCCGCATTAATCGAGGCCGGGGCTTCACGGCCTAACCGCCGAAGGTACTCCTGCAGTCCCTTCAACGGTGCTTCCGCTGTAGCTCCCAGCTCCTCCACACGCTTCCTCAAGTCTTGTAATCCCTGGAAGAAAGCATTTAGGGGCTCGAGATATTTGTCGAGCTCCCATAAGTTTATAAAGTTATTTGTCTCGGCCGGCGGCAAAGCTACTTACTTGTTATGATCACCTGCCGACCGGGAACCAATGAGCATGTCCGCTCCTGGCATGTGCTCTGCTGGGCTTCGCGAAGGCTCCTGGGGATTTGAGTCCCGCATTTTAGACGGCCTGGGTGCTGCTACCGGCCGAGAGCCAATGTGCACGTCCGTTGTCGGCACGTGCTCAGTGTCACGCAAAGACTCTTGGGAGTTAGAGTCTTCTGAGGGACGGGTGGCTGCAACAAGCCGACTGAGGTCTGCCTTTTTTCCATTAACGGTAGATCCTTCAGTCACATCCAGCCCCTCTTTCTCTTTATATAAAGTTGGCGCTGCTTCGCTCGCCGCCCCCTTCCCCTTCAGGGAGCGCAGACGCGTTGGGGAATTATTTACCTCACCGACGGCTCTAAACTGACCTTCTTCCTGGTCGCTGTCGCGCCAGGTCACGTGGACATCGTCCTCGAATGGGCTTGTAGATGGACGACTCCTAGCCTGGCCTGCCTTCTGGGTAACGCGGCCATCTTGCCAAGGTATGAGGAAGGCATCTGACGCACCGTCTGCTTTATGGAGGCATGCCTCTGTAAAACATGAGTAAAAAGTACTGGAAACTTTGGGCGTTTTCCCAGTACATACCTCCAACCGTGGTAACGATGTCTCTAATCCGTGTAGGGATTTCGGTGCGGCAAACGGCTGACAGCAACCCTGCTGTTGCGCCCTTCGGGCTTGTTCAGCCTTTATCGGCTCTCGGTCCTCCTCACACCCAGTCAGGTAAGTCCAGGTTAATCCGGCGTCCGTCATGGTCTTCACCCAGTCGGGACTGCCCTTCTTTTTTCCAGATTTCTTCCCCATTATGGTCTGCTGTAAAGGACAGTTCACAGCTGCAGCGCTCTTGGTCGCGGGTGGGATTTTCACCTCCGCGGTTTCAAGAGGGACCTTCTTAGGGTTCTGTCCACAGTAAAATTTATTTAAATCCAGGTCCTCTGCCAAACCCGACGGCCAGAGACTCCTGCCGACTACGCCAACTGTGACAGATAGAGGTTTTGTCCACCTCTTGAACCCTCAGGTACCACTCTGATGACCAGGTAAAAGTATAAATAGTATTTATTTTACTAATATATCGTGCACAAAGCACTCTCCACACCACACTCATAAACACAATAAACTATTCAATAATCAATAAACAATAATCCTCCACACTCCCAGACACTTTGCCACCCTTCCTCCCAGCTCAGCTCAGTGTACTGGGCTTTCCTTAGTCCTTTTATAGCTCCTGACCCGGAAGTGGTTCCAAGCACAACCCACAAGTCCATTTCCTTCCGGGTCAGGGCAAACAGTCCTCTTCTTCATCCCGGGAGCACGTCGCTTCCTCCAGTCACGTGACTGAGACGCACTCCCGGGTTATAGGGCACGCAAGATCCCACTAGCCCCCCTACAGCAACTCCTGGCGGCCCCCAAGGTATCCAGCAGGGCTGTGTCACAACACTACAAAGTCCATGAGGCCCTGCTGGAACTCGGGGCACGAATATGCTGTCCGGAGGGCTCCTCCTAGCGGCCTGGGGGTGGCGACCGGAGTCCATAGCCGGTCGTCCATCACAATATATATATATATATATATATATATATATATATATATTATATATATATACGGATTCAGCGGGTTAGAAAATGGATGGATATATATATATATATATATATATATATATATATACATATATTTATATATATATATATATATATATATATATTTATATATATATATATATATATATATATATATATATATATATATATATATATATATGTGTGTGTGTGTATCATGTATCATATGAGTTCATTTTACAAGGCAGAAATATTCTGTATTAGTTAATTACCTGCTTCCCCAGTCAAGGTGTCTTGTTTACTGAGGTAATGTAAATTTGTTACTGAGAGTATATTAAGCACTGGTTAAACATGCAACTAAAGCTTGAATTCATGAATTTTTGTAGATGTAAATTTGCAAAACAATTAAAATACTAAATAGATTGTTTTGTTATTTTGGGGCATTTGCCTTCAAGCAAAGATGTTTAACATCCTGCTCTTACTGGTAACCTGAAATTCAAATTCCGCAGGTGTTTTGCAGCAAAAGTGTTTGTTTACCGAAAAACAAATTAACTTTATAAAGCATTAAATCAGAAAACATGCATTTGTTTTACTTTTGCTATTCATTACAATTGTCTAATTTACTATAAACTGATAAGATGCATAACATCAGTTACCTTTACTGCTTGTTTACTCAAAATGTTTAACAAGATGGAGTTTCCTGCTGTTCCACAAAACAAATTGTTATTGTTATTTACTTTCATTTTATTTTGTAGTCAATACAGTCTTTAAAAAAATTCACCGTGCCCACTGGATTTTTTAAGCATGATGCCATTTCAGTGAAGCTGTTACACCATGTCAAGCAGGACAATGGCTGGCACTTAACAAAG
The DNA here is from genome assembly GCF_900747795.2 of Erpetoichthys calabaricus. Taxonomy (NCBI): domain Eukaryota; kingdom Metazoa; phylum Chordata; class Cladistia; order Polypteriformes; family Polypteridae; genus Erpetoichthys; species Erpetoichthys calabaricus. The sequence goes on along the minus strand of NC_041399.2, from coordinate 62,405,855 downwards.
GTCTCCAAGTCTGTATTCATGAGACATTACATACAGCTGAAGTCACCCCTTCATCGTACGCAGCTTGTCTTGTCTTATCTCACATTCTTCACCCAGTTAAGTTACAGATTATCCATGCATACAATACTCATAACAGTTTCACGACAACTCTCCACTTTACAGGGCAAACATGTAGTACACTTGTAATGTTGGTTACAGGCAAATATCTTTAATCCAGACGCATTTTCTTAAGGTTTAGTCTAAAGATGAAATCATATAGAAGGGAAATGTGTCAATGCAAAGAATCAATGCAACTTAAAAAAGCTTCAAAATAACTTGACAAGTTTAATATAATGGGAACATGAATTAAAGAAATCTCATGAGGAAGCAGGAAGGTGGCGAGCCTGCCCACTGCATTTAAAAGGATTAGGTGTCACCTGCAGGAGCAGAGATTACAGAAGGAGGATATCATTTGAAGCAGTTTGCCTGCATTTAGGACTTCATCTCAGAAACTGCTCTGGTGCTAGTGACATTGGAACTATTGTTGTCACAATATACGGGATGGATCCCCAAACCCTTTTCTTACAAGGTACTTTAACTTACCTGAGCTAAATTTTAAAACATACCGTGTTTTCATCTGAAATGAACTGTAGTATTGAACTATGCCATTGTTTTAGGATTATAGATTGTTTTTGATATGTATATGCCATGAATATTCTGTCTTCACAAAACAGCAAAGGGTGAGGCCTTCAAAAATAGTCTACAAAACAGGTCTCACCCCACAGGGAGCCTGATCCCAGGAAGATGGGACGAAATAGGCCTGCCTAAGCCTCAAAATGCAGGTCAGGCTTTTAAATTCAAAAGGAATAGCCAAGAGTATTAAAAATGTCTCGCCAGGGGAAGATCCATACAAACATCAGCTGGGGGAAGAAACAGGTCCACAAGAAATCTTTATAAATCTGAGGATTTCATAATAAAAAAATAGAAAATACAACAAAAAACAAAACAAGCAAAAGGGGAGGCAAAAAGGAATTGCCTTAAAGACACTCTCAGCAAACAAATAGCAAAAAGTCACAAAAACCAGTAAGCAGTAATGAAAAGGTGAGCTTGCCAAGGCACCAATCACATTCAATGAATGGTCAGGGTATGCATTTCCCATCAGCCTTAATAGGTTTATGAGCTGTCCCACAATGGTAATAGAGAGGTGGCCCCACCTCCTGGGGAACTACCCACAAAATGCATGGAACTTTAGAGAACAAATTTCAACATATGCTGCTGTGCTGCGAACCTGCAGTTGCCTAGGCAATGGACAAGCAGATGCAGCGGTCGCTCTTCGGCTTGTCGTCCCATTGGAGGGGGGTCCCAAAAGAGTTCAGAAACCTCACAATATTTATTTGTTTAGCAGATACTTTTATCCAAAGTGACTTACAAAGGAGGTCAACATAACTGAGTAAACATAAATCTAGGGACTGTTTGAGAAACAAGTGTTACAGGACCAGGTTACAGCATTGATCCTCACAAGTGGAGAGCTCAGAACAAAACAGAAGTGAGTAACAATTGGATACAAACCCTAGCAGCTAATATCACTTAGACAGAAATTCACTAGACAAGAGAGTCTTCAAGTGTTTCTTAAACACTTTTGAGGGAGTCCGAAGTTCAGATGGAGGTGGGCAGCTCATTCCACCAGTCAGGAGTTACACATGAAAAGAGTCTGGACTGAGATTTGATACTACACAGAAGTTGTATCACCAGATAGCTCTCATAAGCAGAACTGAGAGGTCAAGGAGGAAATAAGGACCTCAGAAGTGTCTCCATATATAGACGTGCAGACACACTGACTACTCTGTAGGCAAGCGCCAGGAATATGAATTTAATATGTGCCACAACAGGAAGTGAGTGTAGTGATCTGAAGATGATTTGTTCCAGTTTATGTCAGGTGCAGCACCTTGATGACACATGCTGGTGCTCCTGCCAGACGAGGGCTGCAGTAGTCCAGATGTGACACAACCAAAGCCTGGACCAGGAGTTGTCCTGCATATTCTGTCTGATGCAGTCTGACCTAGTGGATACTGTACAGAGTAAATCTGTAAGACTGAGACACTGTAGTAACATGGTCTCCAAAGGACAGCTCTTTATTAATCACCGTCCCAAGGCTGTATACCGACTCGGCGGGTGTTACCAAAGTGAGCTAAGGTGAACAGAGATGGGGTGCTAAATTGATGGATGAGCTGAAATAACAAGACGGTCCAACTGTTCTAGGTTGAGCTGGTTTTTCCTTCATCCAGTTTGCGATATCAGTGAGACATGCAGATTCTAGAAGACACGTCAACAAAAATGCTAGTAATAAATGAATAAAAAACAAACAAACAAGACAGAAAATTTTTTTAAACATAAGCCTGGGGTGGAACTCTGGATAATATATAACAGTACATATGTGTCTTGCAATTTGTATTAGAGAAGAATGTTGCAATGTTTTGTAGTATGCTAATAAATAATAAATTACAATATATTCATCAAAATTCTAGATGTATTTTGGTTGTATGAATAAATATCAGATAGAAGGCTCAGAAACCATATTTTTTATATGTTTATATTTGGTGTAGTTGATAGTTTTTGTCAGTCTCAGATGAGTTTAATTATTTTAGATTGAACTTTATTCGTCCCCAGGGGGAAATTTGGCTTTATACAGAAGCTCTTTAAATAAACAAATACAAAAAAGAGGAGATAAATAAGTAAATAAATAAATGTACACACATGTTGGTCTGAACAAACACCAGAAAGAAAACTTCTTCCAGTAAATACAAATTATCGTCAACACACTAATAATCCAATTGTCCATCAGTCACTCAGAATATGGAACCAACACAGGAAGCACTTCAAGCCAGAGAAGCTTTTATCTACATGGTAATCACCTTTTTCTATCCTCTGAATCCTACACAGTATTTAATATTTGGAAAACATCCAGGATTAAAACACTTATAGAACTGTATATCGATAATATCTTTGCATCTTATGAACAATTACTCTTCAGGTTTAACTTCCCATCAACACAATTTTTCTACTACAGTACTTTCAAATCAGAGACTTTGATAATAGGAACCTGCCCAATTTCCCTCACCTCCCTTCCATTTCTATTCCAGAGGCAATGCTGATCAGTCTTGAAGACTCAGACAGTATCTCAATAATATATAAAAACATCTTAAAGTCCCTTCCTTTCAAAGATCTCAGGATATGGCGGGGAAAGGATGTTTTAGTTAGCATTTCAGAAAAGGAGTGGAGGTCAGTCATACATAGAATACACTTTAGCTCTATATGTGCAAAGCATTCAATCATTCAACTTGAAATCTTTCATTGATCACATATATCTTGTTTAAAATTGTCCAAAATGTATCCAGGACAAGATTAACATGTGAATGTTGCAATTTAGCTCCAGCCTCACTGGGCCACATGTTCTGGGTGTGCACATTAACATCATTTTGGACAAAAATCCTTGAATGCCTATCATACAGCCTGGGTGTCACAGTCACTCCCAACCATTTAACATCTATTTTTGGTGTACTCCCAGATGGGCTTAAAGTGGAGAAGCACAAATTGATTGTAATTACCTATACCACACTACTAGCAAGTAGACTTATTTTTCTCAACTGGAAGAATCCCAGCCCACCTTTTACAGGGTATGTCAGTGGATAACTGATGTTCTATACTATTTGAAGTTGAAAAAAATCAAATTCTCTCTTAGAAGATCTGTTCAAAACTTTTTAAAAATAAAAATATGTTCAAAACTTTTTAATATCATTTTAGATAAGCATTTCATATCGGGGAAAAGGGCTTTCTCACCACTTTGTTGTTTTTTAAGATTTGCTCTTGCTTTTGGCTTTCGGCTTTCATTTCTTTCTCTCAGGTGGGGGCTGAATTCTGGTTTGTTAAGTTCAACTTGTTTGTATATAGTGTAAAGAAAAAAAAAGAAAACATCTGTTTTGGCAGTCCCAAGTATTATGTAGGCATATTGCCAATGGTATAAAGGAGCTCAGGAGCATTTCTTTACACACTTCTGCTTAATAATTCGTTGGCTCAAAGTCCTCAGTGTTAGTGTGTCTGACAGATGTGCAGCATTGTTCATAATGGCACTCAGTTTTGTTTTAATTCTCTCCTTTTCTACTAGCTCCAGGGCTTCCAGAGAGTATCCCATAATGGAGCTTTCCCTTTAAATTAGTACACCACAGTGTAGAAAATTGCACTGGCAGTCATAGAGCTATAGATGATGTGAAGGATGTCACGTACCACATTCAAGAAATGCAGTCTCTTAAGGAAAAAGAGCCTTCTCTGCCATTATATAGTTGCTCTATGTTCTGTGACCAGTTCAACTTATAATTGATGTGGACCCCCAAGTATTTGTAGGAGTGGACTACCTCTATATCCACTCCTTGCATAGTGACCAGACATAGAGGCTCTATGGTGCAGAGAAAGTCAATAACCAGTTCCTTGGTTTTGTTGATGTTAAGATGCAGACAATTCTCTTTCCACCAAGAAACAAAGTTCTCCACCTGACTCTTCTATTCTGTCAAATCCTCCTTAACAACACATCCCATAAATGCAGAATCATCTGAGAATTTCTGCAAGTGACATGACCTGGGGCCTCATGTATAAATGGTGCATATGCACAAAAATGTTGCATACACCTGTTTCCACTCTCAATTCGAGATGTATAAAAACTAAACTTGGCATAAAGCCATGCACATTTTCACTGCAGCCTCCCCCCTTGTGTACATATGTTTCCACTCTGTTTTGCAAACTGGCAGCACCCAGCGCAAAAGCAGTGCTACTGTTTCTGTGGTCTGATTTTCTTTTTTAGATTCACATCTGTGATGCAGGTTTTATCAAATACACTGAAATTAATTGTATATTGTTTACAAATGTAATTCACTTGATATAGCTACAATATAATTGTGCATGGCCCAACTACTCCAACTACCAAGGCCGTTTTAACCTTGTTAGAAGACATCATGCTATAAACTTACTTCAGAGTGGGAAAGCACCAGGTCTGGATTGCTACCCTGCTGAATTTTATTTAAAAAATGTAATTAAGCTAGCTCCCCTTTTATTAGCAACATTTATAGAAGCCAGAGACAATAAAATTCTATGTCAAAGTTTTCACCAAGCAATAATTACCATTTTTCCTAAGAAAAATAAGGACTTATTGTAATGGCCATTATTCTGTTCTCGTCTTTGGTGTTTGAACCAGAAACTAAACAACAGCCAAACTCTACTTTACAAAAGATTAATAGAGTCAGGAGATAGCGCTTTGCTCCAATTTTAATTCGATTTAATGAAGTTAGAGTGAAACTGAAAAGAAGTAAAATACAAATAATTACTGATTTAAATAAACAATATAACTTTGCTCTATACTTATCAAATTAACTTAAACTAATACTTACAGGCTTTGCTTCGATGGGACTAACACTGACTAATCGTGAAACATGCTGTCTAACTACTGACTTCCTGTAATTCTATTTCCGCTTCCTTACAACTATGTACATGAATATTCATAAGATTATATTAATATTCATTTGAACATCAAACAGCTATTCTGAGAGGCAGAACACTCCCCGCCTGGCGTCTGTGATGCCAGTATTAAATCTAGACTAAACAGATTATAACTTCTTTCATTCTTAATCGTCTGTTGACAAAAGCAAGATAACTTCTGATGCAGGTCTCAGTAATGTCTTTGAAATATCATGGTCTGACGTTTTAAGTTCTACTTTCCGCACTTTCCCATCTGCACTGGGATAGACTGTTTTGACCACTGCCATTGGCCACTTGTTTCGTGCACTGTGATAATTTTTTAGAAGCACAATATCTCCTTTTTGAAGGTTCAGATGACATTTATTCCACTTGTGACGCTGTTGAAGTGTAGAAAGATATTCCTGCCGCCAGCGGGTCCAGAACTTGTCTGCAAGAGCTTGTACTCTTCTCCACTGACTTCTGTAAAGGTTCTTGTCTGTAAATTCTCCTGGCGGAATAGAACTACCAATCTTCTGTGTAAGAAGTGTAGTAGGTGTCAAAATAAATGGTGAGTCAGGATCCGTAGATACAGGGACTAGAGGCCTAGCATTAATAATAGCGGTAACTTCAGCCATCAAAGTACACAGAACATCATGAGAGAGACAAAGGTTCTCTTGTTTTAGCATGCAGTCAGAATTCTACGAGCCACTCCTATCATTCTCTCCCAGGCCCCTCCCATATGAGAGGAATGAGGTGGGTTAAATTCCCACGCACAACCTTGTTTGTTAAGATACCTCTTGAAGTTTTGATTTGTCTCATCTTTGACAAATCCCAGCTCCTTACATGCTCCTACAAAGTTTGTACCACAATCCGATCTAAGTTGTTTTGCGGACCCTCGTATAGAGAAAAATCTTCTCACGGCATTAATGCAGCTTGAAGTATCCAGAGATGATATCACTTCAATATGCACAGCTCTTGTGCTCATACATGTAAACAATATTGCCCATCGTTTACCTTCTGCTGATCCTCCTCTAGTACGCCTGACAGTCACTGTCCAAGGTCCAAAAACATCCATTCCTACATACGTGAATGGTGGAGCTGCAGTGACACGTTCAAGAGGCAAGTCTGCCATTTGCTGTTCTGTCACCTTTCCACGGAGCTTTCGGCAGGTGACACACATATGTAAAATAGTGCTGACAAGTCTCTTGCCTCCAGTTATCCACAGGCCTGCGGCTCTAAGAGCTCCCTCTGTAAAGTGACGGCCCTGATGTTTCACACGTTCATGATAGTAGCGTACTAACAACACAGAAATATGATGCTGTCTAGGCAAGATGAGTGGATACTTTTCACCACTCTCCAGTTGTGCATTTCTAAGCCGGCCTCCAATCCTGATAAGGCCTTCATCCACTTTGGGGTTGAGTTTAAAAAGTGAACTGTTTTTATCTACAGTTTTCCCATTATCGAGAAACTTTAGCTCCTTCATATATGCTTCAGTCTGAACGGACTTAATGATAGTATCTGAAGCCTGAGAAAGTTCATCAGGTGTACGTGGTTTAAAGTAGTAGTGCCAGCCTCTGCATTCAGTGATGTTTTGAGCGGCCTTGTAGGAGCGAGCAATGTGAATAAGGAGGGCTATAGCTCTAACTAATGAGTCCCAGGTAGAGAATCTTTTAAAGCGGTTAGTGGTCAGCCCTTCTTTTCCTTGAATGTGAGTAGCACAGTTTGTAACTGTTTGCCGTATTTCAGCATCTTTCTCAGGGTTCGCAAGTTCAAAAAACACTGATGTCTCTTGTTGATTGTCATGGTGCTTATAGAGGAAAGCTGGTCCAGTAAACCATATTGTCTCTGCCAGATGCGACGCACTGATGGACCTAGATGCATAATCTGCTGGGTTTTCATTCGAAGGTACGTAGAACCACTGTTCAGGCTTTGTTGACTGACGAATGCGCTGAATTCTATTGTGCACATACACATAGAAACGTCTAGTCTGATTGTGTATGTAGCCTAAGACAACTTTGCTGTCACAGTAAAACTTAACCGTGTCCACCTGTAAGTCTATTTCACGGAGGATGAGCTCTGCAATTTCCACTGCCATTACCGCAGCACACAGCTCAAGCCGAGGAATAGTAGGCTCAGACAGAGGAGCCAGCCTGGCTTTTCCAAAGACAAAGCCCACATCGATTTTCCTTTCTTTGCTAATACTTCTAATGTAGGCCACAGCCCCAATAGCTTTAGTAGACGCATCAGAAAACACACAAAGCTCCCTGCGTGCTGCATTAGATATAGAGCTGGTAGTATACATACGTGGAATATGCAGATATTACAAATGTTGTAGCGAATTCCTCCAAGTTTCCCATTCCTGTTGCTTTTGTTCTGGCAATGGTGTGTCCCATTCACAAACATTGCAGCAAAGTTCTCGCAGAAAAGCCCTACCTTGTATGGTCACTGGAGCAACTAAACCAAGTGGGTCAAAAAGGCTATTAACCATGGATAAAACACCTTGCCGTGTGAATGGCTTATCACTTGTAGACATTTTGAATGTAAAGGTGTCTGCTGCTATTTCCCAGCAAAGTCCCAAACTGCACTGACTGGCCTCTGTATCATCCCTGAAGTCTAAGTCCTTCATGCCTTTAGCATGATCCTCTGAGGGAAAGGCTTGCATGACAACTGGACTGTTAGAAGCGATTTTGTGCAAACGAATATTTGAATCAGCGAGTGACCCTTTAGTCCTTTTTAAGAGGTCAATAGCTTCTTCATCTGAAGACAAGGACATAAGCCCATCATCCACATAAAAATGTCTCTCAACAAACTGTCGTGTGTCTGTGCCATGTTCCTGCTCACCTGCTTCAGCCGCCCTTCTAAGTCCATAAATGGCAACTGCTGGTGAAGGACTGTTGCCAAAGACATGAACTTTCATCCTATACTCCACAATGTCCTTAGACATGTTGTTGTCTCTATACCACAGGAATCTTAAGAAATTTCTATGGTCCTCTCTCACAATAAAACAGTAGAACATTTGTTGAATGTCTACTGTAAATGCTACTTGCTCACTTCTAAAGCGGATCAAAACTCCTAACAAACTGTTATTGAGGTCTGGGCCTTTAAGCAGCAGCACATTGTTCAATGAAACATCCAGATGCCGAGCGCTCGAATCAAAGACAACCCTAATCTGGTTGGGTTTCTTAGGATGGTGGACCCCAAAAAATGGCAAATACCAGCATTCTTCATTGTTCATCAGAGGTGGTGCTAGCTCTGCATGATCATTTTCAAGAATTTTACCCATAAAGGTCAGAAACTGATCTCTCATCTCAGGTTTGCGATTCAATGTGTGGTTCAGAGAGGCAAGCCGAGTCATAGCTTGCTCACGGTTGTTAGGGAGTCTTTGTCTGGGCACTTTAAATGGGAGTGGGGCTACCCAACTGTTGACGTCATCCCTATACATTTCACTGTCCATAATATTTAAAAACATTGAATCTTCAATTGATGGAGCCAGATCATTGTCATTTATTGTATGATTGAACACTGTGTGCCCAATGCTGTACTCTGAAGTACTTTTTCCATATACACTGCTGATGTTTTGTTTCTCCCCGCCATGGTGCTTCCCTTCCTGAAGATGAATTAAACTTTCACATGAAGTGAGGGAAGTTGGTCGCCCATTGAATAAAATGTTAGTCTTAAATGAGCTCACACTTGGCTTGTGTGCACCTCGAAGGCATACCTCACCAATAAGGACCCAACCTAAATCTAGCTTCTGTGCAAAGGGTGAATCACGGGGACCGTTGATCTGCTGTCTGACTTTGTGTGCTTGTATAATGTCTCTCCCTAGCAAAAGGAGGATTTCTGCGTCAGGGTCAATCTCAGGGATGTATTTTGCCACAGATTTTAGATGGGGATGATACATAGCAACATTTGGAGCTGGTATTTCTGACCTGTTGTCAGGTATCTGATTGCATTCGATGAGTGGTGGTAAAGCCATGCTGATTCTTTCACTGACTGATTCAATCCAGAAGCCTTCTGCTCTTCTCCCAGACATGTCAGTTATCCCAGAGCAGGTTCTAAGTGAATACGAGTAAGGTTGACCATGAACATCAAACAGTTCAAAAAACTCTGACCGGGCAAGTGAGCGATTGCTCTGGTCATCAAGTACAGCATACATCTTGACTGCTTTCTCTCTCTGACCCTGGGGAAACACTCTGACGAGACATATCTTGGCACATGACCTGGGTAACTGGGCTTCATCACAGACTTCGGTGCAGTGGCAGGTAACAGAGGAAGTGTCGATGGAATCTCTTTGACATTTCTTGCCATTATCTACTCCTGAGACTGTATCTTTTGAATCTTGAGGGGGTGAACCAGGGTGCATTGCTGAGACATGACGGTCACTGTTACACTCTATACACTTAACTGGCACTTTGCAGTCCCTAGCTTGATGAGAAGTAGATGCACAGCATTTGTAGCAGATTCCGTTGTCTTTAAGAAAGGCTTTTCTTTCTTCTAAAAACTTTGCCCTAAATGCTCTGCACTTTTTGAGTGGGTGTGGTTTCTTGTGAATAGGGCACCTTTTGTCCGAGTCGTCATTCTGCACTGAAAGAACATGTTCCATTGAATCAACTTTTGTGTCAACATCTGTTTTATGTGTAGATATGGGAATTCGTGAGTGTAGGTTCTGATAATATGATTTTTCTCTTGCTGGAGTGCTGTGGTTACCGAAGAGGATGAAACTAGGGTCATTCCTGGCTCGTGCTTCTTGACATATAAATGCGGTGAAAAAAGAAAAGGGGGGAAAGCGTCCCTTGTTATTGGCCTTATACTTAGAACCACAGGACATCCATTTCTCTTGCAAAGCGTGTGGAAGCTTATCTACAATGGGATTTATACCACGGGCAGTATCTAAGAAGGCAAGTCCGGGTAAATAGCCATCTTCTTTTGCTGACTGAAGTTCCATTAAAAGATCTCCTAGCTCTCGCAGCTTGCTATAGTCTTTGCTAGAGATTCTTGGAAAAATGTCTAGCCTTTTAAAGAGAGCATCTTCAATTACTTCTGGTGCAGCATAGCACTCGTTCAGTCTGTCCCAGGCTTTACTGAGGGCTACTCCTGTATTATTGATGTGCACTTGACGGATTCTCTTTACATGCTCAGACGATTCCTTTCCCAACCACTTTGTTAACAGGTCCAGTTCTTCTGCTGCTGAAAGCCCCAAGCCTCCAGTAGCATTAGTGAAGGAAGACTTCCAAGCCCGGAAACTCTCAGGTCGATCATCAAACTGGCTAAGTCCTGAATTTACCAACTCACGGCGTGCTAGGTACCTAGCAAAGTCTGTCATTGGAAGAACCTGAGTATGATTCATTGTGGTCTGATTATGAGGCTGTGCATAGTGCTGAGATGGCAGATTGAAAAAATCAGGGTATGGCTGAGCATCCATGCAGTGATCTTTTTGTTCCTGTCTATTTATATTTGGATTATGATCATCAAATGTGAGATAAGAGTCAAAAAAGGCATCACGATCTTCTATTAGCCTTGACTGCTTTTCTTTTCTAGGCACAGACGTCTTAAGGGCAAATGGTGTTCCCCACGTGATATGATCATCTTCAGAGTGGTCATCTGACTGCAAACCTGCTCCTCTGAGTGAATCAGCGTGTAGCTCCGCCTCCCTGCCGGAGCGGCTGCTTGCGCGCTTTGATGCAAACTTATCTGATGGCGTGTGCCTCTCTCCTTTCACAGACGCCCTTCCGTCATTGTCTTCAGCCGCTTCTAAAACTTCGGCTTGCGCTTCAGCAGCGGCCGCTTCTCTTTGTAATATCAGCGTTCCCAATTCGGCATCCAACTTGGCTTTCTCCATGGCCATTCTAGCTTGTTCAATCTTTAACCGTGCTTCGCGTTCAGCAAAGGATGCGCGTGCACGTGCGGCTTCTGCTTCAGCGCGGGCCTTTGCTGCTGTGCTGACACAAGATGCAAACGTCCGTGCACCTGCGGAGCCGGCATGGGAGAGTTTGTCGATATCGCTCATGACACAATCCAACTTGATACCGAAACAGATTGCCAACTGTTAAGAGCCTTTTCACTATTCTGTTCTCGTCTTTGGTGTTTGAACCAGAAACTAAACAGCAGCCAAACTCTACTTCACAAAAGATTAATAGAGTCAGGAGATAGCGCTTTGCTCCAATTTTAATTCGATTTAATGAAGTTAGAGTGAAACTGAAAAGAAGTAAAATACAAATAATTACTGATTTAAATAAACAATATAACTTTGCTCTATACTTATCAAATTAACTTAAACTAATACTTACAGGCTTTGCTTCGATGGGACTAACACTGACTAATCGTGAAACATGCTGTCTAACTACTGACTTCCTGTAATTCTATTTCCGCTTCCTTACAACTATGTACATGAATATTCATAAGGTTATATTAATATTCATTTGAACGTCAAACAGCTATTCTGAGAGGCAGAACAGCCATCATACAGACCAATCTCACTTCTGCATAATGATGTTAAGATGCCTTCCAAAGTCCTAACTAGAAGGATTGAGAAAGGGCTCCCTTGAGTAATATCTCAAGTCCAAAACATTTGTCTTCCAATCTTTGACGCCTACTTAATGTAATGTATTCACCCATAAAGTCTATCACTCCAGAGATTGTATTATCTTCGGATGCAGAAAAAGTATTTGATATGGTTGAATGGGATTACATATTCACCACTTTGTATAAATTTGAGTTGGGCCTGAACATATGCGCATGGATCAAACTACTGTATACTAGTCCAGAAGCTTCAGTTTGTATTAAAAACATTATTTCAGACTACTTCAAACTAGAATGCGGTACTAGACAAGGATGCCCCTTGTCACCACTGTTTTTTTGCAATCACTGTTGAGCCATTGGCTGTTCACTTTCAAAATGCATCAGGGATAAAGGGGATTTTCAGAGAAGGACTTGAACAGAAAATATCACCATATGCAGATGATATGATACTGTGTATATCAGCCCCACAAAATTCTGTGCCTGCAGCCCTAACTGTACTAGCAGAATTTCAAAACATATCTGGACTCAAAATTTATTTGAACAAAAGTGTGCTTTTTCCAGTGAATTCTCAAGCAAACAGCATTAGATTGAACACCTTCCCATTTATTTTTGCAAATCAGTTTAAATATGTAGGGATCTACATCACAAATAAATATAAAGCTCTTTTTCAACAAAACTTTGCTGTTTGTATGGATAAAATTAAACAAGATGGGCATAGATGGCGTCCCTCTATCTTACTTTAGCAGGGAGAATTAACACTATAAACATGGATATCCTCCCTAAGCTTCTGTTTCTATTTCAAAACATCACCATATACATTAACAAATCATTTTTTAAGAAATTAGATTCAATCATAACCTCATTTATTTGGAATTTGAAATATTCACGCATTCCAAAGGGTGACCCTACAATGACCCAAATCAAAATGTGGCATAGCACTACCTAATTTTCAATTTTATTACTATGCGGCAAATATACAAGCAATAAAAACCTGGATACTGACACAAATGCTGACCCTTGATTGTATGGAATGATACATGCTTTTAATAAATTCCATAAAAAAAAGACATTGTAAATGAAAGAATTAGAAGAGAGCGCGTATTTATAGATGATAATGACTGGCCTCCAAGTTGATTTTGATTTCCAAGAGCTATCCTCTTGGAGCTATGTGCTGAACTGGTGCTGGCTTTACAAAAGCAGACAGAGGAATGGAATTGTACTCTACCTGCTCCTTTGCAAGTTCGGTCAGCTCTTGGATTTTTAGCCACAGGAGCTTTTCAACGTGAACTTGCTGACTGATGGGAAATTTTTTAACACTGTGGTTGAACTAAGAAACATCAAAGAGCAATTCGCTGCAATATCCGTTTTTCCAAATGTAATCAGAGAGGACAACTGCATGCACAGTGCTATTGCAACAGCACCGGACGAATCACCAAAAGAATGAGCTGGCATTACATCATCTATAGCAGGAATGCCTATAAAAACAGCACCTCTCTCTGCACAGTCGCAGGTGTTTTTTCCAACAAGTGTGGCAAATGGCAAGCAGTCCTTTTAAGGATAAAAAGCAGTGAATCCGTTGATCCGTTGTTGTGCTCTGCACAGACGCTACACTGCAAAGATAGTACCTTCAGAGAATTAATTTGCTTATGTAAATAGAAAGAATTTCCACTCTATTAATGTGCTGCTTTATAGTGCACAGAAAGTGTGTCACAGTGCGCAAGCATGTACCTAAAGAGACGGTGTATTATGAACCTGACCCTGACCTACCAAATGATTAGTCAAATCGGACATAATTACAGCGTTCGTTTGAATGTAATTAGCAGAATGTAAAAATAGATAATCAGATGCAGCATTTATTTTTAACCAATTTATTTAATTTGTGGTCAATGTCACATAGTACACCAGATTCTTTTTTTCTCATGCTTTTGCCATTGTCTTTTAACCAAACACTGAACGGAAGGTGATATTTATATTGATTTTCATATTAAAATATGCAAAATTCTGTGTTACATTTCACACTGACTGGGATTTATAGAGCATAAGTGCGTGGAAGTTGGCTTATGCCCTGTTTTGTGCATCTGAATTTTTTTGTGCGTACGCACATTTCCACTTTTGTCCATACGCTATGTTTTAGTTCAAATTCTACACACTGCGTTATACATGAGAGATTTATGGTGTTTTATTTATAGTCTGAGGTGTACACATTGAAGTGAAAAGAAGACAGGACTGTTCCTTATGGTGCTCCAGTGTTGCTCACATCCATATAATAAACATGGTTATTAAGTCTCACAAACTGTGGTCTGCCCAACAGGTATTTCATTATCCAGGACTGTTATCCAAGTTGTTAGTAGCCCACTACACAATGTACAATAATGAACCATAAAATTACTCATACAAGAACAATTAAAAGTCTCTAATTAGCCTAACATGTATATCTTTGGATTGTGAAAGGGAACCAGACTGCCTAAGAAAAAACAATTTAAGCACAAGTAAAGCCCACAAACAACACCCAGGCATTGGCAGCAGTGAGGCCTAAACTGCTTTACCTCCACATATTAAATCATAAAATGTGGGTCCAGAGCCTCTCCAGTCAGAACTGGGAATAATGTATGTGACTAGTTTGAATATAGTGCCACTTCATAGCAGACCCCACACTCAGGGATGTTCACACTCACACTCATAGTTTGGAACAGCCAATTAATCTGACAAAACTGTCTTTGGAGAGGTAGATGAAAAACTAGAAAACCCAGGGATAAGCATGTGAAGATTGTGCAGATGCTACCAAGATAAACACTGGGTAAAGACACTATATCAATGAGGCAACAACATTTACCCTGAATTGGATTTTGTAGGTTGGATCATTTTATGTGATGTTATGTAAGACATTATAGTATAACTTGTCAGTCATGTAACACTTAGTGGAAAACTTCAAGGCTCCGAGCAGGTAAGCAATTCAACCCTGAGCAGAGAGGGGTTGCTGTTGCTAACACCATCTTACTTTGCATTCAGAGTTCAGAGGAATGCCAGATGAAAGATGAGTGACTTCATTTCTTCTCTGACCCAGGAAATCCCAATCCTTCCCAGAGGATGCTTTTAAACCTCACTAGCCGCTTATTGTTGGACCCTTGTCTGTGAAAGTTGGAGCTCTGCATCAGAAGTGCACTTCAAAAAAATTTTCTTAAATAAGGAGGGCAGTGATTATTTTGCATCCGTGTGTGCTTATTTTCAATTTTTTGATAACAGCATCATTAAACGGGATCACTAGGCTGGTACCCCAACTCTTTGGGCTGAATGATTTGAATTTATTTTACAGACTATTGCTAGAGATATAATCAGGTGTAAATATGAAAGAAAATGAGCACAAGTGACCTGCTTGAAATAACTACTGTACCTACAGTACCTGTACTGTACTGTACCTGCTTCTGTGTCAGCTGTTTTCTGTATTTCTAACCTTCTTTTGCTATTTTCAGCATGGAATTATTATTTCTAACCCATTATTTTAACATGGCTTTCTCATAGCTACATTTTAGTGAATCCCTGTTAAGCTGCATGCGCATTGAATTATCATTTTCATCAAGGCTTTACAATCTGTACTAATCCCTACTATTCTCTGCTGTTCTTTTTCTAGTTTTCTGTGGTGACATTCTGCGCTACCACCCCCTGATCAAGGCACCAATAACTTTTATGTAATGTGTTTTTTCAGGGTTTTTAGTTGATATTTTGTCTCTCTCCATTAAAATGAAACTACCATAAAATTAGAGACTGATCATTTCTTTGTAAGTGAGCAAACTTCCAAATTCAGCAGGGGAACAAATTAATAATTCCCCCACTGTATAAAAGAAAACACAAAGAAGGATGCAGTGGGTTAGGGTGTCAGATGGCAAATCCCTGTTGATTGTAGAAGTTGGTTGGTGAGTAAAGATTGTCAAACATGCAGCATAGCAAGTGTCTTCAAGTCAGGTCAAGTCAAGTAGCTTTATTGTCATACCATCCATACACTACTTTGCAGCATACAGTGGCACGAAATAACGTTTCCCACGATGGCGGAGCAAAATATAGAGAAACATAGGACAAGTGCAAGACACGTGAAAAACTATACTTTACTCTAATAGATAAATAAATAATTAAAAATGTATAATAGGTAAGTGAATAGATAGTAATAATTTGAAATACTAATAAATAAATAAGACAATTTTTATTCTAATTAATTATTGATTCTTCTTTGTCTTTTAGTTGCTCCTGTTAGGGGTTGCCACAGTGGATCATCTTCTTCCATATCTTTCTGTCCTCGTCATCTTGCTCTGTCACACCCATCACCTGCATGTCTTTGCTCACCACATCCATAAACCTTCTCTTAGGCCTTCCTCTTTTCCTCTTTCCTGGCAGCTCAATCCTTAGCATCCTTCTCCCAATATACCCAACATCTCTCCTCTGCACATGTCCAAACCAATGCAATCTCGCCTCTCTGACTTTGTCTCCCAACCATCCACCTTGAGCTGACCCTCTAATGTACTCATCCTCATCACACCCAGTGCAAATCTTAGCATCTTTAACTCTGCCACCTCCAGCTCTGTCTCCTGCTTTGTGGTCAGTGCCACCGTCTCCAACCCATATAACATAGCTGGTCTCACTGCCGTCCTGTAGACATTCCCTTTCACTTTTGCTGATACCCGTCTGTCACAAATCACTCCTGACACTCTTCTCCACCCATTCCACTCTGCCTGCACTCTCTTTTTCACCTCTCCTCCACAATCCCCATTACTCTGTACTGTTGATCCCAAGTATTTAAATTCATCCACCTTCGCCAACTCTATTCCCTGCATTCTCTCCATTCCTCAGAGGAATTATCTATTATTTTAATTATTTAATTACGTGGATTGACTTAAGAGAGCACTTCAGGATTGGAGACAGGGTTACAAGTTAAATAAGTCCCTACTCAAAGATATTTGACATTACGATTACTATCATTTGACTCTGCCTGTGTTGCTCCAACACAAGATAAAAATTGATGACGACAACAGGAAGTCATCATCATGTGATAGCCACAAAGACTTTTTACCATTTGCAGATGACACTAACCTCACCGTTTGTATATGAACAACTCAGAAGGTGCCTTCTTATATTTTTTCCTGTCCTACAGTATACTGTATGGTGTATCTGATATACAGTGCATCCGGAAAGTATTCACAGCGCATCACTTTTTCCACCTTTTGTTATGTTACAGCCTTATTCCCAAATGGATTAAATTCATTTTTTTCCTCAGAATTCTACACACAACACCCCATAATGACAATGTGAAAAACGTTTACTTGAGGATTTTGCAAATTTATTAAAAATAAAAAAACTGAGAAATCACATGTAAGTGTAAGGATGCACTGTATATCCTAGAAAAGAAGTGAAGATGGGAGATGGAAAATAAACTAATATCTGTACAGGAAGCCAACAAATATACCAACAATGCTATGAACAAATCAATTTGATCATTGTAATAAACACACACTTTCTACAGTGCAAACTCTAATATGATGTCCAGAACATATGAAACCAATTTCATAAATGTACCAACAGTGCAGTTTGTTTGTAAATAACGTTATGCCAAAAAATAATATTTTACCTATTACCTATTCATAAAATATGATTTTATTTCTAAAATTACATCTCAGCAATATTTAGAATTTTCATATCCTTCTCTGTTACTGACTTTCTAAACAAGTGCCAAATATAAACCACATGCATATTTGATTTACAGCCCTTCAGTAGGATTCATCCAACTGGCAGACCATGATAATTAACATGTCTTGTGTGTTCAAGAAAGATTTATTTTTCCCAGTGACGCCAACCTCTGAGCCTTGTAAGCAGTGCTCAGTCTTACAGTCTCAACCGTGTGCAGTTCGTTCAACCCAATCTATAATAACGTATCTGAAGCTCTAATCATATCAATCTCTGTAGTGGTTTTCTTACAGAAGCAGACTTGAATGTCTCTGACTAAATGGGAGCACACAGCATATGGAGGATAACACACACATTGAAGTAAATCGCAGCCCATTACATAAAGCGGGAGGGTGTGAAGGCTTTGTGTGAAATTGTCTATCACTCTGCAGCACGCGCCATTGTGTGAAACATGGATTCACCACAGACTTCTCTTGCACCGTCTGCACATGCATCCACTCTCTCTGTGCTGCGGAGATTTGTGATTAGTTTGCATGCAGATGTGATGCCTGTGCTGTGTTTTCTACGTTTGCTGTGACCTGAGGTAAAAAACAGTTAAACAAATGTTTGAAGTGAGCATAACATTTTATCCCAATGATTTGTTTTCAGTTTGGCTGACAGGTTGGAGCAAACACATTATAGGCCTGCTGAGTAATCTATGCTAGTTAAGTTGTGTTAAGCCTCCTTGAATGTAAAATGTGTATTTAAGTAAATCTGCTTTTCAAACAGTGCTACTGTTCTCCTTTGAAAGAATGTATTGCAAACATGCTGCTTTTGCATTCTTTTTATCTTTTATACATTTAAATACTGTGATTGCATTTGATCCCCTTCTGTCAGCTCCCTAGGTCTATGATGATATCATACCCCTTCAGTCCTGGGATATTCCTGATCCCAGTTTTGTGGATGTTAGTTTTATATGATAATTAGATCAAAAGAGCTTCAAAAAGCTTAACAATATGCAGTACACATCTTTGGATACACCTTAAATATGGTGTGCTCCTTTGCTCTCATCATCATAAAAAAGAATTCAGAGTAGCTGCTGTAATGTCAGTCCAGTGTTAAAAAATCCATTTAATTTACAGTTTAAATGTGAATCGAATTAGCTGTCAAAAATATAAGCATGCAAAAACAAAATTGAATGTGCATTTTTTCTGTATAGAGGGACTTTGAAGCATTTGCAAAGCTGACCTCCAATTCAGTTCTTATCAAGAATTGCACAAAGCTGCACCTGCAAGCTATGACAAACATACTGAATAAGCTACATGCAGCTTTTATTGACAGTAAGCAAAATACAAAAATTAGCAATTGATTTTTAAAAGTCTAGTTTATGAAATATATTACATCTTTAAACTTTGCATTTTTTTACTGAAAACTGTAAAACCACTATGGCACGAGAAGCTGCCATCTCGACTAATAGGCACTGCCGTCTACATTGAGTTAAATGCACGAGAAAAAAAAAAGTCTTAATATCAAGTTCAATTTGAATTCCAATATACTTTGCCCAGAAGAAAATTATGAAAGGTTTTTAAGAAGTTGTGATGAATTCTATAAAATAAAACACAAAGAAAGATGCAGAGGGTTAGGGTGTCAGATGGGAAATCAGGCACAGTGAGTGTCTTACGCGGACTGATTTAGGAGAGCACTTTGGGATTGGAGAGATGGTTACAGTTTCCATTTCTGTTCCCAGAGATAAGGAAGTCCTGTCCAAAGACAGATGTTCACTCTGACTCTGTCTCTTCCACTCCAACCAAGATAAAGAGTGTTGACAAAAAGAAGTCATTGTCATCTGACATATACATAGACAAGCACATCACTGTTGTTCAAGTGTTGTCTCAGAGGATTGAAACAACTTTTTGAAATGTTTCCTACATTAAAGTGGGACTCATTTTAAGTCTGTTTGTGCTCAGTTTTAGAAGGCGATTGGTGATGGCTGCTGCAATTTGCACGCGTGTGCTAGAAAGCTAAAGTGTGATGCTGAGGACCTTTTAAAGGGGAATAGCCAGTGGCAGAAAGGAAGGTGGGGTTTTGTAGGGGACTTTGGTCTTCTTGTGGGTCTGTTGAGTTTGAAATGGAGGAGACAGCAAGGCATTTAACTCTACTAGCTCTCCCTACAAGCCTTACCAGTGTTTCTTTAATTTTGTCCCCATAAAGCCAGTCAAACAGTTCCATTCTAGACCTCCCTTTTATAAGTGTGTTCATTAGTCAGTGTTGAAGTAATGTGAAAGCAGGACAGCTCATCTGCCTTAGCCACAAATCTTTTAAATTATATTGAATGTAAAAAAACAATTTTGCAGATCATAATTACAGAATTTTTTTTACAGGTCAATGTCACTGTATACATGTTATCAAAGACAATGTTAAACCACCAATTTATTGCAGAACCAGTTAAATCTAGTTCAGGGTCGTGCAGGGTAAAGTCTATCCTGGCAACATTAGACACAGGATAGGAAGTCAATTTATAGTGGCAAATTAACCTAACATGCTTTTTTTCTTGTGTGAGAAGAATTATAGTAATTCAAGAGATAAAAGCCACACAACACAGGGTAAACATGCATATGCTGCTCTGGGTCCAATATAACCTGTTTTCTGTTGTCTCCTGGACGAGGTACTGTGTCACAGACCATCAAAAAATGAGATTTAAACCTAGCCTCTGGTATCATAAAGCTGAGACATCAAGAAAAGGCACACAAAACCCCTTCAAAATTTGTAAAAATACATGCAAAATCCTCTAAGCCTGGAGGAAAAAGTTTGTCATTGTTTACATTCCTAAGTTTGATTTTGAAACCATTATAAAAGCATATGAAATAGTGTGCTCTGAGCATACAGCTCTTACTTCTGATGTCAGAAGATCACTTTAAAGTTAATTGGTTGAAGATGAATGACTGCTATGGTATGAGTACCAATGGAAACTCAACGATATTACAGAATTTTTAATTAATATATAACGATCTTTTAAAATCTAAGTATATATTTTATACACAATTTCAGCTTGTAGCTTTACATGTAAGTAGGGTTGCAGATTCTATTTCTAGCATGTATTTCTAGCTCACAACCCTGCTGTGAAGGTGAAAATATTTTGAAGCTCCCAAATGCCCCATAATCACAGATAGCTTCTCAAAGTTTGGCTTAACTACTCTTGGGGCTGTCACAGGGTTGGGCATCATTCCACTCACACCTGACTGACCGCTGGTATTTTCTTCTTTTTTTTTTAAAATTTATTTATTAATTTTTATTGTAATCATTCCATACAAATAGATCAATTTATAACCAAACAAAATTGAAGACAAATCAAACCCCACCCCTGAGAAGGAGAGCTAAGCCAAAGGAGAATTGCTTAGGGCTTTTTAATAAGGCAACAATAAATAAAAGAAAGGGAGAAATAAATACTGTATATAGGTAAACAAGAGATGGAGAAGGGAATTAAATGCGGTAATAGTTATTTCTCTTATTCTAAAATAATATTGATTAGATCCTGCCAGGTTTTGAAAAAATTTTGTACAGATCCTCTAACTGAGAATTTGATTTTTTCCAATTTCAAATAATATAAAACATCGGTTTCCCACTGACTTATCAGAGGAGAATTAGGATTCTTCCAATTTAACAAAATAAGTCTGCGTGCCACAAGTGTAGTGAATGCAATCACCGTTTGCTTGTCCTTCTCCACTTCAAGTTCGTCTGGAAGAACACCGAACACAGCTGTTAATGGGTTAGGAGGGATTGTGATACCAAGGCTGTCTGAAAGGCACTTAAAAATTTTGGTCCAAATTGATGTTAGTTTGGTGCAGGCCCAGAACATGCGACCCAGTGAGGCAGGAGCTTGGTTGCAGCGTTCGCAGGTTGGATCTTGCCCTGGAAACATTTTGGACAGTTTTAAGCGAGACAGATGGGCTCGATATATAATTTTTAGTTGAATAATTCTATGCTTTGCGCATATGGAGCTCGAGTGAATTCTCTGCTTTGCTACCTTCTACTCCTTTTCTGATATATTGATTAAGAGATCTTCTTCCCAATGTCCTCTTGGATCTTTGAAATGGTGTTTAATTCATTGAAATTGAGCAATATTTTTTCCAGCATTGTGGAGGGTGCGAGGTGAGGGAAATCGGGCAATTTCTGTTTAACAAAATTTCTAATTTGAAGATAGTGAAAGAAATGTGTAGCTGGGAGGTTGAATTTTGAACGTAATTGTTCAAAAGATGCAAATATGTGGTCTATATAAAGATCTCTGAGCATTTTAATCCCAAAACTTTTCCAGGTATTAAAAACTGGATATGTTTGCGAGGGTTGATAGAGGTGGTTCTCTTGCAGAGGTGCCACAGATAAAAGATTTTCCATCTTAAAAATGCTTCTAAATTGGTTCCATATTCTGAGTGAGTAAAGCACAATTGGGTTAATAGTATATTTGCGATAACTTGGATTTATTGGAGAGCAGAGCAGGGAGAATAAGGAAGTACTACAGAATTTTACTTCTATTGCGGACCAAGCCTGTGTATGTTCATTTATTTGTGTCCAGGTTTTTATGGCTTGTATGTTTGCTGCCCAGTAATAAAACTGAAAATTAGGTAAAGCCATGCCACCTTCTGCCTGAGGTCTGGTATTTTCTGACTGCGTATCATTGCTAACAACTGAATTCTTCCATTATGTAAGACAGAATTGTGGTAGGTGACTCAGGTAGCCACACAGCCAACAATCAGTTGATATTGCTCGAGGTAAAGGCATGGCCAATGTTGACAAAGCAGAAACATTCAGTCTGGGGTAGGGAGCCTGACTCCTCCCTCAGTGGTTTGAGTTTAATGGATCAGCTTGGGTTCAGTAGCCATACTGTTCTCATCACTGATTCAACCTGCTCAGGTTCATTAGCAAGCAAATACTCACATTAAATTATTTTAGCCAGCAAGTATGGCTGATGTACTGGCACAGCAATGCAGGACTTCACCTCAGGAATATGTTTCATGTGAAGTCATTCAGCACAGCTTGGGAGACTATGGATATTCCCGTTTAACTAAAGATTGAACCTCAGTGGCTAGCTAGGCATTCAGGCTTTGGAGCCTAGCTGTTCTTGCAATTGCAACTCACTATGATCATACAGGCACTGGATGGATGTTACTTGCATACTCTGCTGCACCTGATCTGCACCAAATCCTTCAAAACCATCAGTGCCAGCAGATACACTGCCTTCTCCCAGTCCTCATCAGTCAGCAGTGGTCATAACCATGAATCTACACCTGTACGCCTCACGGGAACAAGGTTTATTGTAGAGGCATGCTTTCATTCTTTCTCCTTGGGGAAGACTTTAGCAATATCTGGGTCCTTTCTTGGAGGATAACTATAAAATGATCCCTCTTGCCAGAAGTTTACCGCTGGCCTCCTCTGAGGCATTTGCATTTAAGGCTCATAAATGGTTCCTGCAGAGTGAACACCAGCTAGAGAATATAAACTTCTGGGTTACAATCACCAGGCCCTAGATTATACCAGCCCTCCATCTCAAGTCATTTTCCTATTCTGTTCCACTTCTGACAAGCAATTGTTGTACTAAGATGGAAGGACTGAGTCATACACAAAGAATACCAGCTTGGCCCAATAATGCATATGTTTATTAAACAATTATAATCTGTAAATGCCCATATTTTAAAAGCCTAACATACTAGTAATGATTTATCAATTCTACAGGGCATGTGAAACACCTTGTAGAATAAGAAACATAAACCAAGGACAATACATGGGCTTCTATTTATCCTCTTCCTGAAAGTCTCCGCCTGTCTCCTTGAATGTTCTTTAGCCATTGAACTTCTCATGTCAATAAGGCTTTAGGCTATAAGGTAGTTTGTCGATTGCTACAATATCTTTTTTCTGCATTACTGACTGGGAAATCTTCAATAAATCGACTGAGGAAACATCAATTTTTTTATAAAATGTACAATTGATGGTGTTCATTGGTCATTAAAACTCTCAATAGGTTAAAGGATGACATATCAATAAGAGTCCACCTAGGTTTTCAGATACTTATTCACTTTCGGTCCCAGTGTTCTGGTAATCAATGAATGTAACCTTTACATATTCTCGGCCTACCAGCAAACTTGTGACACAGCCTTGCCTTCCTTGCTGTCACTCTATTTTTTCCACATCCATTTGGAAAAGAAACAAAAATTGTGCCTTTCCCCATAATTCAGCTAAAATACAAAAACACCATATTTTGCACCTGTTTTTCAATGTGTTTTAGCTTCCTTCTCCCACTGGCAATCTCATATATTGGGAAGCTACTCAATTAATTACTGCTGTTTGTTACGCTCATGAATAACTCTGAAGGTCTGTTCCTCTGAATGCTCTAAATGTGATGTTATGCTTGCTTGGTAAAAAACCTTGAGACAGGGCATATTATATAAAGTGTTACATAAAATAAAAATGAATTTATATTAAATGCCACCTTAAGCATGTGATGTTCACACACACAGTGGGGAAGGCCACAAGTAAAAGCATCTCCCAAATGTTACTTTATTGTCATATTTTAAGTTGTTTTAAAGACAAATCAATCTGCTTTGATAAGGCACTATATAAATGAAATGTATTATTATTATTATTACCATAGTATGTATCTGAATAAAAAATAGTGTTTTATATGCTAATTGTAAAGATATTGGGAGTCTGGATTCAAATGATCGACCAGTCACATTCCGGGTGGAATGTACACATCCGCTCATGTCTGCTTGGCTTTTTTCTAGGGGTATTCCTGCTTTCCCCCTAACATTTTAAAGATGTATGGTAGCATGGTGATGCAGTGGCACTTCTACCACATGGGTCTGGTATCCTTAGTTTGAATCCTGACTTGGCATTGTCTATGTGGAGCTTGCATGCTTTCCATGTTTTTCTTTAGGCTTTCATATTATTCTATAAAATTTTAAAAAAATAATAATATTTCTTTACATCTATATAGTGCTTTTCTCGCTACTCAAAGCTCTTATAGTGAGTGAGGAGCCATTTTAACCAGCACCAATGTGCTGCATCAACCTGGGTGATGTGACAGCAGCCATTTTTGCACCAATATGCTCACCACACATTAGCTGTTAGGTGGTGAAGGGGTGAGAGAGGCAGTTAGAGACAGGGTATGATTAAGAGACCAGAATGACTAGGCCATGTTGGGCAATTTAAGCAGGATATTATTATACCCCCTACTCTTTACAAAAAATACTCAGGTCTCTTTTGTGACCACAGAGAGTCAGGACCTCGATTTTACATCTCATCTGAAGGATGGTGCCATTTTTACAGCACAGTGTCCCCACCGCTGCACTGGTGCATTGAAATCCATATTCAGACCACAGGGTAATAATGCACCCCCTTGCTGATCAGGCCAACACCTCTTTTAGCAGCAACCCCAGTTTTTCCTGGTTGGTCTCTTATCCAAGTACTGGTCGAGCCTGAAGATGCTAAGCTTCAGGTGGGTTACCTTTTCTGAACAGCACATGGTATGGTTGATGAATGGTGGAGTGACACATCTATATTAGCCTAGTATGAGGGACTGTGCCGTGTGAACTGGCACCCATTCCAGGCTGGTTTACTGCCAACAACAAATGTTTCCAGACTAGGTTACTTTCTACACACACACAGTACATGAATTGGAAACAAATTATTGCCCGTATTCTCTGTTTTTGTCAGCTTCTTGTTCCTCCTTGCAATGCATTACAAATTTTACACAAATTCTTAATCAAGCAAGGGGTGAGTTGGAGTTTCAAGTGCACTGATATACATAGTCTATATAAAGGAGTGACAGGGAAAGAGATATCCATGTTGGGAGTTTTGAACGCACTGATATACAGGGGGTCCTTGGGTTACAACACAGTTCCGTTCCTACGACAGTGATGTGACCTGAATTTTGGTGTAAGTCGAAACACACCCTAGCCTAAGTCACTTACCTATCCAAACACATTGTAAAATCATAATCTAGAACATAAAAACACAACTAAGCCACAGAAAAAGGAAAAGGACATAAATATACTGTACTGTACACTGTACTGTAGTAACAGAAAAAATGACAAAAAAATGATTGTAAAAAAAAAATTCCTTACCTTTATTCGTTCTGATCTCTTTACAATGTCTAATTTCACTTCCATTGTGATGGTTTCCTCTTCTTCGAAACACTACCATCTGAAGACTGTGACTTTCATTTAGGAGCCATGACAAGGGCCAAAAAGTCGCCAAACAAAGCAACATAAACGGAACACTTGTGCCACGCGCAACCAAACTAGTTTGCCAACTCCCTTTCATCATACGTCGCGTACTTTTGCTGCGTGCAACCAAACCAGTCCACCAACTCCCTCACTCATACGTCGCATATTTTTGCTGCATGCAACAAAACCAATTCACCAACTCCCTCACTCATACGCCACATAATTCCGTTGCACGCAACCAAACTAGTTCACCAACTCCCTCTCTCATATGCAACGTTATTGTGTATTCTTCCGCTGCGCGCAACCAAACTAGTTAGCCCACATAGTCTGTAAGTATGACTCTAACGGTGTAAGCTGAAACACTCACACTTCAATTTTTTTAAGTTTTTATGGGAGTGAGCGTCGTAAACTCGAAACGTTGTATGTTGAGACATTGTAACCTGAGGACTCCCTGTACATTTATTACATCAAGGATGGAAGAGGCCCATAGGGATCAGAGTGCGAAGTGCGCAACCATTTACCAACGGTACTCTACCACTGAAACTGAAAAAAAAAGTACAGTGTACCAGTGTGTGCTGCCTTACTTCAAGACTTGCCTATCCCTAAAGTAGGTTCAGAAAATAAGTAGATGTAGTTATTCAATAATTTCAATATCAAACTCAAATCTCACTTTGTTGCTATTTGATTTAAGAACCCTGTCACCTTACATGTCTTTTCCAGCGATTTTTTTACATAATCTTTGCACAACATTTACACAACATGAAACTAGTTTGATTGTGTGTTAAGTCATGGGGGTGGCTTGTATGTGCACAAGAGCTGACAACCAAAAAGCGCTCAGCCAGAAGTACAGTGCATACAAAGCAGCTATGAGGAATAAGGAAACTGGGAGATTGGAACAGGAGAGAGGCATGTCTATCTGAGGTTCTGTGTTTGTCATACCACAAAATAATTTGAAAAAGAAAAGTAAATGCACAGAGATTGTGGCTGAAGTCACCACACCTGGAAAACTTTCATTCAGACATCATCATTTTCAGGCAGCACATTATTCCCTGTCAAAATGTATCAAGCTTGTAATAATCTGAAAATGTGAAATTGTGCTGAGAAGTCATCATG
Source organism: Erpetoichthys calabaricus (assembly GCF_900747795.2). Taxonomy (NCBI): domain Eukaryota; kingdom Metazoa; phylum Chordata; class Cladistia; order Polypteriformes; family Polypteridae; genus Erpetoichthys; species Erpetoichthys calabaricus. Next base: position 62,378,874 of record NC_041399.2, on the reverse strand, counting down.
GAATCATGGAATTTATCTTCCTCTTTGATTTCTAATCTTGTAATCTGACATCCCCAAGACAAACAGATCCAGCAACTGCAGTTGTTAAATTTCATATGGATTAGGGCAATAAAATGCCCTGGTGGATTGTGCCAGTGTCACTCAACCAACAGTATGCTTCACTGTAATGAATGGAATCCTTGACATAATTGCTCCTGGAGTAGAGATTTGGATTGGAAATTTTGGAAGAGGAAAAAGTGGAAAGAGATTCCCCAAGCTCTTCTCCTCACCACAAAGTAGAAGTGTTCTGGGGGAGGCTCGGCCCTTTATGGTGAGATTGGGGTTCAGGATTGCAATGACGCAGAGGGCCGTTGGATGAGCCTCGATGAACAGGGCCCTTGGTGTCCAAAAGATCATTCTTGAACCAAAAAGTAATCCTTGAAGTACCCTGGGAGCAGTTCTTATTGTGACTTTAAATGCAACTCCAGAAATACAGTCTTTGAACTTGGATTCTTGTTGGTAAGGGTTTAAGTGGTAGGAGTGTAGGTACAGAAAAACATTCGAAGGATCTATGCAAGAAAGTATGAAGACATAGGAAAGTAGAGAAGACATGCAACCAGGATAATGATATACACCCTGGTTTATTTAGGCCCAATTATGCAAAACAAATAATTCTAAATTCAATATTATTGTCTTTGTGATCTTCTTCTCTTAACGACGACCACTTGACTTGTTTTTGAAAATTACTTCATGGAAGGTATAATTTTTCTAGACGGAAGAGGCTTAATGCATTTCTGATGAGGCTAAATGTTTAACCAAATTGTGTAATAAAAAAATAAAGAGTAAAAATAATAGTTTGGTTGTGTGCATAAGTGAGCCCTGCTATTAACTGGCACCCTGTTGCTGCCAGGATAGACTCCGAACCCCTATAATTCTGAGCTGTATTAAATGGATTTGAGAATTTTATTTTAGGTATAAATAGTTGGAGTTCTATATCCAATAAATTGACAAGTAATATAATAAAATAATAAATAAGCAGGAATATTACATTTATTAATATGTTATATGTGCAGCTCCCAAAGATGACCACTTGTTCCAGTCAACGATATCACTTTCCATTTGCATGTATTTGTCTTGGGTGTACATCATTAATGGTATGGCAGTTGCAGCACTGAAAATAACTGAAAAAAATAAGCCTGAAATAAATGGACAAATGAATAATTCCAAATAATGACACTGTGTGATGTCTAATGTTTGTTGTTCTGTTAAAGCTAGGCTCTAATTAATTATCTATCCATGAATATACCAGACTCATGACATGGCCGCCACAGACCATCACCTGGATACTGTCACATGAACTTTTATTCTAATGAGGGAGCACAGCTGAAAGGCAAGTCAATTGAGTTAAAGAAACATTTTGCTATGGTGGGTATGGCTTTGACAATTACTCTTTAAAATCAAGAATGGTGTTGTTCTCACTCCTTTTCATGCTTTATCTCTGTAAATTCAGCTTAACAGTGCTTTGGAAAAGGAATATTCAGCATAGCTATAGTATAATATTATATATGAAAATACAGAATTTAGCCCTCTAAGAGGTTTTTCAATTAAAATATATGTCTTATTCACACTATTTTTTGCTCAGAAACCAGTTGTGTTGTAGTTTCATAGGGCAAGCATGATGTGTGAAGACTCCCAGTGTGAGAGAGAGATTAAAATTGCCAAGTGTTGTCTGTTTGGTAAAGTGATGGCTTACTAGTGTTTGTTCTTTTTTTCGGCAATGTAATGCTTTTTGGACTTTACTATATATAAGTATAAAATTATGGATATATGTATGTATATGAATATACATATATATATATATATATATATATATATATATATATATATATATATAAATATATATATATATATTGTGAAAGGCAGTATATAGGCGCCCGACCCAACACAGACTGGACATGGAGGCACACGTAAAATAAAACCACTATTTATTTTTCTTCACCTGTGGGCACACGTCTTCCCCGTGTCTACAGGCAGTACACAGTCCCAAGCACAGCACACTCCAAAACACCAAATAAAGATGTTGAATATCCTCCACTCCTCCTAAGCAGCTTCGTCTTCTCCCTCCCGACTCCAGCTCCTGAGTGGTGGTTGCTGGCTCCTTTTATTAGGCACCCAGAAGTGCTCCAGGTGCTTGATTGCCGACACCCAGCTGCACTTCTGGGTGTGTCAAAACTAGTGCCCTGAAGGGCCCAGCAGCTCCCACTGCAGCACCCCCTGGCGGCACCTGCGGAACCCAACAGGGCTGCACCAAACTCCAACTCCCCTGAAGCCCTGCGGGAGTCCGAGGCACCACTGCAACCCAGGGAGGCTGCCAACTAGTGTCCAGGGGGAGGTATTGGGTCTCCCATGCTTGCTCCCCCGGAACATATGCTACAGGGGCATCCTGGCCACAATATCCATCCATCCATCCATTTTCCAACCTGCTGAATCCGAACACAGGGTCACGGGGGTCTGCTGGAGCCAATCCCAGCCAACAAAGGGCACAAGGCAGGAACCAATCTTGGGCAGGGTGCCAACCCACCGCAGGACACACACAAACACATCCACACACCAAGCACACACTAGGGCCAATTTAGAATCGCCAATCCACCTAACCTGCATGTCTTTGGACTGTGGGAGGAAACCGGAGCGCCCGGAGGAAACCCACGCAGACACGGGGAGAACATGCAAACTCCACGCAGGGAGGACCCGGGAAGCGAACCCAGGTCCCCAGATCTCCCAACTGCGAGGCAGCAGCGCTACCCACTGCGCCACCGTGCTGCCCTTGGCCACAATATATATATATAAAATGTGTGTGTGTGTGTGTGGATATGGATATGTATTACTATATTTTTAACTCATCTCTTACAAAGTAGATCCCTCTGCTGCCTCACTTAATTGAAGAAAAATGATTGCTACTTGTTTTAGTGCCTTTTTGACTGATGTGGCCTTGTCTTTTTCTCATGAGAAAGTAACAAAAATGTTTTCTAAGTATCAAGTACTGTAAGGCAGCAAGAGTGTCACCTCCACCACTCTCAAATTAATTTCAAGTTTAAGTTCGTAGGCATGTGAACCTAGTACAATGAAATTCTTACTTGCCTGCCTCCTCAGAACAGCTGACAATAATGCAGTACCAACAAAGACACACACAACATAACATAGCATGCAAAACATATATGGAAAGGAATTCCAGGAAATTATTTTTAAAAACCTTTACTATAAAACTTACAGCGATTCCCTTTCAGTACCGTGCAAATCCTTCCCAGAGATGCATTAAACCGGTCCCAGCAATTCTGTCATCCTTGGGATCACGTTCTATACTCGTCTGTTGTTACCTTTGTCAAAGTCAGCTTCACAAAGCAGTTTAGGATGAGAATAACTTTATGTCTTCAGCAAAAAAAATCACAGAGAGAGAGAGAGGTGGGGAATATGAGGGTTGCGAAGCAACTGCAAAAAATAATGACCGACAATGCAGTGTGTGCAGGTGTGTTGTCACACTACAAAATCCAGTTTTGCATTCACCACTTCTCTGGAAGTTTTTTTTCTGATGTTGTCCTGTAGACACATCAGCACTTTTGTATAATGTCATTGATTAAGAGTCTGTCAACCGAACACAAACTCTTTATCCACAAGTCCATCAATGTCGATTAACATGACTATCACTGTCTCTTGAAAATCTGCCATGGTGATCTGAAGAAAAATAATTGTCTAAGTCATATACACAATTGTAGAGTAAACATCAAAATACGCACTCAATAAACTTGGCACGAAAAAACAGATTGATTAACCAGACTGTAGATATATGATATCTATTGACCGAGTCCAGGACTTTTTGGGTCAACCCTCTATATATACAACTATATACAATATATATGTATAATACAATTTATTTTTGTATAGCCCAGACTCACACAAGGAGTACCTCAATGGACTTTAACAGGCCTATTGTTTTAACAGTCCCCCAGCCTTGACTCTCTAAGAAGACAAGAAAAAACTCCCAGAAAAAAACCCTTGAAGGGAACACAATGGAAAAAAAAGCAGTTAAAGAGAGACCCCTTTCCAGGCAGGTTGGGCATTCAGTGGGTGTCAAAAAGAAGGGGTAAATACAATACAATACATGGAACAGAACACAAATAATTCTCTGTACAGTCCAATAGTACAATATTAACATTACAAGTACAGAGCAAAATTCAACAATAGATGATATCATGCAATTGGATTTAGATTTGTTCAGATGTGTATATATGTAATGTTAATGATAAGACAGAGGGTCAAAAGAAGTGTTGGAGTCCCAGGAAGAATTCCCATTTAATCACAGAGGTGCACTTATGCCGAAAAAAAAAAGTGGAGGTCACTACAAATATGAGTTTTATGCTTGTGGGTGCAGAGCTCAGTCCTTATCTGAACACCTTTTTTTTCCTGTCTGTGGACATCATAAATATTGGCTGTCATGATTTAGGCTGGAAATTGATGCTTTGCCTTTAAGAGAAGCCATATTGTGTACTGTTGTCAGGGTCATGCCCCACGTTTCTAGGGGCGAAGTCACTGGTATTGTGACCTTGACTTAATCAGCAACTGGCATAAAAGGTCAGCCTTGGCCATGAACCTTATCTGATATGTGGATAATCCTTGCTTCCTTTTTATTTATTGTGTATTTAATCTTCTAGTTTTGCCTGGTTTTCAACTCATTGCCCGTTTTTTTTTTTAACTTCGATTTTGCTTCTCGTCTTTGTTACGTTCGTTGTGGTTTATTTTTATTTTCTTTTGTTTTGCTTTTTGCCTGCTTCTCCCAGTTTACTCAGAAATTCATTATCCTGTTTTCCTTCCGAGTCAGAACAACTGCTGAAGCTAGATGGCTAGTGGTGTCATGGTAGAAGTGATGTCACTTGTTATTTGGGGACTTTTCCTCCACTCTAGGAGTGGAAACTGAGGACAGGTTAGTGACTGTGTAACACCTTTATTCTTCTACTCCTTATATCCCTCCACCAGCGTGCATGAAACATGACAACATACTGTACATATGTTGTAGAAGACCAGCCCAGCTACAGAGAAGACCCTTAGACACACAATGTCCAATAAGTACAGTTCTTTTCAACACAACACACAGTCACCAACCCTCAATTATGCTCAGTCCTATACCTTCCTCTTTCTTTTCTTCTGCCGCCTCCACTCCTCTCCCGCAAGCTCCGTCCTCTTCCACCTGACTCTGGCACTCCTAATGGAGTGAGTCGTCCCCTTTTATAAAACCCCCTGGATATGCTCCAGGTGCTTCGCAATGATCTTCTCGCGGCACTCCCTGGTGTGGCGGAAGTGCCACATGAGCACCCAGAAGCACTCCGGGTGTGCCTGGAACTTCTCCCGGCAGCACTTACGGTTGTGGCGGAAGTGCTGCAGTCCAGGGCGCCATAATCCTCCGGGCATCCCCTGGCGGTAGCCATGGGTCCCAATAGGGCCAAGACTCCAAGCTCCGATCTAGTGGCCCCGACGCAGACCAGGCCGGCTGCCCTCTCATGGTCCAGGAGAGGTATTGTCCCTCTCCTGGTCTTTCCAGGTGTCCCGGCAGCCATCTGCCACAATGTATACAGTGTCTTTTAAATTATAATATTTCTTACAATGTTATGACTGGCTGTTCAGTAAGCTTATGACCTGTGGACAGAAACTGTCCCCGAATCTACTGATGTGAGTGCCAATGGCTCTGTACAGTTTACCAAATGGAAGGATTGAGAAAAACAACTACACTGGATTACTGAGGCCTTTAACAATACTGTTTCTCTTTCTAAAGCAGCAAGTGTTGAATATTTCCACTTATTGTCAAGATGACATCAATAAAAATCACGTCAAACGAATATTTCCTAGGTTTGTACATATACAAATACAGGTGATCAAACCATCGATTCACATTTATAACCAGTTTATCCTAATTTGTGAAAAGAAAACCTAACCCTAGAATCACAGGGCACCAGGCTCAGAAGCACAAATACAACTAAAGTTCTGTATACAATAAAAACACGAGACATTTAGTGATGCCACACCATTTGAATGTTTTGGAAGGAATTTTGAGTTCTTGAGAAAAAGCAAATTTATACAATAGCAATATGTGAACCTTCACAGCAAACAACTAAACCTGGAGCTCAGTAGGTGCAGAGAAACCACAAGCTGAGCTCTTCCATCTTCAGAGCTGTCTAACAAAATAGGAAATATGACAAGATGATTTATTTGTGAGACATTACAACCTTCTAAACGTCTGGCTGATTAGGAACCGTTGCCTTGTTCGATTTCTCTCCTGTGCTGAGCGTTAAAAGCTTCCTACTCTTCTTTTGTAAAGGAATTCAGTGCATTGACTGCAGTTTTGCTTTATTCAGCAGTTTTGTGGCACTCTGGAAATGCTTTGATGAAGGGTTTACTTGCACAGGGGATGCTAGGGCTCTCACCCCACATGTAGATTTACTGACCGAGACCTCCTGGTTGATTGTGAGCAGCTGTGGTTTTGTCTTAGTCATATTTCTCAATAACACTGTGCACAGAACCACAGCAAATTCCTAAATCTTCGGAGATTACTCTGTAATTCTGACCTCCTTGGGAACCTCCTGAAGTTCTGCACCATGGAAATGGAAATATTGTCGATTACACCTTTGTTGAATGGTATAATAATAGCCATATTGAGGTCATTTTAGTCTGAACATCTCAGGTAATATGTTATAGATTACATTATGGTGTCAAAATGAGTGTAAGAGGGGTGTTCATTCTGTGTTAGCTGCGGTTCTCGGTTTAAAATGATGAAATTTAAAACAGAATAACTAATATCTGGCAGAGTGTGACAGAGAGCAATGAAGAGGGAAAATTACTGCAGCTGTGCTTGACAGGGTTAATGCTTCAATGCAGTACACGGGCACTACGAGCTCAACGATTCGCAAGTTAATAACTAGTGCAATGGCGGCACTCATTTGAAGTGCACTTGTTTATTTTTGATATTTTTACAGCCTTTTTTCAGTGCATGAGACATCCATCAGTTAGACACCTGCTTGTTAGTACTCATTTAAAATATACAGCAAGGGGTTGTATTTTTAACCTGCTGTGAGTGTTTTTCCACTCAAATATCTCCAAAGAAGTACAGGGGCTCTGTTAAAAGACATATAAAAATACAGCACTTTATATACTTTAAACAGTTGCCAGAAACTTTTATCCTCCAGTGCTAACCCCTTGCAGTCTGCGGGTAGGGCCAAGTAGATGTGTTATTGCACTGCTCTGCAGCAAAAATGTCTGAAACATCACCAAATAATCAAAACTGCCAAAATAGTTCGGAGGTAATGATATGCTCCATGGGCGCTCAGCACGCCGCAGACCTTTCTTCTTTGTTAAAAATTCACAACCTGTAACTATAACAGTGAAGAATGTGATGTACGCCTAAACTCAAATTAAATTCTTGCTGCAAACAATACCCAATGTATTATTCTCTATAGGGCAATTATGCATGCTTGAATATATAACAATAACACATTTATATAAAATCACAATTTTGTCATAGTACTTTTATACTTAAAAGGTCATGTGCAATGCAGCAGCATATTTCCATAAATATTACATAATGTGGCTGATATTTAGAGTTCTTGTTAACATTGTAATTATATCCCAATGGGACACTAAATCACATTGCAGGAACTAAGGAGCAATCCTGCAATCAAAAATTGCTACAAAGTCCTGCTTACAAGGAATTCAGTTTTACCTGAAAGATTCACTCCAAAGAAGCTATGTTTGGCACTGCCAGTGTCCTTTTCTTAATCAGTAGGCCATAGAGCTCATAGGCTTGAAGAACAATGATTTGAGATATAATGTGGTTGGGTGTGACAGACTGTGTCATAGATTTAGTTTAGGCCAGGGATTAAGAAGCTCTTTGTAGGAATTACATTCCTTTCTATAATGACTTTTTGTGCCTACCTCAATGGAGGGAGGAGGTACAGTGTTGCCCAGAAGTGCCGTTGAAGGTGGCTGGGCTGCTGCACAGGGGTGTGCCATGGGTGAAGGTAGCAGACGGTTGTGTGGGCTCAACAGGAATATCAGGCCATGGACAAATTGATAGGAGAAGGTGCCGACATCCTGGTATTGCTCTGTTGTCTGCAGAAGAAGAAAGTAAGGCTGAGAAGCCATCTAGGAAAGCGCTCTGCAAATGAAAGTGCTCGGAAAGAGAGAGTTCAGCAGGAAGTTACCCGAGTAGGGTTCAGGAAAGGTGACTGAAATGTGGATCCATTTTGCAAGGTGGTTTGTGCACAAGCGCAGGTCCGATGTCCCATATTATAGGGTTGTAATTAAGTTGATGTATGCAACATCATAAAGCATGGGGACATGCAAACCTATAAGTGGGGATGAGAGAGGTGTTCAACTGGAATTGGCTGCAGAAATTCGGCGAGAATGTATAATGGCACCATAGTGGCTAGAGAACAGAGAGTCTGTTCAGCTGATCGGTGTGTCGATCTCTGGCAGGATTCTGCAGGCTCCTTGTTAGCAGAAGAAGGATGTGCAGTGCTTGTGGTATAATCCTCCAATATGTGTGTTAAAGTGGAGGCAGAAGCCAGGGTTGAAACAGAGCTGCAGCTGCTTCAGGAATTCAACTAATCTTCTAGAAATGTTCTGATAGCTCCATGATGAGAGAGAAGATAGTGCTGTGCCTACAGAGGAAGTCTTCTAAACTATTGGTGAAGTGGATGAAGACATTGCTTCTGTGTTCTTAGCTAGTCATTGTCATCCTTTTTATTTCAATCATGCATGGGTGAAATATTTTTTTCTGCAGTAGGTTTCAATAGGATGTCAAAGTGAGAAAAGGAAGAAACTGGCTGTTCTTCATGTTAATTCATTTTTACTTGCACCTTATTTTTGATTGTGTCAGTAAACAAGAACTGATCTTACTGACAAATTGTTTGACACAAGATTGTGATTTGGCACAGCTGTAAATTCACAGCTTGTGTACTTTTTCAGAATTTGTATGTCTGTGTCTCTTCAATCTCTCAGTCTGGTCACTCGGGTATGACTGAGGTGCCATTGCACAGGGCACCACATTGGGACCTTACGCTAAATACCTCCAGGGGTGTTTCCTGCATTATGGGCTGGTTGGGCACAGCCTTACCTATTAATACGAAAACTAAATAATTAGCATTCTTCAGTAATTTAACACATTATTAAAATGTTTATAACAATCCTGAGCATTGTCCTCTTAAGTATGCAGTATTTTTCTGTAATTACTTATCTAGAATATAAGATTATCTAGAAGAATATTGCTTCTTGTAGTGTGTGGAAGTCTTCTTGCCATGTCCTTCAAGCCTATTTCTGATGGTGGGGCTGGAACAATTAGCCCTGCAGTCTCTGTACCCATGCATATGTGTGCACATGTGAAGATTGAACTTTCCAGTTTAGTGCTAGGTCTTCAAGGTCACAGTTGGTATTAAAATGTGGATCACCTGTTGCTCTTTTGTTGTTTTTTTATGCACATTTGAATTTCCTGTTGAGCTTTTCCAATTCGAAGCTATTATGATTTGCATTTAGTTTTTATTTTTTCCTGACCTTCCCTTGCATCTTTTAAGATCTAAGTTCTTCCTTTTGAGGTTTAGATAGATAGATAGATATGTGTTGAATTCAATTTTGTTACATAAAAATTATTTGGAGTGTATTTAAGAATGTTAAAACTATTTGAAGGCCTACTGTGGTGTCAATATTCATTTTTATGGGTGCCGACATTTTCTAGATCATGTTTGTTGTTTCTGTAGTTTTGTTATCTAAGAATCAGTGATGTGCAAAATGATTTCATCAATGTAACATTTTAGAGGTTCCACAATTCACTTCCTGTTCATCTGAGTTCGGATTAAACCATGATAGCTTTCGAATGTGTTCTTTAGTATTTTGATCTTTCGCAACAACTTCTCAAATATGATTTTTAAATGAGAGGACTGATATTCAGGTAATGAACTTTGGCTTTGTTAAAATTAACATCATCTGTTCCCTTCTATTAAAAATTCTGCTTCCTTCCACTGAGATATAATAGAGGGGCAGCACCACATTCCAGTAAAGAGGTACAAAACATCCTGTACCATTTATTCCCTTAAATGTAACTAGCCCCATCAATTTCAAAAGAAAAAGAAAGGAGATCAATATTAGGAACCATCTTCATTTTGATTTTTATCCACCCATTGAGGAGGACCGCACAAAATCAGAAAATGCTACCAAGGAAGCCGACATATGCTCCCAAGAAGCCAGCAGTATAATACTCCTGTTACAAAGAAGCACAAAAACCTGGTGTGAAAAGAACAGGTATGCATGTACATATATGTAATTAATGTGCATTAATCAAGCTAGCAACCTCAATTCAAAGCAGAGCTCTGACTATGTGGAGAGGCACTGCTGTGGTTTTCAATTTCAAATCAACGCGGTCAGGGGTCAACATCTGGGGCTCTCTTCTGACTACAAATAGTCCCTATGACCCCCACATGACCTCCTAGTAATTCGGAAAACGAAGATAGGCACAGGGGTGAGTGAGACACAATAATTGGGTTCAAAGTTCCTAATGTGCGAGTGCATGTTTATTAAAACAGAGTACATATAAGAAAGTGCAGTGCAGATAAAACAACGTCCATAAATACTCCCTTATAAAAAGAAGTACTCTTGTGGAGGTTAAAATAAAATGAACAATAATACTTTAAAAGGCCTAGTTTGAAAGATTCCAAGGCAATGGGTTGGGCTTCTCCACAGGTCCTTCATGACTCTCTCTCTGTCTGTCTCTCCATCGGGTCCACTCAGCTGGAGGCAATGCCAACAGTTGTGGCCACCTTCCACCGACTGCTGTCCTGCCTGCCTGCATTAGCTTTGACTGAGACATGTCTAGCTGGCCCTCCACCTTCCCATATGCTCTCATAGCACTCCCTGGATATTTGGGAAGCTCCAGTCCAACAGGTCAGCTGGGATACCCCTCAGATCAACGTCACCCACACTCCCTACAGGGGCCCGACCACACCGTCTCCTCTTTTCTACCGCTCGCACTCGCTCTCCTACTTTTGCCTTGGTGTTACACTTTCAAAACTTGTCCTCCCAATCATTTTCACTAGTCCCCTCTACTGCTCGGGCTCTCCTCTTTAAACTATTGGTGGGCATAGATGCCTAATTATGCACCTTGCGGCATTAACAAGGTAGTCAGCTGGGCTGTGAAAATCTGCATATGAATGCCCCATCAGCCAATCACCTCATCAAACCCTGGAGACGTTCCGCTACAGTGCTACTCACCTGCACCACACCCTCCAAGTTTAACCACCTTGTTTGTGTCTTATTTTATCCTCTGTTAAAATACGTGCTGCCATAGACCTCACTTCATGACAAACCCATCTGGGCACACAATGGAAACTTCTGAACAAATAAGATTTTCCTACAATAGGAAATCAAATTATAAATCTTATCGATTGCACTTAGTGTAGTGTCTTATAGAAAGGTTTTCATATGGTAACATTTTGAAAATGCAGTACATGTCAACAGATACTAATATTATTATATTATAATATCAGTCCCGCCCAATAGAACAGGATAAAACAGCCCCTGCTACATGGCAGTGAAAAGGTTAATTCTTGTCGAAGCAGACTGGCACAAAATCTTTTGGTATTTCTTGAAAAAAATGTAATTCTCTGTTATGTGTGAATAAGATTTTTATGATTCAGGTGGGGCTCCCACTGTGTTATTTATTTGTTCACTAGATATTCCTTTGTGGTCTCTGTATTGATTAGGAATTTTCCTTAAGTTCTGCTTTCCCTTCACAACTGAGCGAGCCCCAAGCCATTTGTTTTACCAGTTGGTGCAATCAGAAAGGTTTGAAAAAACAGCCAAACTTCCAAAACAGCATGGCATCTAAAGCTCAGTGAAGCAGCCCCCTAGGACGCTACCTAACACAAAAATTTCATGTGTAACGCAACTCCTTCTATTCTGGGATGGCAAAATAAGCTGACTGTTTATGGTATCCAGAGCATGTAAGCAGTAAGCCATACAGGTGTGTCCTTACAGGGAAACTCTCCCAGTTATTTAGTGTAGTGCTGCCAAAGTCAAATCACCAACATGTCTTTAAGGTAAAGTTTATCAAATGTACAGTGCATCCAGAAAGTATTCATAGCGCATCACTTTTTCCACCTTTTGTTATGTTACAGCCTTATTCCAAAATGGATTAAATTCATTTTTTTCCTCAGAATTCTACACACAACACCCCATAATGACAACGTGAAAAAAGTTTACTTGAGATTTTTGCAAATTTATTAAAAATAAAAAAATTGAGAAAGCACATGTACATAAGTATTCACAGCCTTTATCACAGCCTTTATTCACAGCCTTTATTTGCCTGGCTAACGCAAAATTAACAAAATTTTCAAATAACTAAATGATAGTCAGTTCCTATTGTACCTTATTAACCTCCTTAGTGTTACATTTTTTTCCTCAAAAGAAAAAAAAATGTAAAAAGAGTTGCATTTTCTACTGTAAAATGTGTAAAACACTAACAGTACAAAGTCAGAAGTGTAGAAATTATAATAATGATCAGGGCCGCTGCTGGCCAAATGGGTGCCCTAAGCAGAAATTTACTTTTTTGCCCCCTCTCCCAAATATTACGGAAGTAAAAATAAAATAATAAAAAAAACACCTACTATAGGGGCCAAAATAGAACTTTATTCAAATAAGGTGTGCTTAGCCTACTCTGCGTTCACCGTAAAATGCAATATATACGTTTATATTTTTGTTTATTTGTATATGTATATTATTAATATTAATTTATTATTATAATATATAAAAACAATTTTTTTGAGCAGCTGGGATGGTGCCCCCCTGGGAGTTGGTGCCCTACGCAGATGTCGTACTCTGTGTATAGGGAGTGGCGGTACTGATAATGATACAAATAATAATAGGAACAGCACAATGCATATGTGTGAGTAACGTGAGTGTTACTTTCGGATTCACCAGAATCACTTTCGGTTTCATTGACTGTTTCAATTTCACTACCTGAAGACAGATTCACTTTATCATCACTGCTGATGAGAGACGTTTCTTACAAGATGCCATTATGAGACTAGGAGAAGACTTGTATACATCATTGCCTGGGTAACTCTCGGACCTGAAGCTTACACCAGACACGCCTATACTGTTGACCGAATAATATTCAGCACTAACATTGTTGGCAATTTTACAGCCCGAGTAATCCTTAGGTCTTACACAAGATGTGTTTATACCATTGCCTGGCTAACGCTAAAGTGGTTAACATACACAATGGAACAAAAGCAGAAGCAAATCTCCTGCATCCATCCATTTTGGTACAGGCCAGTAAGCCTAAGAAGTAAAAGAAGCAACAATTATGGTCCCATCAATTACATTTTGCCATCAGCAAAATATGAACCACTGCCACAAGAAGACTTAAGGCTCCACCATGCAATGAGGTTGCATACCATCAAGCTGGCAGGATAGGACTACTTTGTTGTTATACATTTGTAAGGTACTTTTATTTTGGCAATTAAGAGATAATTCATTCCAGTTTGGATACCACGCCCTGGTGTAAAGTTTATATAAGGTACCTTACACTAACAAGAGGCTGTGCACCCTAGGTGCTGAAGGTGATATATCTATTGTTAATTATATTGCAAATGCATGTTTCCTTGTGTTGTGGCATATCTCCAAAATAAAGCCATTTCATTTGGATTTCTCTTGACTGCACTGCATTAGCCTCTATTGAGTTATCTTTATTCTATGTGCTCCTACCCAAGACACGACAAAGCTCTTTCGCAAGAATCAAGGAACTGGAAAAGGAAGATGCAAGGTAAGCATGTAGTTTTGTTTCACCAAAAAAATTTACAAAACAAATTGGATTTTTTTCCAGTAAAATTTGTGCTATTCACACAAAAAGAAAGGTGTTAAGTTCCAATCTGGAAGTGTTTTCATACATTAATTCCCCATGCATCTGCCTGTTATTTGGTATTTAAGTAAAAGTCACTAGCGCAAAAAAAATCTGCATATCCTTAACTAGGAGAAGGCATTTGCTATGAAATAGTGCAAGGATTTAGTGTAGTTAAATTTAGTGTGGGGGAAGCACAGTAAAATACAGAAGAGTACAATTAGGTGTTTCTTTGTGTGTAAAATATACATGTCACATTTTTAAAAAGCACTGTAATTTGAAATAGAAGCATAAATGGAATTGGTTTAACTTGTTTCTGGGTGTTTACTTGCTTTATGCAGCTGCAGAAAAGATCACAAGTAAATACAAAAGTGTGAAGGAGGCTTTAGAGAGAAATACTTCTTATTTCCCACCCTGAAAAACCTTTAAAACTCAAATAAAAGTGTTCTTAGTGAGTTTTGCATTTTCACAATTGCAAAATTGCTTAAAAAATTACGTTTAAGGTCTGTTTCATGAAACAATATGCAAATTGAAACTTAGCTGTTTTGCTCTTCACAAGTTATGTTATATTTTTGTAGCTGTATGGGATTAATAAAGTTTATCTAATCTAATCTAATCAAATGTTGTGATGCATTGTTTTAGGAAGTTATGTTGCATGGTGTCACCAATGTAGTACTTTATAAGCCAACGCTGCATGCTATGTGGCACCCAAAGATTGTTTGACGTTATTAAGCATTTTTAAGTAAAAGGTCAAAAACATGACAGAAATGAATTCTTATCGTAATAAACAAAACACTTTAAATACTGTTCTTTTTTCAAAATGTCATTTAAAAAAAATAAATAATAAATATTTTTGATACCAATTTGTATAGCCCAAAATCACATAAGAAGTGCCGCAACAGGATTTAACAGGCCCTGCCTGTTGACAGCCCCCCAGCCTTGACTCTCTAAAAAGACAAGGAAAAACTCGCAAAAAAAACCCTAGTAGGGAAAAAATGGAAGAAACCTTGGGAAGGGCAGTTCAAAAAGAGACCCCTTTCCAGGTAGGTTGGGTGTGCAGTGGGTGTCAAAAAGAAGGGGGGCAATACAATACAATACACAGAACAAATCCTCAATACAGTATAAAAATAAAGATATTACAAGTACAGAGCAGAATTTAACAGTAGATGATATCACATAATATGATTTGGATTTGTTTACAGTCCTGGAGAACTCAGCCATCAAGCTGCCTCCCCCTATTGGCCATTCCACAGCTGAAACATTGCTTGGCCAGCCAATCCAATGAAAGGACCCCTCTTTCCCACGATTCCTGTGATCCTCCATCAGGGATGACTTTACCTTAGGCAGGCAAAACAACTTGGCAGGTGGGCCGTGGCACCAAGTGCCATGTTTGAGTACCAAGAAGAGAAACAGAATAGGTGAGAGTTAGTAACAAATTATAACTATCATGTTACTTATGGGGTGGCGCAGTGGGTAGCGCTGCTGCCTCGCAGTTAGGAGACCTGGGTTCGCTTCCCGGGTCCTCCCTGTGTGGAGTTTGCATGTTCTCCCCGTGTCTGCATGGGTTTCCTCCAGGCGCTCCGGTTTCCTCCCATAGTCCCAAGACATGCTGGTTAGGTGGATTGGCGTTTCTAAATTGGCCCTAGTGTATGCTTGGTGTGTGTTTGTGTGTGTCCTGTGGTGGGTTGGCACCCTGCCCGGGATTGGTTCCTGCCTTGTGCCCTGTGTTGGCTGGGATTGGCTCCAGCAGACCCCCGTGACCCTGTGTTCGGATTCAGCGGGTTGGAAAATGGATGGATGTTACTTATGTTTTAGTGCTAATGACTAACAACAGAGATGCAGTCTGTACAGTTAATCAGCAGCTCTAGTCAGGATATGCTAAACTTAAGTAGTGAGTCTTCAGCCGGGATTTAAAAGCTGAGACTGAAGGGGCATATCTTATAGTAGCAGGCAGACCTTTCCACAGTTTAGGGGCCCTGTAACTAAAAGCTCGACCTCCCACTGTTATTTTATTAATCCTTGGAATCATGAGATCTTAATGTGCGCTCTGGTTTGTAAGTCATGATAAGTTCAGACAAGTAAGCCAGACCTTGGCTATTTAATGCTTTATGTTAAAAGGAGGACTTTGAAATCTACCATAAACTTAACCGGGAGCCAGTGTAAGGATTTAAGAACTGGAGTTATGTGTTCGTACTTTCTTGTTCTTGTAATAATTCTTGCAGCAGCATTTTGGATTAACTGAAGGCTATATAACGAATAGTTTGAACATCCAGTGAACACTGCATTGCAATAGTCAATCCTACTAGAAATAAATGCATGAATTAATTTATCAGAATCCTGTTTATTTAGAAAGTGCCTTAATTTCCCAACATTTTTAAGATGGATTTGGTTAGCTTTGTCCAGCCCTTCCAAGTTCATTTAATGTGTCACCATGTTGTCAGCTCCCACAACCGCACAATAAGCTGGTGCATAGAATACACTGATGAATGAAACAGTGCATGACGCCAGTGCTTCACCCCGTGTGAATTCTTATTGACTGAGTAATCATTTAGCTACTTTACACATTGGTTAAAAAGCAGATTTAGCAAAGAATAAAAAAATCGACAGAAGAAGAACAGCATGAATGAACAGGGCGTTCGATAAGCCTAGCTATGGTGCATGGCAGATAATTCTTGATTGCAGTAATACTAGTTCAGGGGTTTTTGTTTTATCGTTAGCAAATGTCTCTTTTCTCTTTTACCTGATAATAACAAACAGTAAGCAGTTAATGTTCTTTTAAGGGTGTCTGGACCAGCTTATCAGGATAGTCTTGGATAGAAGTTAACTGAGGATCTTCTGTTATGTCTATCTCTGGACATCTTTTAAATATCTGTCTAAGAGTTAATAGCACTGCTAGTGGCCTTTGGGATTTCCATTTTCCTCCATGCTTGTATTCTACACACACCTTTCCAGTTCCTTTGAGGAAGACAGCAGAACATTCTTTCAATTAACTCAAGTTCCCATTCCTCTTTGTTGTATGATTTTATATTCCCTGGGTATTTTGTGTGAGAAACAGGAGTGAATTATGGCAAAAGATCAAAAACCTTTAATAGGAACATTATATAATTGTCTGTGCAATCCTGTAACAGCATCATACATTGTGACAGGGCGGCTTAAAGCAGGTACACAAGTAACAAGGGTCTGTATGTGCAAACATTTTAGACGTTAAATGGGAAAAAATTAAATGTTTAGTTGGATTTTTGCGGTAAATGTACCAAGAATTACAAACCTGACAAACGTTTACTTTATATACACAAAATCAGTTATCTAGGTTGGGAATAAACTGGTAATTATGTTTGATGATACGAGTGACATGAAACTGAATTAGAGGCTTCAGTGAAGCTTTTCCTAAGCATGTTCTTAATATGTTCCTGCATAATTTTCCTCTTATGACCAGACATCCTCTGGACCTGCTGCCAAATAAACACTTGATCAGTAATTCAGATATTGTGAGTGATGACATTCATTACTGTCTTCAGAATGGTTCATACCTCCAACTGTTTGCTCTTTAGGTATACTATATGTAATTAACCACATATTGGGATAAATTGTATTTCCAGCGTTTTCTGTATGGACTGAAATCTTTTACAGTGGTGTGAAAAACTATTTGCCCCCTTCCTGATTTCTTATTCTTTTGCATGTTTGTCACACAAAATGTTTCTGATCATCAAACACATTTAACCATTAGTCAAATATAACACAAGGTAAACACAAAATGCAGTTTTTAAATGATGGTTTTTATTATTTAGGGAGAAAAAAAATCCAAACCTACATGGCCCTGTGTGAAAAAGTAATTGCCCCCATGTTAAAAAATAACCTAACTGTGGTGTATCACACCTGAGTTCAATTTCCGGAGCCACCCCCAGGCCTGATTACTGCCACACCTGTTTCAATCAAGAAATCACTTAAATAGGAGCTGCCTGACACAGAGAAGTAGACCAAAAGCACCTCAAAAGCTAGACATCATGCCAAGATCCAAAGAAATTCAGGAACAAATGAGAACAGAAGTAATTGAGATCTATCAGTCTGGTAAAGGTTATAAAGCCATTTCTAAAGCTTTGGGACTCCAGCGAACCACAGTGAGAGCCATTATCCACAAATGGCAAAAACATGGAACAGTGGTGAACCTTCCCAGGAGTGGCCGGCCGACCAAAATTACCCCAAGAGCGCAGAGACGACTCATCCGAGAGGTCACAAAAGACCCCAGGACAACGTCTAAAGAACTGCAGGCCTCACTTGCCTCAATTAAGGTCAGTGTTCACGACTCCACCATAAGAAAGAGACTGGGCAAAAACGGCCTGCATGGCAGATGTCCAAGACGCAAACCACTGTTAAGCAAAAAGAACATTAGGGCTCGTCTCAATTTTGCTAAGAAACATCTCAATGATTGCCAAGACTTTTGGGAAAATACCTTGTGCACTGATGAGACAAAAGTTGAACTTTTTGGAAGGCAAATGTCCCGTTACATCTGGCGTAAAAGGAACACAGCATTTCAGAAAAAGAACATCATACCAACAGTAAAATATGGTGGTGGTAGTGTGATGGTCTGGGGTTGTTTTGCTGCTTCAGGACCTGGAAGGCTTGCTGTGATAGATGGAACCATGAATTCTACTGTCTACCAAAAAATCCTGAAGGAGAATGTCCGGCCATCTGTTCGTCAACTCAAGCTGAAGTGATCTTGGGTGCTGCAACAGGACAATGACCCAAAACACACCAGCAAATCCACCTCTGAATGGCTGAAGAAAAACAAAATGAAGACTTTGGAGAGGCCTAGTCAAAGTCCTGACCTGAATCCAATTGAGATGCTATGGCATGACCTTAAAAAGGCGGTTCATGCTAGAAAACCCTCAAATAAAGCTGAATTACAACAATTTTGCAAAGATGAGTGGGCCAAAATTCCTCCAGAGCGCTGTAAAAGACTCATTGCAAGTTATCGCAAACGCTTGATTTCAGTTATTGCTGCTAAGGGTGGCCCAACCAGTTATTAGGTTCAGGGGGCAATTACTTTTTCACACAGGGCCATGTAGGTTTGGATTTTTTTTTTCTCCCTAAATAATAAAAACCACCATTTACAAACTGCATTTTGTGTTTACTTGTGTTATATTTGACTAATGGTTAAATGTGTTTGATGATCAGAAACATTTTGTGTGACAAACATGCAAAAGAATAAGAAATCAGGAAGGGGGCAAATAGTTTTTCACACCACTGTATGTTTAGAGTGTGCAAGAAGTCTTAGTGGAAAACGCAACCTCAGTGTTTGTCTGTATGGATCTGCTGTAACCTAGTCTGGCTGGTAGACACAGCTGCAGTTGGATTTGAAGAAGGTGAGGAGGAAGGCAGTCAGCAGCTGTTGCAAGATTGAGTAGTGAATTAAGGACATTAAGTTTAAAACTGAGATCAAGCAGATCTGAACCATCTGCAACAATATATTGGAATTTATGGAAATTATTCTTTCCCAGGACAGAGCGAACTGGTGAGCAATATAGTTTCTTATTGTGCCAATGGCAAAAATGGGTGTGAGGTCTGCAAAAATGGAATGCTGCCAATTGAATGATAACATAGTGCATTGCCTAACATCCACGTCATGTGACGCAGTGAGAGAAAATAATATGGCTGTTTTAGTGCACTTTAAATTGTGTAGATTTTATTGTTTGGAAGTAATTTTGGAATGATTGGTATTTACTTTTTCTTGTTTACTATTTATGTGATGTAAATTATTGGTCATGTGACTGCGATCATCATCCTTGTTATGTCATCAGAACCTCCAGTATCAGTTTAAATACAACCATGACAAGACTTCAGTTGAATAAAAAAAAAAATCAACAAGCTTTTAACATGAGTTTCTCCTCTGAGTAGGCCAAGTGCTAGGTTCGTTTCAGCTTTGATCTGTTTTTTAAACTTGACTTATATTACTAGTCTGCCCAAGGGTTTTGGTTGCTCTTTGTAATGCTTGATCTCCTGGTTTTGACCTTTCCCTGACGCTGACTATGGTTTTGGTTCACATTATTAACTCCAGGTACTACTCACTCACAATAAATCTGGAGATCTGGTATCACTAGACATGCAAGAACTGAAACAAAATAGCACTGGCAATAAAGGAGTAAGATTACTAAATGATGGTGTGATTATGTCACTGTTATACCGATGAAAATAATTATACAATATAACAAAAAAATTCCAAATGATGGGATCCAAATACACAATTTCTGACAAAAAATGGAAGAGAATACAAGAGTACAAATTTTAACACAGAACTTGAGAGATTATTGGTAATTTTCTCATTTATACTTGCCAAAAGCTATTAAATAACAGTAACTTATTTAGTATCAGTTAAAACTTTTATTAAGATACTAGAACAGTATACTATGGTTACTTTATGCACTATTTTATTACTGCTATGGTGAGTTCTAGTTCAGGCTCTGCTGACCTTCACAAAATGTCAATCAGTAAATTCAAAGGTTAGCTTTATAGATCAATGGCCTACACAAGCGATCACACCTTCCATGGTGTCATATTTTGCCTTTAACATTACACTGTCAGGATGAGTGTAATTTTATACTGTAGATAGGCTGCTCTATGCTACAAGATAGAGTTATTTCTTTTATGCCCCCATAAATGTGGTAAGATCAGGCCACCGTATGGCTCTTATATGTAGCTCTAGAGCAAATCTTCGTCCATGCACCCATGCGACCACTGCCAGACTGACCATGATGACTACAGCTAATGTTTTTATTGAGATACCAGATATACTTGATGAATAAGAAATAAAAAAATGACATTAAGGGTTTGAATTTACTGTAAGATCATTGACAAAAATGATGAAATTGATATAAGGAACACCTTTAAAGTCATCCGTTTGGTTTATTTTTTTTAATAACGTGATGCATTTTTGGATGTACTGCAAGTAGGTCAAGGGTACTATTTATCAAAGCTCTTAAACACAATAATCAATGACACCTAATAGTTCAAGGAGCAAGGCTTGACTGCACATAAAATGAATATTCCAGCAAAGCAAATTCAAGGATTGAAACAGAGACAAAGAAACAGAGACTCAAATCATGACAGATAGAAGTGCAAAGCAGCAAGCAAGGGTATTGATCTGAAGACTGAAGATGGAAAAGAGCCTTCAGTGGGTAACGTGAGTCAGATCTTTGAGTCTCTGCTTTAATCTCAGTGGTATTTCTGGAGAGAAAGGTAAAGGCAGGTTATAATAGATTCTTAGACATACAAACTCTTTATAGGAGGACATTTATTGAATGTACTGTCATTGAAAGAAGCACTACAGGATTACAAGACAGATTCAAGTGCCTGACTGGGGATACAAAATAGTAATACATAAATCAATATTTATTTTAAATAAAACCTCTCATAGACAGGACAACCATACAGTGCTTTATAAATCACTAAAAATACTGCATAGATGAAAACATTGCATACAGGACAGATACATTAAATAAGATACAAACTGGATGCCTTAAGAAAAACATATTTTTCCAGTTGGTACAACATAGTAAGAACAAAAATAACTCTTGGGGAAAAAAATGGTAAAGCAATTAATTTATTAGTTTCCTAAAATGACTCAGCGTTCTGATTGTAAGGAGCTGGAGCTTCAGCACCAAATGGATTACAATCAGAAGCTCCACATTAATTGAATTCTAGTAAATTTCAGAACAAGGATAGAGAGATGTTCATTACAGCACATTAGCATCAGCGACTTTCCTCCATACAGAAGGCATCCCAGAATTAAAATGTGATTTGCAAATTATTATAATACTTGGCTTAACTCACAGCCAGATCAGTACTGGCATTCTCATATGCAGTTGTAGTCCTCGATTGGTGAATAATTAAGTAGCTGAAAGTAAGGGTTTACAATTGTTTCAGATTGGAGTTCATTTGGAGATTTACACATACATAATTTTGTTCCTGTCTTCTTCCTGCAGATTATGATTTCTGTCTTTAGGCTGGTTGGTAATTACTATACACTGAATATTGTTATTGATATTAATTATCTGGCTTATTTTTTTGAATGTGCTATGTAACACAACCAGTGTGCGAGGATTATTGTGACTGACAGAAGACCATGCTCAGGGGCAGCAATGAGGCAAAACAGAGATATCAAAAATAATCAGACAACCAAGAATCAAAGGGTAAGATGTTAATCAGGAATCAAAGATAAAGCAAAAGATCAAAACCAGAAATCAATCCTAACAGTAGGGCCAACTCAGTAAATAAGCTAGCTGCGCTAAAGAAAAAATAAAATGCAGAACATGCACTAAGACATAAAGCATGGCAAAGCCGTTACATATATAAGCATCACTTACGTCAGGGGTGTCGAACTCCAGTCCTGGAAGGCCGCAATGACTGCAGGTTTTCATTCTAACCACCTTCTTAATTAATGACCTGTTTTTCCTGCTAATAAACTTCTTTTGCCTTAGATTTAATTAACTCGACTCAGACCCCTTAGTTCTTTCTATTTCCTTAATTAGCAGCCAAACAATAACGAGACTCAAAATGAGAAAACAGGTGACCAGCTAACCACATTATCTGAACATAAAGAAAGGTGAGGGTCTCGGTGAGGTTGATTTCTCAGGTCAATAATCAGAAACAGAAAATCAACACTTTGGGAAATGTCTGCTGTAGCTTGAGAGCAGTAGCAAGCTATGGAATTAAGTAACGGGTTTAATTAACAGCAAGAATTGGCTTCTCATTAAGAAACTGGTTGGAGTTTGAAGCCCCAGTTTAGCTGGTCATCTGTTGGCTCGTTTCACGTCTCATTTCTGTTTGGCTGCCATTTAATGAAGAAACGAATCAATTCAGAGGATGGAATCCTTAAAAACAGGGCTATTAAAAGGAAGGGAAAAGGAGTTAATTAGCTGTGAAAACTGGTCACTGATTAGGAAAAGGGTTAGAATGAAAACCTGCAGCCACTGCGGCCCTTCAGGCCTTGAGTTCGACACCTGTGTCACCAGTGAGACGATCAAGGGAACATGGCTTTGCGTAAACAAAGAAAATCAATAAACTTTAACAAACCAAGTCCATCCATCCATTATCCAACCCGCTGAATCCAAACACAGGGTCACGGGGGTCTGCTGGAGCCAATCCCAGCCAACACAGGGCACAAGGCAGGAACCAATCCCGGGCAGGGTGCCAACCCACCGCAGGACACACACAAACACACCCACACACCAAGCACACACTAGGGCCAATTTAGAATCGCCAATCCACCTAACCTGCATGTCTTTGGACTGTGGGAGGAAACCGGAGCGCCCAGAGGAAACCCACGCAGACACGGGGACAAACCAAGTGTAAATCTTAAAATAGAAAACTGAATGTTTAGGTCAAAAAACAAAAAATGCACAAAAGCACATGTCTAATTAGTGTTTATTACTGTAAAACGTTAGCTTCCAAATATTTCTTTTTAAAACAAAATAAACCTATATTTAGCATTATTAGTTTGATACTCCTCACATAGTACAGTTTCATTTGGTAGACTTTAAATGCTAAGGTTGTTTTGATTAATTTTGTTAATCCCAAGGAGAAATTCAGATGCATACAGCAGCAAAAACATAAAAAAGAAGGATACAGACTCACAGGACAGATAATACAGCCAATCAATCAATCGATCGATCGATAAATAAATAAATATTGTGCAGAAATTTCACAATGAACTTAAAAAGTTCATCAGGATGAAGCACTGAATTGCCTGATAGTAGTAAGCAGAAAAGCCCCCCAGAGGCACTTCTTAGCACACAAATGTGTAACAAGCCCAAGAGAGTGCCTCTCTGGGGTGGATGGAGTGGATTTTTTGTAATGGTATCAAATTTTCCCATTATTTTTTTTTCCACACCAGATTCCTGTATGTCCAGGGTTTGCCTTGCGATGGAGCAGGCTTTTCTAATAAGTTTGTTTAGGCATTGAGTATCTTTTGAGCCCAAGTTGCTTCTCCAGGAGACTGTGGCATAGAACACCACACTGGCTACTATGGACTGATAAAACATTTCCATCAGCTTGCTGCACATATCAAAAGACCTGAGTCTCCGTAGCAGGTACAGTCTGCTCTGGCCCTTCTTATACAAGCCACTGTATTGTAAGAATAGTCCAGTTTGTAGTTCATTTGACTCCCCCAGGTCACTTCCACGATCTCTCCCTGAACAGTGACTGGTCTCAGAGTCTTGCATGTTGGAAGTCCACCACCAGTTCTTTTGTCTTGCTGATGTTGAGCTGTAGGTTGTTTTCCCTGCACCACAAAACAACATCCTCCACAAATTTCCTGTACACTGACCCATCTCCATCATTAATGCAGCCTATGATGGACGTGTCATCTGAAAATATCTGTAGGTGGCAAGTGCTGCTGTTGTTCTCTTCTACTGCGCATCTTCATGCATTCTGTATCTTTGATGAAAAGTGTAATATCATCATCACATTTTGTTCAAGTTCTTCCCGTATGATCACTTTATCTTTGGGTATTTCTGGAGATGAATAGTCAGGAGTTCAATACCAAATGTGAAAAGCATTGGCGGTAACAGGCAGTCCCTTTGGATTCTATGTTCAAGTAGGAAATAGTCAGAAGTTGTATTTTGTTATTTAAAATCTAATTGTATTTGTCTAACACAATTATATGTAGAGAGCAGATTGTAATGAAGTGCTTAGTTACAGAAGGTCAAGAAAAATATAAATCAGTTAAAGCAAACTTCTGGCTGGAATAAGAGAGCTGCTACTGTCGATCACAGGCTTGTAAGTGGCAGTAAAATGGTCAGATCTGCTCAATTGTACCGCAGGTTTACATTTAAAGATGCTGACATTTGACAATGCTAGAAGTATTTTCAATCTGATGTTCCCCTGGTTAAATCATCAGCATCCTAGGGTCAGTTGATTCATTCATTAGAATATTAGTACAGAGGGAATCACTTCTGTTACTGAGATCATAAACATTAATCATTATGATGAAACTTATCACTCAACGACTAGATAACACATCCATCCATCCATTTTCCAACCCGCTGAATCCGAACACAGGGTCACGGGAGTCTTCTGGAGCCAATCCCAGCCAACACAGGGCACAAGGCAGGAACCAATCCCGGTGCCAACCCACCGCAGTAGATAACACATTTTAGTTTTAATTTTAATGCGCTTGCTTTTTTACTATTTCTCATTCACTTATTTCCAGTCTCTCGCTAGCCTTTTCCACTCCGCCTGATTATTTCAGCTGGAAACCCATCCAGCACCAGAATAACATCTAAAATAAGAATGATAAACCAGTTCTCCACAAAAAACAAATGCCATGCTGAACTCAGTGTGACTCGCCATGTAAAAGTTCATCCAATGTATTTAAAAGTGGTTGAACGTTAGATATTTATGGAGGCAGGCCAGTTCCAAGTCCTTTCTACCTGATCTTCGCTCTTTCCACCTTCAGACGAACTGCTCCTGCCATAAGGTGCAACAGGCAGCAGTGATCATGGTTGTTTTGTCTTGGTAGAGCTCTATATTACTCTTCTGTCCCCTTTTGTATTCTTTAATGTGTAGACTTTGTCAGCATGCCTCAAATCCCAATCTTACCACTGTTTATAAGGTATTTTATTTTATAACTTCTCCCCAGCTTCCCTTCTACATCTATAACATTAGGCAATTGTATAGAGTAAAAGGACAAGCAGGAGTCAAGTTACAGCTTAAATAATGTATTATTGGTAATATTCATAAAATAATAACAATAAGCAAAGTACATTTGAATACTGGCAGCCATACAACCTGATAAACGCTGATGTGTAGTTTCAGGCAGCACACAGACTGGTTAGTTATTTAAAATGTCTCTAGTTAAGACTTAATTTTATGGCATTCTTCAGGACAGGCTGCATGCCTGTCTCAATATGGATGCTGATTTGTGAGTCTCAGTGTGCTCTTCTTTTCAGTTCATGGTGTGTGAGATGCTCCTTCATCATGATGGTGAGAGAGAGATAGGGAGGGGTAAATCAACCGAATTTATGCATTATTTTTCCAAACCCTTTCACCAATAGAGCGTTGTGCTACAGAAGGGCCTCTGATTCAAACCAATCCCAAACAGCCATACTTTAGACCAATGGGGGTGCACAATACCTTTCACACCTACCCCCAGAACCATTTGTTGAGCTGATGCTTGCCAGCTAGGTAATTTGGCTTTCCTATGGGGGTTGATTGAGACAGTCCTTGCAAACTGGTTATAGACACTTCCCCCGACCCTGTCATAAAATTCCTTAATCAGTCCTAAAGACTGGGACGGTTTTCTTAAACATCAAACCATTGCTGTTCTTATCAATGATATAACACTAATATTACATTGCTTTTTCTAAAATAAAAAAATGACATACTGTACAATATATTTATCAACTTATATACAAAATTTCACACCACAACAGCGGTGCTACCAGATGAGTACGGGAACATTTAATATATGCCACTTTGTGTTCTCAGGGTCTCTTACATTCTCAGACTTCGTCAGATCCTTCCTATCCTCTTTTTTCACTCTGTGATATCTTTCAGGTTTCACACCTCTTCCAAAAGGCAATCAGGTCAGGTGTGCATCTGCAATTACAACAGCATATGTTTAATTTAAAAATTAATTTAAAATTGGTCATAATAAGCCAGAAACAAATGTTAATATTAATAATTAATAAATAAATTCATTAATAATTGTAAAAAAAAGAAAGGTATCCCAAAAAAACAAATAAGTGAGAGAGAGAGCTTCTATAAAAGGCAGCTACCATTGTGATTCCGCAAAGATAATTATCCACAGAGAATTGTAGGATAAAATCTACAAATGTAACAAACACAACCATACTGTATATATTTGGTCTGAAGCCAAATTTTCATAGTAAAGTAAATATATCTTCATTCAACATTATCAAAATCATTTTCTGAGTTCACAGATAGTAGGGTCTCTAGAAGTTTGGATACTGTAGAGATGTATATTATAATAGACAGTTTGGCAGTAGTGTTCTTCTTCCATTAAACCACATTTGACCTTGTAAAATATATCCTTCTTGGTAAAACATTGCCCAGGATCTTAACACCATTATTCAGTAGTGAGATTGGTCTATAGAATGAACACACAAACAGGTCTTTATGCTTCTCCTTTTGAAAGATAGTACCATAGATACTCGCATATAAGTCGAAAAATTTATGCCTTAAAATTCATTCAAAAAAACAGGGTCGACTTATCCGTGGGGCAACACAATTGTCCATAGAATTTGGGTAATGACATTGTACACTCAACGCTTCACGGTGTTAAGTCACCGGTCATCTGCCGTTTCCCATGGTCTTTGAAATAATTATAAGCCAGCAATACTATTGCTAAATAGCTAGTTTTTTTCTAATTTCATTAAATAATTCTTTAAACTGTGAAGTACTTGAATTTGAGCATTAGCTTTTGCAGGTTTTGAATAACAAACGTACCATTAGCTGCCACGTGCAACCAGATTTGGAATCAAAAGAACCAAGGCAACGCACGCTATCAATGCGATGCAAGCGCAGCCCGCGATTCAAAAAATTTCTCTGCCTACCTGTTTGTCTGACAGTAGCTGAAAAGCAGCATCAGGAGAGAGCAGCCTGAAGTAGTCCAGCAGCGGGTGATCTGTCATGTCCAACAGCAAGCCATGCTGTCTTGTGAAGTCTGGTAGCCAGTTCGGCTCCCACGGATCAATGTCTGGGTATTCTTCCCACACGAATCTTGCCGTAGCTGCATCGGCTGCGCAAATGCATTCAGCTGGCAGCCAATCAGCTGGCGCGGCATCGGCTGGTGTCCGATCAGCTGATGCCGGCTTCTCACTCTCTTGCTCGATTCCTGATCACTGTCAATAAAATCTGATTCTGAAAAATCAGAGTCCGACTCAGCGAACATCGTCTGCCGAGTGTTTTCTTTTCTGCACTTGCTTCGCTCCCTTGTGACATATCGATGTCATCTTGCCTTTGTTTACATTTCACAATTCACGCACACGCAAGGATTAGTTGCCGAATCAACGAGTCTAGCATTTCTCCAAGCACAGAGGGAATGCCTGTGACGTGACAATGAGTTTTGTCGCCATTAACAGCTGATTGTCGCCCTCTATCTCTGATAGATGTCAAGTTTTACCCTCGACTTATACGCGGGTCATAACAAATTTCGTAATTTTTGGCTTAAAAATACACTCGACTTATCTGCGAGATCGACTAATACGTGAGTATCTATGGTAAGTGAAACCTTTTGTATTTTTGATTAAATGTTATCTTCCTCCGCTTTCATAAACATAGCAACAATCCCTGGAAGTGGACCTCAACCCATTAACACAGAATGACAATTTAGCAACACAAATGCCCTAACCTGCTTGTCTTTGAAATGTGAGAGGAAACCAGAGCACATGGAAAAACAGCCATATGGAGACAGGGGGAACATGCAAATTCTACTCAGGGGCCTTCCAGGATGTGAACCCTAATTTCTTTGTTTCACTACCACTACAGAACAAATGTAACATCACATTTTATAAAATATAGTTGTATAGCCATCTGGACCTATGGCCTAGTAAAGAATTTATAGTATCTAGGATTCTGAAAAGGCCTGATAGTTTCTTCAGCTCTTGTATGTGTGCATATAGACTTATAATATTCTTTCAGTAGTTAAGTTATATTCTTTGTAGTTGATAACTTCAGTTCCAGCTTTATTGTAAACTCTGCAGTCCATTTATAACTTTCTTTTAGTGCCTTTGTTGAGCTAAAACCATGAAGCCTTTTCTGCTAATGAGGATTTCACTTTTTAATTTCCCCAAAATTCCCCATTTACTTAATAATATTGAATTTAGTTTATGATAAAATTGTTTTAAATTATCTTTATTGTTTTTTTATATATACAGCATATATATAAATCCAGCATCTGTCTGTCTGTCTGTCTGTCTGACTGCTTTTTACGAGAGAACTACTTAACAGATTTAGATCGGGTTTTTTTCTATAATTTGCTTGAACATTTTGTGATTTTGCGACTTCTCTCATTGCGTTAAGTATCATAGTTTGCTTACGGTATCAAATTGTTTGCATGAGTCTGAGAGAGAGGCAGCAGGCCGAGGGGAGGGGGGGGGCGAGCCCTCCTCCTCACTCACACACCAGCTTCTGTTCGAGTTGCTCTACCTCTTGCCACATGTTGGTCCGTACCTTGCCTCTGCTTAGCTAGTGATACCTGTATGTTCAACAGACATTATCATCTACAGATTGTTAAGGAGTAACATTTGACGTTTTTGAGAGAAAGATCAGAGCTACATGTGTTTTAGAGTGTAGCTGCTGATTGCCGGAGACATCACGGTCACGTGCTTTTCTCCCCACGCAGGGGACGTTCTCCCGTCAGACCTCAACACGATCAGATACAGTGTCAACATTTGACGTTCAAGTGTACCTACCTTTTGCTTGGCCAGAATTACTTTTTTTTTTAAATTGATTTTTAAAGTTTGTCCTGTTTCACTGCTACATAGGCAGAGTCGCATATGGTAGACTTTAAATGAATAACATTCATTTGGCCTATAACTTGTTCCCCCTTTTTCTTTTCTATGTCCTGCAAGTGCAGCAGGGATATATATGTGACAGGAGGCTGATGATGTGTCTTGTAATTTTTCTATATCACGCTATTCTGTTAGGCTGTTGTTTGATAATACAGTATAGACATATGTTATATTCAATGTAAAGGTGTTTTATTTGTAAAATGTAATTTTATATATAACACCCCAATCACACTTAGTCTGGCTGGAGAGAGTGAGGATATATTTAATGGGAGGCTGATATTGTGTTTGTTTATTTTTCTGTATCATCCCATGAATAAAACCAGAACAGCAATGTAACTTTGGTGTGGTCCTTTCAGTTTCCTTTTCACAACTCAGGGTAGTGGCTGTGTCTCAGATGCAGTGGCCGAGTGAGGACCTGCTACACAGGATCTAGTAAGAATGGTGTGACATAAAGATGAGTTGCTCTGTTTCATTGTTGACAGTGCTTAGCATTTTTTTCACAAAATGTTTGTCTTTGTTTGACTTTTTTTTTTTATTACACAGACACGTAAACTGTTCAGTCTGACAAAATGATGTGGCAGTAAAATGACTGAAAGATGGGTGAGAAAGCCAGAAAGCAATCAGGAGTCAAATATCAGAGCGCTGATAACATTTGTTAAAAAGGATACAAGCCTACTGTTTGAAAATAAACCTGATTAGACACGTGATCCAATGAAAATGTCCTTTGGGTCAACTGGTTATGAAGGCTGCTTTCTGTTATCCACACAAGATTGAGGACATGGATTTGGGCCCCAGGAGACCAGTGATGACCGCTCAGGATGAGAGCCCCATCCGTTTAAAGAGAAAGTGGTTTCTAAAGAGTTAATGCTTTCTCAGATGTCCACAGATTGACAGCTTACCTCAAGAGAATTCCATAAAAAGCATAGAGAGAACATTTATTTCATTCCATGTTATCATGTTCATTCCGTCAGTACTTGGAAATTGCCTGTCAGTGCAATTTAAATCTATAAGAATATTTCGCAGACTATTTAGTGTTTTTGGTTCTGTCACCTCAAGGTTCTTAGTGATACTTAAACCACTGAACTCTATAATAATACTGTAATGTGCCTTGGGTAAACATACAATAATAATTGTTTTTTTGAATTCCTACAAACATTACTAGATTTATGACATTAATATTTTTTTGCCCAAGTTACCAGGTATCAGTGTAGCCTCAGCGTTGCAGAGTCTATGAATAACAAATTTTTCTTAGGCGTCAGGTGAGAGAACAGAAAAGGAAGACTTATACAGTTATAATGATGAAAACAATGGTAACTTCCTAAAGGGAAATATTAGTTTCACATATACACATGCAGTTTAAAACCAAATTTTGTAAATTTGCTTCATTCAGTTGTACAGTGACAGGGAAAGATAACCGTTATACTGGTAATTCAGGGTGTCAAATGTTAAGCACACATGCCTAGAAAATATCTTCACGGTTCTCACAAGGCAATACCACTTAGCAATAAGAGAGGGCACTGTTGCCAGCACATTCTCCTTTTGTCATCTGAAGGATGTCAACCAGAAGATGCATGGCCACACTTCCTCTTCAGCCCAGAAAGGCTAGCACTTCTGGGGGGATTCCTCCATATAAACATGACAGCCACCAGAAGTGGGAATTCAATTCAAACCAGCATATGGGGGAGAAAAAGGTCCAACTCAGAAATTAACTGAATGACAAGCCTTTTTATGTTTTATGGCAGACGCTGTCATTTTAACTCTTGTTTCCTTTCCTTTCTGGCTTTTGATTAAACGGTGTTACCAGATGTGGTACCCCAACTCATCATGCTGTTTTGTTTTTGGTCATTACATCATTTTGTCACCTGTTTGTGAAGTGGCAGGGAAGAACTGGAAGCTCCAAGAAAAAGGTAATGTCTATGAAGGTGACCTGAAATGTACCACAGAAAGCTCAACCCCATAAGGTCTTTGCATGTTAAGTGACCCAAAATGAATATAAAAGGAGCGAGTGCAAGAGATTAGCGAGGATGTCTATCTAGGTGAGTTGAACTCTAAACAGTAAAAAGTCTTCTTAATCCTTAATATTAGGGCAAGAGAGTTTGAAGAAGACACAAACAGACTATTCTGCATTGACTTGTGATGCAGTGTGCAGGAACAAGCTCTATTCACACGACAGAGGCAAATCATAACCTGTTTGGACTGTTATTTTGCTTCAGTAAACACCAATGGTTTCTTTGGAATGGATAAAATCATTTCACTGGGGTTGTCTTGATTTCTTCTAAGGTTTCCCCACCCTGTTCAACACAAAATCAAACCAGCGGTACCCAAAGATTCTCTAAAGAGACACAGTACCAAAGGAGTCCAGTTTTCGTCTCAGGTCACTGGATAGCAACCATGTCTCACAACCATTTAGCAAAACAGGAAGCACTAGGACTCTAAAGACTTGGACCTTTGTTCTTTTGCAATGATATCTGGAATGCCACACACCCCTTCCCAGTGACCTCATGACCCCCCCATGTTCTCCCAATCCATCTACTGATTTCATAGGAAGAGTCACCAGAGACATGAATGTTACTGCCGAGGTGAGTAAACCTCTCGACACAGTCAACAGACAGACACACTGCTGATGGCTGTACCCAAGAGGTCATTAAAGGCCTGGATCTTGGTTTTTTGTCCAGGACACTTGCAAGCCCAGACACTCAGACTCCTCATTCAGTCTCTCGAATGCCTGCAGTTTCCATTGACTCCACAAAGATCACAGCATTGTTGGCAAAGTCAAGATCAGTGAATCTTTCTTCACCAACAAATGCCCCAAACTCACTGGACCATACGACCCAACGCAACACCCAGTTCATGCAAGCATTGAACAAGGTAGGAACAAGAACTCCCCCCTGATGAACCCCAGAATCAACTGGGAAAAAATGAAGAGGTTTTGCCTCCACTATGCATAGTACTCACAGTACCACTGTATAGGCCGGCCTTGATATCCAGCAACTTCAGGGGGGATCCTGCAAAGTCCCAGCATGTCCCACAGGGCAGCTTGATCAACTGAGTCTAAAGCTTTACAAAAATCGACAAAGGCTACAAAGAAACTCTGCTGATATTCATGTTTACAATCAATGAGAGCCCACAATGCTAAGATGCAGTTGATGGCAGACTTCTTAGGCATAAAACCAGATGGCTCCAGTCGCTGGTAGATGAGCAAGTGATCACGGATACTATTGAGGATGAGCCTAGCAAGGACCTCACCCAGCCCCAAGAGCAGTGTTATCCCCTGTAGTTGCTGTAATCCACCTTTCCAGATATGGACAACAAGTCCCATTTTCCAGGCAGCTGGGATAATGCCCATCTCCCAAATGGAAGTAAAGATTGCTTGAAATACCTAGAAGACAGCCTTACCACCAGCCTGGAAAAGTTCACCTTGGATACCACAGATACCCTTGGATACCCTACCCTCAGCTGGTTCACCACCTGTGCAATCTCGGTGAGACTGAGTGGTTCACAGCTAACTGTAGGATTATCTTCAATAACTGTGGACCTGTAGACCAGTCACAATAGGGACAATTTAAATAAAGCTGGTATGCATGTGCCAACGAGCACAAAGATAATAAATCATTGGTCGGATTGGTTATGTATCAATCAGCAAGCATTTGACCTGTATCATGTTGATCCATTGGACTGCTAGTTATCTTCATGATATTCTTTCATGTGAGCAACATGCTTTCATATGGAATATTCACAATCATTCATGCTTTTTAAAATAAATTAAAAAGATCAGCCTGTGCTTTTTGATGGAAATGTGCATTAAGAAATTCTTACATACTTGTAGCACATGTTCCATCCTGTCAAAACAGTTAGACCTGGCAGTTTTCAATAAAAAGTAAAATTATATAAAAAAACACAGAATTTTGAGTTTAGGTACCCCATCTGGATTTAATCAACTGTACTGTGAGTGACCGTTAGCTTTTATTACGAGAAAATAATCTTTGTTCTAAACAAGAATGGGAACACTGCTGTTTTTTGGGTTGCTGCTGCTACCTCAGTGATTGGTGGCCATGCTGTCCTATTAAGTTTAGAGTTTCATATCAACAGAGCACACTGTGTTAATTCGAACCTTAAATGTTTACTTGAATAGTGGTGGGAGAGAAGCTTCAGCATAGAGGCCCTACAGATTCTTTTGCCATTAAAATATTCACATTACTAAGTAATTTTTTGTATCCTGTAGAATTTCCCAAAGGAATTACCAAACAAAAGAAATCCTGACAAAAGATGAAGAACTTTAAATGCTGCTGACTAGTGATAGACCAAGTCTCTAGCAGTGGACATATGAAAAGGAAATATTCAGGTGGCACCAGGAAGAGACAGAGACACGTGCTATCGGAAATATCGCAAATACCAATTTTTGGTCAGAAATTCCACGTGGACTCCCTACGAATTCAAAGCTACAAGTCAGACAATTCAGGGAAAATAAAGCAAACCAAAATCTCTCAGTTGACCGTTTCCTATAGTTTTATAAAATAAAAAACATAACCTGGTCAGCCAGAAATACCATTTTTGTGAGTCAAATTGCACTTGGAGCAAAGGAATGCACAATTATTAACTTTATTTTGTTCTTTATTTCCATGGAAAATGCTGTTTATATTCAAATGCTTTTTTAGCAGGTGAAGTAACAAATCAAGAGCGATTTTGTTTTTCTATGACCAGAAACCTGTGTGAATGCACTGAAGTTGGAAGATGAATTGTCACAAGTCGGATTTCCTGATACTCTGCATGATTTAGGAGAGAGTCCAGAAGCCTATCAGGATGGAAGGGGAACTTTAGACTGTAAGATGGCAGCATATTTCTTTTTTTCCCTCAAAGCAGAAGGACCCCGTTTGCTTCCTTATGTAAAGAGGCTATGGTGGCGGTTGAGATTACTTACCTGGTAAAGCTTGCATCATGTTGCCCATATCAAGGTGAAACACTGGAGGGCTCTGCTCTTTTGCCCAGTTACTTTGGGTGCACACGATGGTTTACCAATATGCCTGCCACATTGTGGCTCCTTTAAAGTAGATGGGCATTAGAAAAAGTTCTAGTAAGGAATCCTTATGTCTAAAGCATTCTGTCATGGACTGCTAGACCTACTACAAGTTTGATCAGAAGAAGACATTGTGGCAAACTTTTAACTGGCAGAAGAAACAGGCCAGGACTGTTGAAGAGTAAGACATGAAATAATTTAGTAGCTCTAGTAGATGAGCAGCATTCTTGTTTTATTAATTTTTATTTACTTGCTCGCTTTTTCTTCCATTAGTGATTCTGTTTCAAATGTGTACATTATTACTCTTCTTAATCTTTTTATGTTTTCATATTTGGTATACTTACAGCAGGGCTATCAATTACAAATTCAGTTGAGCCAGATTTTCAAACCAAGAAATTTAGCTGGGCCAGACATTTTCAGTGGCCAGTAAGCAGCAGGTAATGACAAATTTTAAATCAACACAAATTAATGCTTTTAAAAACAATTCATTGTTTCCCTTTTACATTTGGTCATGTCCGACACAGACACATCAAAAATGTATAAAAAAGCTATAACTGAACAGAATCTGAGTTAGTAGCAACACTTTTTTCAACTTTTGAAATAAAAAAAAATAAACATTTTGCTCACATATGACCCAGACACATCTCAAAGTGCATACAATCAAAAAAGTGCACAGAATTAACAATAACTTTTGTTTCCCTTTTGAAATATGAGAACCTTCCCCAATTTAAATGGGTGGTCATGACAGGTAAGGGATTTTCTTTTTTTTCATAGAACTTAAACTATTTCATTCACACGGTTAAATTCGAGTTCCACAACAAAGCCTCTCTTGTTGAAATTGTTTCTCCATCCACACAAAAAAATTACCTGAGTAAATGTTTAAGTGCAAGGCACCACGTATGGCGTGAAAGTGGATTGGTACATTTATTTTAATGATTTGCCTTTAAAATTTCTTTGTACAGAGTTCTTGGGTGTCAAGTAATGAATTATTAATTATAATTATTACTATTTTTTACTAAATCTTATTTTGCATGTTTCTTTGTTGATGAGCTCCCGTTGAAAAATGTATTCATAAAGTAACAGAACATATTGTGCACATGCCAAAACGACTGAAGTAACAGCTAACAAAGTGGCTTTTTTGATACCTTTTTAACAAAGTTTACTGTCTGCCGTCAATCACAGAACACCCCGGTAAAACGACTGTAATACAACTTCAACCTTAAAACGCAGACTCCATCCCATCACTGTGCATGACAAACAACGGGCAGGCGACTGCTCATACATGTTTACTGATGGACAGGCTGGCATTTTGCATGGAGTATACGTTAAATCAAATGAGAAATGGTATGCGAAGATGCATGAACACAAATAGATCGATGATAATCACACCTTAGTGTGCCACGCCAGATCAGAAGGGACAACTGAATTCTACAGGGCACAGATATATTCATAACAGGGGACCTATATGATGGGCAGATAAATTTCAAATGTTTTACATGCCTTCCTTTTATTTCTGTACTAACCCCTACTCTCTCTTCTGTTTCCTTTTCCGGTGTCCTTTTGGTGGTGGCTTGCACCACCACCATCTACTCAAAGCACTGTGATGTTCTAACAGTGATGGATTAAAAGCCAGAAGTCTGCATGACCATCATCATCAAGTCCTTCCGTGAGAACCCTAAATACAAAGAGGACTATTTCATTTATGTTAGGTAGAATGCCCAGAGGGGACTGGGTGGTCTCGTGGCCTGGAACCCCTACTGATTTTATTTTTTTCTCCAGCCGTCTGGAGTTTTTTTTTGTTTTTTCTGTCCCCCCTGGCCATCGGACCTTACTCTTTTTCTATGTTAACTAATGTTGTCTTATTTTAATTTCTTATTTTGTCTTTTATTTTTCTTTTCTTCATTATGTAAAGCACTTTGAGCTACTTTTTTGTATGAAAATGTGCTATATAAATAAATGCTGTTGTTGTTGTTGTTTTGATGGCCAGTTGCGTCGCATTTAGTATTTTGTTCATTATTCTGGCACAAGTGTAACCATTTACAATACACGGCCGTCCCATCAGCAGCACTGTGTACTTAGAAATATTTCCCCTCGCGCGTCTCCAAGTCTGACGTCATTTTCACCACAACTCCCTCACAACCAATCTTTATGCGGCTCAGGGGATATGCAAGAGGGAGCCCGTACCGACACATATGTTAACGCCATATCCACTTAACAATTAAAAAAATGGCCTTTTGAATCTGTTACAATATAATTAGTTTAAAGTTTCAATGATTTCATTCGCAACTGGCAAGCTAACTATTGATAATCATCAAAGCCTATTTTTGGTTGCATTTGAGACCATTTTAGTTGCGGTCTGGAGCCCTGGTGGGACCATGGGCTGGGCCACTCAGAGTTTGCCTCTGGGCCGCATGTGGGCCCGCAGGCCACCATTTGAATAGGCTTGGCCTACAGTATTGAAGATGTCCAAATTACTTCAAAATGCAGAAAGATAAAAACGTGTTATGTTGCATAGGGAGTATACATATGCAGGAATTTTTCTTCTGGTTTAATTTAATATTGTATATGTTACGGGTAAAGCCCAAATAATTGGATAAGCCCAGCATTACCCAGGTAAAGCTTGCTATCCAGGGTAAAGCTGAAATAAAATGTGACTTTCTAACTTTACCCGGGTAATCTATTTGGATAATGCGAGCTTTACCCAGGTAATGCTGGGTTTATTCAATTTCTGGTTCTGCCCGTAATATACACACACATAACACAATTATCCCTTTTGCTTTCACTTCAGTACGGAGCCCACTGGCAAGTGGCAGATGTAACGTGGGTGACAGAAGCCAGGGTCAGGACTCAGGTATGGCACTATTACAAAAGGAAACCCACAGCAGCAAAAGACCCATATGACAGTATGGGTAGTTTGGGACTATCCATATTCTAAGCGAACATTATGTCCTGTAAAGATATAGGAGACAGTACAAAATAAAAGGGTTGTGGACACAATGGCAAGACAAAAAGAGGTCAAAACCAAGCAAAACGGATTTGAACTGGTCAGTTTAGCGATAGACTCCAGGTAAGTGTGTCTAGGGGCTAATGGCAGATGTGGGTTCGATAATGAACGTCAACTCCTGGTCCAATCTGTTCTTTTATACATTCAGCACTGCAAGAGGCAGGATTTCTGAGCTGGATTGTTTCTAGGATTTGTAGATATCAGAGTCCTAGTTCCATCTTTGACATTCAAGTGCATTCTTTCATGTATATGAAATCAAAGAATGATTCATGTAGATTATATATAATGCACAAAAAGATCAGAGGCTTAAGCCTCTGAACCAAAACATTATTGCTTCCATCGTTTTACTACCTCAGCAGAGCCGCCAATAAAATCCTGTAACGCATGTGCATTACAATCCTTATTCATATACTCCAAGGAAAAGTGACCGAGGGAGTGAGTGTGGAATGCGGGATGTACTCCACTTGCTATAGCTGAGGGTAGTTTATATACCCACCCACATTTTAATATGTCGTAACCTGACAGATGTTACAGGGGCCCAGAAGGAAGCTAACACGATTTAATGACAGGTAGATGGAATCATGGAACTTGGCATATGTGGCATATTCATTTTAAGGGCAGGTGCAGGAATAACAGAGTATCCTGACCCCCTCAAGTTGATTGCCTCTGTTACCCTACATGAGCCTTATAAAGGATTCTCATCATTTCACTTTCAAAATGGAAGTATTTAATTACTGCTGTTCAGTAATCTGTATGAGCACTGGGCCTTAAGTCACCTGTTCCATGAGTCGTTTGTGGACTCCAACTAAAGAGGTACAACACCCTGTATTACTTACGTGCTGTATGCCATTATCTTGAAAATCATCCCTAAATATGAGTTTAAAGGCTGGCACTGACTAGGAAGTACTGGTTCTACAGTCCGGAGTTGAGTTAAGTAAGAAGAAGTTGAGCCAGAATTGCTGCAAGATGAAATGGAGTGCAATTTCAGTGAAATCAAGAAACGAGAATGTGTGACCACTTATTAAACTGACTGGGCCAAAATGTATGAAGGGGCAGATAGGCAGCAGGCCCTTTGTTTGTGTTCTGTTTATTTTATATTCTGTGCTCTCCCTCAATTGACACGTTTTCAATAAATGGTCAGTTATGTTAAGTCTCAATGGCTTTATTCCAAGGGTGCCATCCTAATTTTCAGATATGATACACATTTGGAAATTATTTGGTATCAAGGATGTTTGGCTTAAAAAAACCAAAAAAAAACTAGCATCCTAATGTATCAAGCAAAGGCTAAAGAACAGTGTAGACAATAATTTCAAAGATTACACTCTCAGCTTGGATGGCAGGGGTAAGGTGGAAGGTGGGGCATAACTCTGATTACCTGCTCGGAGGATGTGTCATTTTATTATTTGCAAATAAATCATTCAGAAATTATTCCATCCAGAGTATTCTATTACTGCAGCACAAGTGATTTATTAAATGTGTATCTCTTTCGACTGAAACTGAGTTATTACTTTAAACTGTATTCAAAAACCATTGACCTATAAAGTAAAAATCTATTGAATTCAGAAACAACCGGAATCATTTTCGATGCAAGTGTACGGTCTCCACATTTCCTTTGTAGCTTTTACAGGAACAATAATAGGTGACTTCATGAGGGATTGTTGGGGGAAAGCTATTGCCCTCTGAAAGATTAGTTTGTGTCAGGTGAGACTCTTTAATAATATCAAGTAACCATGGAAATCTGTTTCACGCCTCTGATGATTGCAACAGCAGCACCTGACTACCATGAAATGCTGAAACATGTTTTATTAAATGAAGGGACTTTTTACCAATTCGATTTACTTTCAGAAGGCAGCAGAGGATATAACAGGGATTATTCTGTGTATCTGTGACCCAGGAACAGCAGATCAGCATGTACTTCAATAATCCCCTCGTGAAGAATAGCCCCGGTCTGAAATATATCTTTTGATAGAATTTAGTTATCAGGAACAGGATATTCACCTTTGGGTCTAAAATGACATATCTGTCCTCAGTCAGCTATTAACACTTAAGGGTTCAAGTTAATAAGAATTGTACAGCCTATACATTGATACTGTAAGGCTCGCGTAATTAAATGGCTTCTTCTAAGTGGCAATCAGTAACAAGCTAATTGAACTTGATTAAGGAAAGATTTTACTCTTGATATGTACAATACATATGAGACTAGGACAGTAAGGGCAATAACACTATTGGAAATGTTCACAGATAAAGATTTACAGTCTATACCCCATTGATTATGTTGATCTCTTAATTTAAACTTTTTTGAAACCCTTTCCAGATCTCTTTGGGGTGCTTTTCATTTATGCTTTTTTGTAAGGAGTAGACTTGAGCTCTCTTTATTTAACAGCATTTCAGAAAATTGAAAAATTAAGAATTTATTGACGTTAAAAATTATTTGTGGGTTCAAACCATGGAATTTTCTTGAATGTCCGCTTTCACTATCGTCCCACCTCATTCACGTGTAATCATTGTTATTCTAGTCCACCGCAGTGAAGAAGCTTCATTAATTCACAGTGAAAACTAAGATGTCAAAATATACAAATGTGATCAGGGCCACTTTGAGGAAAAAATGAATAAATGATTATCAAATAAAGTAGAGCTGATTATATTATATTATTCTTCCCTTTCTTCATCAATTATTGAAGCTTCATAATTCAGTCCAGGGTCTCGTGAAGCTGGGGTCTGTCCTGGGAACTTTAGGCACAGCCTAGGGGGGCACCTCCCTGGACTATGGGACACACACACATACTGTACGTCCATACTCACTCCGTTACCAGATGCCTAACAGCCTAAACTGAACATCTTTGTGATGGATGGGAAAGTTTAGAGTTCATGGAGAAACCCCCGAGTAGATAAGCTTACAAATAGCACCCTCATATGTGTAGCTTGTGCCATGTTCTTCTGATCTGTTATACTGTGGATACTTTATAAAATGCTGCATGGAATTTGAGTTTGATGTACTGCAATTTCAGTAATTTAAGTACTGTATAACACTTAAGAATTAGAGATTGTTTGTTTTTACTTATAGTTTGTACTTACTTCAAAAAAGTAAAACTCAAAATTTCAATAAGAACAACCGTGAGGCAAAATCAAATGGGATATGTGACGACACCTTCAAACGAAGCTTTTGAAATTTAGTCACTCACCGTGCCCAAGAAATTCATGTTGAATACGGCAGATAAGGATGATTACAAAAAAAAAATCGACTAAAGTCGAGTGTGGCAAAGAAAGAGTTAAGGGCGTGATAGCTAGGGGACTAAACTCTGTGGAGCCCCCCACCACCCCTTCCCTTGGTGCCGTAAGTATGTGCTTATTTTGTTTAATGCC
This sequence comes from Erpetoichthys calabaricus, assembly GCF_900747795.2. NCBI lineage: Eukaryota > Metazoa > Chordata > Cladistia > Polypteriformes > Polypteridae > Erpetoichthys > Erpetoichthys calabaricus. The sequence continues at coordinate 62,338,054 of NC_041399.2, read as the reverse complement.
TATAATCCAGGGCTACTTGTCAGCATTTGACTTTCGATCAAGTATCCAGCCATCTTCTTTGATGAAACAGGGAGACAGACGGCTAGCAGACAGCTTCATGCAGCACCTTTAAATCAAAGACGTTACAAAGCCAATTGTAGAAGACTTCACATCCTTTGATCACAGCCACACTAATCTCTCTGCTTGTGTTCTTTCACAGGGATTTACGGACACTTTTCAAAGAAAAACAGAAGAAGCTTAGCTCATTCTCAGCCTGGGGGGTCACACATTTCTCCAGGTCTTAATGGCCGACTAACTTTTTAACCTTTGCTTTCATCTTCTTTATTGGCAGCTTTTTCTCACCTACTGTTGTCTTTTCTCCTTTCTTCTGCCCTGGCTTTGTTCTCTCAATGCTCTTTTCTTTCCAGTTGCAAAACTGATGAAGGCTATAAATTGAAAGTGTTGTGTCTTTAACCTTTCTAGCATAGAAAAAACCGTCAACCTTTGTTTTTTTTTTGCCTTTTCAGATGTACACTGACACAGCATGTCACTTACTTCATTGGACTTTAAATGTTTTGTAAGAATGCTTCAAGGCATATCTTTATATTAAGAGGCAAAGAGAAGTCATCAACCTCTTCTTCAACTTTCTTTATGTTTTTGTATTTGCTACACATACGGTAATATGGATGTGCAAATTACATTAAAAATGCAGTTAAAATAATAGCACACTAGGTTGCGTAGGGCATATGCTTATGCCTTAATATAGTAACCTGCCACCTAATTGGGTAAAGGAAGATGAAACATGGCAACCAAGGTTTAGTACATTCGAGCCAATAGCCAACTTAAGAGAGGAAAGTAAAAAAAGGTGAACAAAAACAAGAACTCTGAACTAAGTTCTTTGGGTTCCTATCTTTCACTATAATGGCTTCAGCAGTGGTTTAAATTCCCAAGCTCCAGTGTTTAAGGTCCCAGAGTATTGCCACTGCTTTATACTCTAGTATTTTATGCCCCCAAGCACACCACTTACAATCTTAATAAACTGTTCCAATGTTCCATCCCTGAAGCACACCACTGTTATCCTTCTAAACTGCCCCTTGAACATGCCCTTGGTCCACGTAGAGGAGCCTGCTGGTTTGAAACCCTTTATTCGTGAAGTAATACCTCTTGTGGCAGACCACGTCAACACAAGCTTCTCTCTATCACTTCTGCTCTTCCTTACCACTGAGACAGTAACTCGTGCTTCACTCCTTCCACACTTTTATACAGTTTTCTTGGTGGGTTCACCTTTCAACTTGTATTCTGCCAGCTCTTTTAGAATCATACCAAATCTTAATAATGCACCTTGTCTCGTATTCTCAGTGGTAACTTGGATGAGATGTTACACTATTTATTTTGGTCAAATTTAATATTAGATTAGATAAACTGGTATAACTTTAGATTAGGTGTCCCTAATCATGGTGTATTTACCTGTTGTGATAGACAACCGGGGATCTTTTCCCACCGGGAGGCCTGGAGAAGCAGGGGACTGGGAGAGGGGCAATTCCAATCCCGGGACGCAAAAGGGCAGCCCTCCGGGATTGCATGAGAACCATGGAGCTGGGAAGCTCAACCTTGTGGGGACCCGTGGCCGCCACCAGGGGGCACCTAGATGGTTCAGATGCCATGGTATGCAGCACTTCCGCCACTCCAGGAAGTACTGCAGGAAGGTCATCACATCTGGGGAATTATAAAAGGGGCCACCTCACTCCATTCAGGGAGCTGGAGTTGGGAGCAGAGGAGAGGGGAGGAGGAGGAGGAGGAGGAGGCGGTGGCGGCGAGGCAAGGCGAGGCGAGGCAGTGAAGTAGAGAAGCGAAGGACTGAGCCTTGTGAGTTTATTGTGGCTGTGTTGTGCTGTAAAGAAGGAGCAGAACATAATAAATGTGTGTGTTGTGGACATTCCGAGTCTGTCTGTCTGTGTTCCAGGCGTCTTTCCACACTGAATAATTACAGAGTAACTAAGTGTAGTTATGTTGTATTTACCAGCTTTTCAGCATCACAAAGGGAAAGGCAGGGATGGAGTTTGGCTATGTTTCGAAGATGAAGAAATGCAATTTTACAGAGGTGATGGACATGTGTATCAAATGACAAATGGGAGTCTGATTTGACACTGAAATTAGTAACAGAAGGGGAGAAAGTAATGGTATGACCAGAAAAGGAAATAAAATTTACAGAGGAACGAAGCTGATGGGGGGTGCCAATTAAAAGAGCTTCAGTTTTGGTGCTGTTCAGCTTAAGAAAATTCTTGGACATCCAGGCCTCAATCTCATACAAGCAGGAGGAAACAGTTGATGGAGGCGTAAGAGAAGTCGAATCCAGTCTCACATAGAGCTGCGTATCATCAGCATAGCAATGGAATGAAACTCAATGCCTGCAGATTATGTGACCCAGGAGTAGCATACAGATATTAAAAAGGGTCGGCCCAAGGACTTATCCTTGTAGGACCCCATGGGTGACAGTGTAGGTACGAAATTTAGCATCCCCCAGGGTCACATACTCAGTCCTCTCTGTAAAATAGGACTCAAACCACTCCAAAGGAATGCCAGAAAGTCCAATTATATAGTGAAGACAATGGAGGAGAACATTATGATCTACCATATCAAATGCAGTTGTGAGATCCAGAAGGATAAGGAGTGATGGAGAGCCCTGGTCAGCGGCCATCAGGAGGTCATTGGTGACTCTGACCAGGGCTGTCTCTGTACTGTGAGAAGATAGGAACCCAGATTGAAATTTTTCAGACAGATTGAATTTTTTGAGGTGACTCTGAAGCTGAACCAAAACAACCTTTTTCAAAACCTTAGACACAAATGGAAGGTTGGAAATCGAACGATAGTCTGCCAACACTTCAGGATGCAAAGAGGATTTTTTTAAATGAGCTCTAATTATTTCAGTTTTAAAGGCCAGTGGGACTAAGCCACTCTGAAGAGGGTGATTAATGATATCAGCAATAAGAGGGCTTATGTCTGATACATTAGCTTTTACCAGAGGAGTAGGAAAGGGGTCCAAAGAACACGTTGAAGGCCTCATCCAGAGGCCCTCAACTTCTTTACCTGTAGTACAAAAGAACTGGGAGAGGCAGCCCATTGGCTTTGATGTAGAAACATCCAGCGATGGAAGGCTGGAAACAGACAATGAGGAGCGGATGGTGTCTACCTTAGATGTGTAATATTCAATAAAATTATTACACTGCTCCTCTGTGGAATTATTACAGGCGTAGGTATGAAGACTGAGTAAATGATTTATCACAGAACAATGTTGGTTGGAGTTTCCAGGACTGTTATTAATTAAATTTGAATAGTATTGAGATCTGACAGTGGTCAGTGCTCTGGAGTAGTTTTTTTGGTGTTCTCAATAGGCTAATTTGTGGACCATTAAACTGGTTGCAACGAAACTCTGCTCGAGGGTTCGCCCAGCTGCTTTCATCTGTTGAAGTTCACTTGTAAACCACGGGGCAGATTTTACAAAAGAGACCATTTGTGATTTAACTGGGGCATGGGTCTCAAGGATGTTCTGGAGCCCATTGTTGTAATAATCAACTAATTCACCGACAGAAGAAAGATGAGGGGCAATAGAGAAGTTCTTAATGTCAGCATTTAAATTAGTCGAATTTATTTTTTTCAGGTTGCTAAAACGGATACAGCATTGTGATTTAGAGTATCTGCAGTGGGCTGGAGCCCTGCCCGGGGTTTGTTTCCTGCCTTGCGCCCTGTGTTGGCTGGGATTGGCTCCAGCAGACCCCTGTGACCCTGTAGTTAGGATATAGCAGGTTGGATAATGGATGGATGGATGGATTTAGAGTATAGTGAATATTTGGGTAAATCCATTGAGACAATTTTGTGATCAGAAACACCCAGATCAATTACTTGGATGTCAGAGATACGGACTGAGTCAGTAATAACTAAGTCGACGGTATGGCCCTTGTTGTGAGTGGGGATGTTGACAAGCTGCCTCAGATTTAGGCAGTCCAGAAGATCTAAGAGCTGGGCAGAAGAGTAACTGGGAGGTGTGTCCACATGAATGTTCAAATCTCCAAGAATGAATACATTTGATGATGTTGCACAGAAAGATGAGAGCAGCTCATTAATTTCCATAAAGAAATCAGGGTGTTGTTTTGGTGGTCGATAAATAAGAAGTACAGTTATAAAAAGTGGGTGCTTGCATTTAATTGCCAAGCATTCAAAACTTGAGAATTTAGGAAGGAAAGAAATGATAATTGGAAATCTATATGATGGATTACAGCCAAACCACCACCACGACCAAAGCTGCGGGTCTTTTCGAGGTAAGTGTACCCAGGAGGGCAGGACTCATTTAAAACTGAGTATACCTTAGATTTATGCCAGGTCTCAGTCAAACAAATAATGTCAATCCCCCTGTCTACAATATGATTATGAATTAGACAGGATTTATTTGTCAGGGACTGAACATTAAAAAGTTCAACTTTGATGTTTAGCGAGGTGTTGCTTTTAGCCAAAGGACAAAGAAAGCTGATACCCACTGCAGGCTTTCTGTCTTGCCCAGACCGGTGCCGAGCAATGCTTTCAGTCTCCAAAATAGTGGTGCTCAGATGACGTGTTCGGTCTGCGACGGGGTGAGCTGCTGCTGACCACAAAGACGGAATGGAGCTCCCAGTCTTGATGTAAACAAACTGCCGACCAGACGCCCTATGAACGAAGAGGGAGCGATGGAGGAGTCCAAGTTGTTTAATGACTGTGATGTCTGATGGAAGGCTGTGGTTGCTGAGCTCCAACAGTTGCGATGGCAGATACCAGAGCAGGCCAGCAAGTGGAGGAGATGTGGTCCCGATGTAAACAGTCAGCCATAGTCCCTATGTGCACAGTTGGACAACAGTGGTGCAAATTGCAAAGGACTCCAGCAGTAGGACAATCACCACGATCCCCAGCGACAAAGCCGACATCCAGGAAATGTAATAGCGAGCCAAACACTAGCAGATGAAATACGGGCAATTACAATCGACTCCAGAGGCCTTACTTCAGATGACAACGTTAAAAGGTATTCCACAAGAAATCCCAAATGCCATCCACAGGAAACTCAAGCATTATTAGTCAACTGAAGATCGATAGCAGGCTGACGCCGATGACACAGCGCAAGTTGGACCAACAACTGCTGCAGGTAGGATTTCTCCCAAAAGCAACAATATTAAGCGCAGTAAGGCGTAAATTGTTGACAGCAATTTACAGCTGCTGGATGCTAAAGATCTGTATAATATGTAGAGAACAGCTAGAATCAATAATGAAATAAATAATGAAAGTAGCAAAAGTAGTGAGGAGAAGCGGCGAACAACCAATGCCTGCATTCTCTCCCACTGTATCACGCGATGGCTGACCAGTCTCACACATAGGTACTTATAAACATTGTGGAATAACAATTACAATTGAGTACTTAAGGATAGCATTACACAGTAAGTACAAGGTAATAATCTAAGTAGATAGATCTTTATTGTCATTGTCACTTTTACAAAGGAACAATGAAATTGAAGGTACCTAGTTACTCTGTAATTATACAGGTAATTACAGAGTTAGTACAGCATAATAAGGGACACCTAATCTAAAATGATACTGGGGAAATTAAAATTGCATACGGTAGCAGAATATAAAAAACAAAGATACAGACTCAAACAATAACAAATAACAAATGTGTAATTGTATAGAAATTGCAAAGTGAACTTAAAGAGTATCAGCAATTAGTTTGGGATGTCAGGAGAAAGCATTGAACTACCTGATAGCAGCTGGGAGAAAAGATCCCTCAGAGGTTCTTCTTAGTACACCATGGACGAATGAGCTCTAAAAGTGCTCTAAGTGAGCGCCTCGTGGAAGGGATGGAGAGGACTTTCATGATGGCATCCAGTTTTACCACCATCCGTTTTTCTACAGCAGCTTCCAGTGTTCACCTTGTGATGGAGGAGACTTTTCTGATAAGTTTGTTTAGGTCTTTTACTTCTTGTGAGCTCAATTTGCTTGCCCAGGAAACCACAGTGTAGAGTAATACACAGGCTCCAGTGCCGGATTAACCAATAGGCACATGTAGCATATGTTACGGGCCCCGCAATTTCGGGGGCCCCCAAATGGTGGACCCAATATTTAATGAAAAAGTGTAGCATTGAAAAACTGGTCTTTAAAAATATTATCTTTAGGTTTTTAAACTGTAAATTTCTTACACAACAAAACTTTAGGGGCCCAACACATAAAATTCACATAAATATTATAAGATTCTTATTATAATCGAGAGTAAAATAATTATTTAGTCCGGTTTGAACTGTTCAGAATCTAAACTTCAGATTATGCAGACCAAAAGGGCCCCCAAATTTGAAATGTGCTACGGGCCCCCCAAAGCTCTTAATCCGGCCCTGACAGACTCCTACAGACTGATAAAATATTTCCAACAGCTTGCTGCGTACATCAAAAGACCTGATTCTCCTTAGCAAGTAGAGTTAGCTCTGGCCATTCTTATACACCATTGTGTTGTCAGACCAGTCTAGTTTGCTGTTTATGTGACCCAAAGGGTACCTGTAAGGTCTGCATCACTTTCACGTCTTCCCTTTGAATTATGACTGGTATCAGAGGCTCTTTGGCACGCCGGAAGTCCACCACCAGCTCTTTCATCTTGCTGATATTAAGTTTCAGGCAGTTTCCCATGCACCATAACTCAAAGTCCCCCACAATGTTAATGATACTGTATACTGTACATACCATACATACACAATTATCTTTATTGCTATTTTCCCTCCACTGAGTCAGCGACTTAACGTGGTGGAGTGATTTGTGTGGTCAGTTATCATCTGACTATGCCGTCAAGAGTCGCCTACTTTGGTAGGGCCACCCAGCTCAGCAAAGTCAGAAGTGGGGTCCTCACTAAGACTGAGTCAACCACCCCTACTCCATCCCACACTGAGTCCATCCAAAGTTGTGCAACTACCTGCCATCCCTCGTTGTCCTGCACACGGCTTGCCATGTGGAGTCTCAACAGGAAGTGTAGTGGTACGATTGAGGCTTGTGCACCTTCATTACCGCCGATATCCTGATCTATAGTGATAGACAAGACATGGAGAGAACAACCATTGGGCGATGTTTTTAATTAGGATGCTCTGCCACCAGCATACACACAGGTAGGGGAGTGTCAGAGATGGACAAATGGAAGGACAGTGTCATCATCTGATCTACCGACAGTCATGACTGATTGACTTTTGTTATTTTAAATTCTCTAAGGAGTTACTGTAGAAGAAGAATGTTCTCCTCAGCACCATGTATTTTGTGTGTTTAGTAAATTAGAATTTTTATAATAACTATTTTGTAACTTGCCAGTGAGAGACGCTTTGGCTTATGAACTAACAAAAATATGTTATTCCAGGTTTCAGGAGAAATAGTGTCCAGATGAATAAAATGTAAGCTGTTTCTTGTTTTTCCCTTTCTCAGAGTGAATGTTTCAGGGACAAGGTCACAAGGCTGCAGAAAGTACATGTGGTTTATGCAAAGGCGTCTCTCCTGTGCTTAGCTTCCAAAACACAGATAATGCTTAGCTCAACAGACATATTGTTTAACTTTACTGTTTTGATAAGGATGTTCTTTCTGTCTTATTAATCATGAGATGCTGAAGTATAAAAAACCCCTCCTGGCTTTTAATCAGGGTTCAATTGAGCTTTGCGGCAATAAGTTATGATCTTTTGAATCTCTACTTACTGCGACTCCGAATGAATAAATAAAGTGAATTGAGAAAATATTATCTGTCTGCTTTCCAGTGTGCCTTTTTCGTCCACATTACCTTATGGGGTTGGCAAAGAGATGCTGATGGCAGGTGCGGCATCTGTGTGATGAAGGACTGAGTTAAAATTCACCTAAGTTCAGAGGAAAAAAGATAAAACACATTTGTAAAGCAGAGCTGAAAATTTCAGTAAACATCAGGGTGTCATATTAGCTTGGGTTGATCTTAATCCTTTCAAATATGAGGGACCTTCAAAACGTTTACACACTTTTTTTAACTTTATTTATTAAGAATTTCAAAAACAAATTACATCACTTTTCTACATAGTCACCTTCCTTTGCGATGCAATTTTCCCAGCGTTGTGCCAACTTTTTAATGCCATCAGCAAAAAAAGGTTTTTGGTTAAGCATGTAGCCACTGATACACCGCTGCTTTCACATCAGGGTTCTTTCTTCATTCCTCATGGTAGTGGCTGCATCTGGACATCTGGAACATTCTGCATCTGTCACAGTAATATGTCCATTTTCAAACATTTCAATCCACTCATAGATGACTCTGCGAGAGAGAACTTTATCCCCATACTGTGCACATATGCGGAGATTAATTTGTGCTCCCGGCATACCTTCTGCCTACAAAAAGTGTATGACAGAGAACTATTCCTCTTTGGTGCAATTTATAAATTTCATAGCCATCTTCACCACAGGGTCACAACTCTTATACTAAACTGCAAGGGCAGCCAGCTTCCCAGACAGAACTAGTCACATGACACTATCAGACACAACCAATTACTACTCCTCCCGCCTTCACCGTTTCCAACGAAAATATAAAAGTACGGAAACTTTTTGAACGACCCTCATAGATGATCTCAGAAAATCATCCAGACCTTACCATTCATTTTAATACCTGGTGCTCTCTTGAAGCAAAAGCGTCATCAGAGTGGGTAGGCACTCGTCACTGATGACAGCACACGTTATCAGTTCAGAAAACGGGATAGAGAAGGGTCTTTGACAGAAAACTAGGTACAGAATAATTAAAAAAAACTGAACAAAGGCAAAGAAACAAACTGAATGTCTGTCTTCATAAGGTATAACAGCATTGACCATATCATCTAAACATATTCTGAATAGTTGAGATACCTGTAGGGCTTCATTTTTCAAATCGGATGAGGAGACCTCACTTTACCAACAGACTAATATACAGTACACACAAAAAGCAACCCAACATTATTTTGTTTGATACTTATAATCTCATTGTACAATTATTTTATCTCCACTGAAGTTTTTAGTCCTCAAGTTTTGTTTGTAGTGTCACAGTTTTGCTGTGCTATGCTTTAGGCCCTGGTTTTTCCCATTTTAAAGTTTTTTGCTTACATTCATAAGGCAGTTTTAGATCATGCCAAACATGAGTGACTACTAGAACATGCAATAGCTGAATATCAGGGAATAGCACATATCAAAAACTGTAAAGAAGAGAGACAATAATAGCCAGCATGATTAATTCTTTTTTGTTTAAATCGGCACTAATAACAGACTGTGAAGGTTAGTATGGACAAATATGAAAGACATAAAAAAATAAATAAATTGGTATGCATTCCACATTCAATTTTCAGGAAAATGAGATGGCACAAGCAAATGTTAATACACTAAAGAGTCATACAGAGAAGTGTGATGCAGGCACAGTTAGAGGTCTACAGGCATCTGAAAGTTTAATCTGCAAGAAGGAAAATAAGGCAACATGTTCTGCAAATGAGACATTGTTGAGCGTAACTAAAGATGCTCAAAGTCACCCAGAAAAATTTCCATGCAAGAAAATTTTAGAAACAGGCTAGAGGAGTCCAAAAATGTAATCTACTTTAAAAAAAAAATTGCAGGTAATTAATTACAGTAAGTTCTTTTTATAATATTAAGAATTTCAAATCCACATCTGAGGGGACAAGTCATTCGAGTTCTGTTCATCAGATCAACTGTTTTAACTACAACTTACAAAGCCTGATCTGCCTACATTCTAACAACAGACGTTTCCTTCTCGTAGCCCAGGGGTGTCCAATTCAGGCCCTGGTGGGACGCAGTGCCTGCAGGTTTTCATTCTAACCTTCTTAATTAGTGAGCCATTTTTGCTGCTGATTAACTTGTTTTGCATTAGTTTTAATTGGCTTGACTCAGACCCCTTAGTTTTTTATTTTTCCTTAATGAGCAGCCAAACAATAATGAGACACAAAACATGCCGCCACATGACTAGCTAACCTGAAAATAAAGAAAGGTGAAGAACTCTGTCATGTTGGTCTGCTCAGGTCACCAAAACATCTTCACGGTGGTCTTAGAAAGAACAAAAAATCAACAGTCAGCTGTGCCAGAATGAGAGCAGCAACAAGTCATGATATTCAATAACGGCTTTAATTAACAGCAAGAATAGGCTTCTCAGTAAGAAACTGGTTGGAGTGAAATTGGCTGGAGTTTGACATTCCAGTTTAGCTAGTCATCTGTTGGTTCGTTTCACATCTCATTTCTTTTTGGCTGCCATTTAATGAAGAAACAAATCAATTCAGAGGACTGAAAAAACAGGGCTATTAAAATGAAGGGAAAAGGAGTTAATTAGCAGTGAAAACTGCTCACTGATTAGGAAAAGGGTTAGAATGAAAACCTGCAGCCACTGCGGCCCACCAGGACCAAAGATGGACACCCTTATCCAAGCCTTTAGGATCTCTTCCAGTTCTGTGCAAGGCAGCACTCACTTGCCATGGCACAGCTTTGGGAATGCTTCATTGGGAGTGAATGGAATGGTTAGCAGTGAGCAGAGCTGGTCATTCCATACCTTACTACCTCCTTGGTTTGCTCTTATTTATACTGGATAGCAATTTTTGTTTTTTAAGTTTTGCTACTAGAAAAAAATCTTTGGATTATGATAGATAGCTTCAAAGGGTGGCATGGTGGCGCAGTGGTAGCGCTGCTGACTCGCAGCAAGGAGACCTGGGTTCACTTCCCGGGTCCTCCCTCCGTGGAGTTTGCATGCTCTCCCCATGTCTGCGTGGGTTTCCTCCAGGTGCTCTGGTTTCCTCCCACAGTCCAATGGTATGCAGGTTAGGTGCATTGGCGATCCTAAATTGTCCCTAGTGTGTGTATATATGTGTGTGTGAATGCCCTGAGGTGGGCTGGTGCCCTTACTGGGGTTTGTTCCTGCTTTGCGCCCTGTGCTGGCTGGGATTGCCTCCAGCAAACTCCTGTGACCCTGTGTTAGGATATAGCAGGTTGGACAATGACTGATTGACTGACTAGACAGCTTCAAGCTGAATACACATATAATTTCGGATTGACTGTATCATGTTTGAATCTGAAGAATTTAGCATGTTTAATTGCTTAATGATGCTGACATATTGCATTAGTTCAATGGAGCTAAAATGTTTTACTGCTCATTTTCATTTGTACTCCCACAGGCACGTAGTCCTTCGCAAACACCCGAGTGAGTTCAACTGAAGTAAAGCCGACACCTGACCAGGAGAAATAACCAGCAGTTTGAAATCCAAGTTGATTGCTCACCGAGTGGTGGAAACTTAAAGCCGATGGTCTCTTAGTGATTCAGCTGAACGCGGCAAGCGCCGAAAGCACCGAAGTTAAACAAACGAAGAAGATGATATCAGTGCTAAACAGAAGTTCAATCTGTTCTCTGCCTGTTGAGGGCACATTTATACGTTGTGTGTCCTACAGCATATACAATTCAGGTTTTCCAGCTGACAGTGTAGACAGCTTCACCTGCCAAAAGTGTTTAGTTAATTTAGAGTTGGTCGGGAAAATACACAAATTGGAAGGCTGCGTTAGGAACTTGATAGCAATTAGGTAAACTGAAAATTGGATCGACTTGGTTTGTTTAGACAATTTGGCTACTTCTGATTCAGCTTCAGTCCCTCCAGGTCCCAATGTAGTCAGTGCATGGCCGAAGTCAGCGGCACCAATTCAGCCACAGGGCGAGTGGGTAACAGTATGACAGGGGTCTAAGAAGCCAAAATTTAGTACCTCGGCACCCAGGTCACCAATTCGGATCCAGAACAGATTCTCAGCACTCCACAGCGCACCTGTGGAATCTGAGAATAAGAAAGTGCTCATAATTGGTGATTCCATAGTGCAGAATATTAGAATGTTAAACCAGCAGTTAATGTTAAATGCCTCGCAGGGGCCAAGATTTCGGACACAGAGGCCGCATTGGACCATGTCGCAGACATTTTTCAGCACTAATGATATTTATTTACAGCAATCTGAGGTATTAAAGAGGAACTTCATCTCTCTATGCACCAAAGCTAAAAGAAAATGTCTGAATTTTGTTGTATCTGGCCCCTTACCCCCCTTAAGATTATATAGAGGGGATATGATTTATAGCAGATTGCGTTCCCTTCACTGCTGGCTAGAAACCTGGTGTGCAAATAAAAGCATAGCATTTGTAAACAATTGGGATGATTTTTGGGAAAGGCCTGGAAAGGCCACCAAAAGAGATGGTCTTCATCCTAACTGGAGGGGATCTTATGTATTAGCCCAAAATATGGCAGCAAAACTGCCTGGTTGTCTGATTAGAGCACCATCCAGGCCGCAGTCATGTGATCTTAAATCACAGGCTGTTGTTTATCCCACCTGTTACTCTCCTGAAGCTGTTACCCATAATCCCTGTTGTGGGGCATCCAGTAAATTTAGTCTTGATGCAAACCTTAAATTACTTGATAACCAAAAAATAAGGTGTATAATTAGACCAAGGGATAAAACCAGACTCTCCACCAGGGGCATCTGTAATAGAAATTTACTTCAAATTAAAAAAAATATATATATCAGCAGTTCAGAAAGAAGTATGCAGTTTTACATGCTGCTTATTGAACATTTGCTCTCTTGTTTTGGTAAATGATATTATATTAAGTATAACATCTGATCTGTGTCTTCTCACTGAAACCTGGCTTAGTAAATGTGACACTGTTCCCCTAGCTGAGGCGTCACCAGATGGATACTCGTTACTTCATAAGTCTAGAGATTTTGGTCGAGGAGGAGGCCTTGGAATAATTCATTGTAACAAAATGCAAATCACTTCTAAATATTTAGGCGACTTTACATTCTTTGAGGCATTCATTTTAAATATTAAAACAGAATTGAACACAATTATAGTGCTAGTCTATAGACCACCAGGGCCATATTCATTGTTCATGACTGAATTTAGCTATCTTTTATTTGATTTGGCTATAAATTATTATCACGTAGTACTGATGGGGGATTTTAATGTACACATTGATGTGGAAACTGACACTTTTAAATGTTTTACTTATTTGTTAAATTCAGTAGGATTTTGTCAGATTGTCAAAGGTCCAATTCATAATCATAACCACACATTAGATTTAATTATAACTTACAAAGTTGAAATTCAAAATTTAAATATTACTCCATTAAATGAAGTTATTTCCGATCACTACTTAATTACATTTGATTTAGTCCTTCCATTGCCAACACACTCACAGATTAAAACAAAGACAGTGTGACATCTAAGTTGTAATTCTGCTTCAAAATTTATAGATACTTTGAGCAAGTCGAGTGTAATTGTAGAAAACCATTTAGATCAGTTAACATCAAATGTAAACGTGGAAAACAATTTAGATCAGCTAACATCACATTATAATGTGACCTTGAGAGATGCTCTGGACACAGTGGCTCCCCTTAAAAGAAAATGATCAAAGCACATAGAAACTCTCCCTGGTTTAATGAAAACACTCGAGCTCTTAAATTAGAGTGTCGAAAACTGGAGCGCAGATGGAGAACAACAAAGCTACATGTCTTTCAAATTGCATGGAGAGAGAGTGTTAAAAAATATAAAAAAGCTCTCTTTAAAGTTCACTCAGAATACTATTCTACAATAATAGATAGCAATAATAAAAATCCTCGGGTACTGTTTAGAACAGTTGCTAAATAACAAATGGGAATTCATATCTACAGTGTAAAATACCAAAAGATATTAGCAGTACAGACTTTATGAACTTCTTCAATGAGAAAATTAAAAATATAAGATCCCATATCTCTGCATCACAGTACAAACCAAATACTAGCTAAGCAGACCCTGTCTCACATTGCACTCAGTACTTTAGTAATTTTAATCCTGTAACTGAGCAGGAAGTCTTAACTTTAATTTCTTAAATGAAACCCGCTACTTGTTCCCTAGATCCAGTGCCAACAAAACTAGTAAAAGGTGCAATGGATGTTCTTGCAGCACCTATTCTAAATATCATCAACAGTTCATTATTGCATGGCACAGTACCTGATGCACTAAAAGTGTCAGTCATTAAACCATTACTTAAAAAGTCATACTTAGACCCACACATACTATACAATTATAGGCCTATTTCAAATTTACCCTTTCTCTCTAAAATACTAGAAAAAGTAGTCGCCAATCAGCTTCAGTCACACCTTACACATTACAATTTATTTGAGAAATTCCAGTCTGGGGCAGCACGGTGGCGCAGTGGGTAGTGCTGCTGCCTCGCAGTTGGGAGACCTGGGGACCCGGGTTCACTTCCCGGGTCCTCCCTGCGTGGAGTTTGCATGTTCTCTCCATGTCTGCGTGGGTTTCCTCCGGGCGCTCCGGTTTCCTCCCACAGTCCAAAGACATGCAGGTTAGGTGGATTGGCGTTTCTAAATTGGGCTTGATGTGCTTGTGTGTGTCCTGCGGTGGGTTGGCACCCTGCCCAGGATTGGTTCCTGTGTTGGCTGGGATTGGCTCCAGCAGACCCCCGTGACCCTGTGTTAGGATTCAACGGGTTGGAAAATGGATGGAATTCCAGTCTGTTTTTTCGCACTGGTCATAGTACAGAAATGGCACTAATGGTTTGTAAACGACATTCTGATATTCTCTGATGAAGGAAACTCCACTGTAATTATGTTGTTAGACTTAAGTGCAGCATTTGACACTATTGACCATCCAGTTTACTGCACAGGCTAGAAATTGATGTTGGGCTTACAGGCACCGTGCTTGCTTAGTTTAGTTCTTATTTACCAAATTGATTCCAATATGTACAGAAATGTGCTGACAGTACTCCATCATTATACACAGAAGTGAGATATGGTGTTCCGTAGGGCTCAGTACTGGGACCTTTATTGTTTTCACTTTACATGCTTCCACTGGGATCTATCATTAGGAAACATAATGTTAATTTTCACTCGTATGCAGATAACACCCAGTTATACCTTTCTTTTAGATCAAATGAAGTTTCTCCGATGTTGTCTTTAATTACTGTGGTGGGCTGGTGCCCTGCCCAGGGTTTGTTTCCTGCCTTGCGCCCTGTGTTGACTGGGATTGGCTCCAGCAGACCCCCGTGACCCTGTATTAGGATATAGCAGGTTGGATAATGGATGGAGGGCGGCACGGTGGCGCAGTGGGTAGCGCTGCTGCCTCGCAGTTGGGAGACCTGGGGACCTGGGTTCACTTCCCAGGTCCTCCCTGCGTGGAGTTTGCATGTTCTCCCCGTGTCTGGGTGGGTTTCCTCCAGGCACTTCGGTTTCCTCCCACAGTCCAAAGACATGCAGGTTAGGTGGATTGGCGATTCTAAATTGGCCCTAGTGTGTGCTTGGTGTGTGGGTGTGTTTGTGTGTGTCCTGCGGTAGGTTGGCACCCTGCCTGGGATTGGTTCCTGCCTTGTGCCCTGTGTTGGCTGGGATTGGCTCCAGCAGACCCCCGTGACCCTGTGTTCGGATTCTGCGGGTTGGAAAATGGATGGATGGATAATGGATGGATGTCTTTAATTAGTTGTGTTAGTGAATTAAAGTAGTGGATGAATGAGAACTACTTGTCTTTAAACACCAATAAAACAAAGATGTTAATTGTTGGAGGGAATGACGCTGATCACAACAATATTTTGTCATCATTTAACTCAGTTGGAATCACCATTAATTTTACTGAATCAACCCGCAATCTAGGAGTTATCTTTGACTCTAGCATGTCATTTAAAGTGCATATTAGAAAGTTGTCCAAATCATGTTTCTTCCATCTTAAAAATGTTGGGAAATTAAGGCATTTACTAAATAAACAGGATTGTGAGAAATTAATTCATGCATTTATTTCTAGTAGGATTGACTACTGCAATGTGGTGTTCACTGGATGTTCAAACTGTTCTTTATACAGCCTCCAGTTAATATAATAATTCTTGCAGCAGCATTTTGTAAGAACAAGAAAATATGAACACTTCACTCCAGTTCTTAAATCCTTACACTGGCTCCCGATTAAGTTTAGGGCAGATTTCAAAATCTTCCTTTTAACATATAAAGCATTAAATGGCCAAGGTCTGGCTTACTTCTCTGAACTTATCATGACTTACAAACCAGAGCGCACATTAAGATCTCAAGATGCCGGTCTGCTTATGATTCCAAGAATTATGAAAATAACAGTGGGAGGCTGAGCTTTTAGGTACCTTAACTGTGGAATGGTCTGCCTGCTACTATAAGAGATGCCCCTTCGGTCTCAGCTTTTAAATCCCGGCTGAAGACTCGCTACTTCAGTTTAGCATATCCTGACTAGAGCTGCTGATTAACTGTACAGACTGCATCTCTGTTGTTAGTCATTAGCACTTAAACATAAGTAACACGATAGTTATAATTTTTTACTAACCCTCACCTATTCTGTTTCTCTTCTCTGTACTCAAATGTGGCACTTGGTGCCACGGCCCACCTGCCAAGTTGTTTTGCCTGCCTTATGTAAAGTCATCCCTGATGGAGGATCGCAGAAATCTTGGGAAAGAGGGATCGTGTGGAATGGCCAAATGGGGGAGGCAGCTTGATGGCTGAGGTCTTGAGGACTCTAAACAAATCCAAATTATATTATGTGATATCATCTGCTGTTAAATTCTGCTCCATACTTGTAATTTTTTATACTGTATTGGCGATTTGTTCTGTTCTGTGTATTGTATTGTATTGACCCCCTTCTTTTTGACACCCACTGCACGCCCAACCTACCTGGAAAGGGGTCTCTCTGTGAACTGCCTTTCCCAAGGTTTCTTCCATTTTTTTCCCTACTAGGGTTTTTTTGGGAGTTTTTCCTTGTCTTCTTAGAGAGTCAAGGCTGGGGGGCTGTCAAGAGGCAGGGCCTGTTAAAGCCCATTGCAGCACTTGTGAGATTTTGGGGTATACAAAAATAAATTGTATCGTTTTGTATTGTTTGTGATGCTTTTTGTTTCAGTATCCAACAATAGTCAGCCAGCAGTGATGGATTCTACTTCCCCTAATGTCACTTTTCCATCATTACAATGTGCTGGTGAAACCTTTCAGCATGTTCATCACTGATTGCACCAAGGACAATAGGGAAAAAGTCCAAGTGTGAGTGCTGAAAATGAATCTTTATTCAAGACGTCACACTTCCCAGTTTTGTATGCTTGAAGTATGTCATCAACCAGCTGGATGTGGTTTAGTGCTCTGTAGTTGGCAAGAAAATTCTCAACAATGTTCCCAAATGCCTTCCATGTGATTTCCACTCACCTCACTAACAGATATTTGAACTGCTTGTCATTGATAGCGTGTCTCATTTGTGTACCAATAAAAAAGCCTTCCTCATCTTTGCATCAATTATTCATGCAAACATCTGTCTCAGATATCAAAATCCTTCACCTTCCTTGTTCATTGTGTTCACAGAATTTTTATCAGTCTAGGTTTTATATGAAAATATTTTTTTGAGTCGACAAGTGGTTTATGGGCCACACTTTTCTGCCTTGGAGTGGCCAGTTCTTTGTTAATGTAATGAGACTGTTTAGCATGGTTGTCCCATTCCAATCACTGGTAAATGTGAACTGCATTCCTAGTAGTTTTACTTTTAGATCCCCACAGATGTTCTAGCTATAGTTGTTGTACTGTATATTTTGTCATGCATGTACAGTACTGTGCAAAAGTTTTAGGCAGGTGTGAAAAAATGCTGTAAACAAAGAATGCTTTCAGAAATATAAATAATGATTGTCTATTGTTATCAATTTACAAAATGCAAAATGAGCGAACAAAAGAAAAATCTAAATCAAATCAATATTTGGTGTTACTACCTTTTGCCTTCAAACCAGCATCAATTCTTATAGGTACAAAGGCAGGGATTTTGTAGGATTCTAGTCAGGTGTATGATCAACCAATTATACCAAACAGGTGCTAATGATCATCAATGTCGCACGTAGGTTGAAACACAGTCATTAACTGAAACAGAAACAGCTGTGTAGGAGTCTTAAAACTGGGTGAGGAACAGCCAAACTCTGCTACCAAGGTGAGGTTGTGGAAGACAGTTTCATGTCATGGCAAGATTGAGCACAGCAACAAGACACAAGGTAGTTATACTGCATCAGCAAGGTCTCTCCCAGATAAAGATTTCAAAGCAGACTGGGGTTTCAAGATGTGCTGTTCAAGCTCTTTTGAAGAAGCACAAAGAAATGGGCAACGTTGAGGATCATAGACGCAGTGGTCGGCCAAGGAAACTTAGTGCAGGAGATTAAAGACACATCAAGCTTATTACCCTTCGAAATCGGAAGATGTCCAGCAGTGCCATTAGCTCAGAACTGGCAGAAACCAGTGGGACCCAGGTACACCCATCTACTGTCCGGAGAAGTCTGGCCAGAAGTGGTCTTCATGGAAGAGTTGCAGCCAAAAAGCCATACCTCCGACGTGGAAACAAGGCCAAGCGACTCAAGTATGCACGAAAACATAGGAACCGGGGTGCAGAAATATGGCGGAAGGTGCTCTGGACTGATGAGTCAAAATTTGAAATATTTTGGCTGTAGCAGAAGGCAGTTTGTTTGTCGAAGGGCTGGAGAGCGGTACAATAATGAGTGTCTGCAGGCAACAGTGAAGCATGGTGGAGGTTCCTTGAACGTTTGGGGCTGCATTTCTGCAAATGGAGTTGGAGATTTGGTCAGGATTAATGTTGTTCTCAATGCTGAGAAATACAGGCAGATACTTATCCATCATGCAATACCATCAGGGAGGCGTATGATTGGCCCCAAATTTATTCTGTAGCAGGACAATGACCCCAAACATACAGCCAAAGTCATTAAGAACAATCTTCAGCGTAAAGAAGAACAAGAAGTCCTGGAAGTGATGGTATGGCCCTGATCTTAACATCATCGAGTGTGTCTGGGATTACATGAAGAGACAGAAGGATGTGAGGAAGCCTACATCCACAGAAGATCTGTGGTTAGTTCTCCAAGATGTTTGGAACAACCTACCAGCCGAGTTCCTTCAAAAACTGTGTGCAAGTGTACCTAGAAGAATTGATGCTGCTTTGAAGGCAAAGGGTGGTCACACCAAATATTGATTTGATTTAGATTTCTCTTTTGTTCATTCACTGCATTTTGTTGATTGATAAAAATACATGATTAACACTTCCATTTTTGAAAACATTCTTTGTTTACAGCATTTTTTCACACCTGCCTAAAACTTTTGCACAGTACTGAACGTCAGAAGGTCACATTCTGGGCTCATCTGAGGTAAGCAGTACCACTTTGGGACAAGAAGGGGCCATGTCTCTCACCTTATTTTTTTCTTTCCCAATTCACAGGCCAGATCAGACACCCAATGAAGGGGCAACTGATTCTGCTTATTCTGGCGAGGTTGGCTACAAAGCCGAGTTTCACAGAAAACGGAATCTCATTTTGGACTTGGAGCAGCCACACGATGGCGCTCTCAACTGAAGATGGACTGCTCACCTGAGCATACTTAAAATATTTTGAGAACGCAGTGCAACCTGCAAGTTCATGTTCTATGTTAGCACCATCATGCACCTGTTTATTTTGATGATCCGGTTGGCACACCAGCATTTATCTTTTGGACTGGTGTCGTACCACATTCAACCACAATGTATACTTATAATAAGAAAGGAAGGCATAAAAATGGGCAATTGCAATAAAATAGTACGTGATAGGAAAATTTAAAGGGAACTTTTGTCATCAGCAAGCCAAAATCCCAAAGGTGTTCAGGAAGCAAAATCTTCATTATCCACTGTTATTTGGGTTCCTACATACCCACTGTAGGTCATTCCACTATTCTGCCACTTTTGGATATGCCCAGTTGCTATTGTTTGAACTGAGAGGCAGATAGTAGGCCACACAAATACTTGAGAAAGAGTTAGGCAAGGCTTAACCTCTGTGCAGATGTAATATGGCTGCAACAGATAAAGTATGAAGTAAGTGCTTGGTTTAAACTGCCCAAATTTTACATTTAAAAACTTTAAAAAAAAAAAAAAATGTGTATTCTTACTTAAATAAAAAAATTGAAATGAAGCCATTGCAATGCTGGTCTTGTCTGATGGACTGACGGTTCTCCCCTTACTTACTAACATTCCTGTGTCGTAAAAGGACTTAATAGGTTTCTGCTGTTCTTTAATGTACAGTGGGTACGAAAAGTATTCAGACCCCCTTCAATTTTTCACTCTTTGTCATATTGCAGCCATTTGCTAAAATCATTTAAATTAATTTTTTCCCTCATTAATGTACACACAGCACCCCATATTGACAGACAAAAAAAAGAATTTTTGAAATTGTTGCAGATTTATTAAAAAAGAAAAACTAAATTATCACATGGTCCTAAGTATTCAGACCCTTTGCTCAGTATTTAGTAGAAGCACCCTTTTGAGCTAATACAGCCATGAGTCTTCTTGGGAAAGATGCAACAAGTTTTTCACACCTGGATTTGGGGATCCTCTGCCATTCCTCCTTGCAGATCCTCTCCAGTTCTGTCAGGTTGGAAGGTAAACGTTGGTGGACAGCCATTTTTAGGTCTCTCCAGAGATGCTCAATTGGGTTTAAGTCAGGGCTCTGGCTGGGCCATTCAAGAACAGTCACAGAGTTGTTGTGAAGCCACTCCTTCGTTATTTTAGCTGTGTGCTTAGGGTCATTGTCTTGTTGGAAGGTAAACCTTCGGCACAGTCTGAGGTCCTTAGCACTCTGGAGAAGGTTTTTGTCCAGGATATCCCTGTACTTGGCCGCATTCATCTTTCCCTCAATTGCAACCAGTCGTCCTGTCCCTGCAGCTGAAAAACACCCCCACAGCATGATGCTGCCACCGCCGTGCTTCACTGTGGGGACTGTATTGGACAAGTGATGAGCAGTGCCTGGTTGTCTCCACACATACCGCTTAGAATTAAGGCCAAAAAGTTCTATCTTGGTCTCATCAGACCAGAGAATCTTATTTCTCACCATCTCAGAGTCCTTCAGGTGTCTTTTAGCAAACTCCATGCGGGCTGTCATGTGTCTTGCACTGAGGTATGTGTGGAGACAACCGGGCACTGCTCATCACTTGTCCAATACAGTCCCCACAGTGAAGCATGGTGGTGGCAGCATCATGCTGTGGGGGTGTTTTTCAGCTGCAGGGAAAGGACGACTGGTTTCAATCGAGGGAAAGATGAATGAGGCCAAGTACAGGGATATCCTGGACAAAAACCTTCTCCAGAGTGCTAAGGACCTCAGACTGTGCCGAAGGTTTACCTTCCAACAAGACAATGACCCTAAGCACACAGATAAAATAACGAAGGAGTGGCTTCACAACAACTCTGTGACTGTTCTTGAATGGCCCAGCCAGAGCCCTGACCTAAACCCAATTGAGCATCTCTGGAGAGACCTAAAAATGGCTGCCCACCAACATTTACCATCCAACCTGACAGAACTGGAGAGGATCTGCAAGGAGGAATGGCAGAGGATCCCCAAATCCAGGTGTGAAAAACTTGTTGCATCTTTCCCAAGAAGACTCATGGCTGTATTAGCTCAAAAGGGTGCTTCTACTAAATACTGAGCAAAGGGTCTGAATACTTAGGACCATGTGATATTTCAGTTTTTCTTTTTTAATAAATCTGCAACAATTTCAAAAATTCTTTTTTTTGTCTGTCAGTATGGGGTGCTGTGTGTACATTAATGAGGGAAAAAATTTATTTAAATGATTTTAGCAAATGGCTGCAATATGACAAAGAGTGAAAAATTGAAGGGGGTCTGAATACTTTCTGTACCCACTGTAGATTTAATTTTCAGAGGTATCTAAACTGTTTCTAAAATTTTCCTCCTTGGAAAAATTTTTGGGTGACCTTCAGCATCTTTAGCTACGCTCAACAATGTCTCGTACAGAAAGTATTGTCTTATTTTCCTTCTTGCAGATTAAACTTTCAGATGTCTGTAGACCTCTAGCTGTGCCTGCAGCACTTCTCTGTATTCATTGTCAATCTTTTCTGAGTCTTACATTCTGAAGCAGAGCTTCATCTTTCACGACACATCTTGCATGTACAGTGTTGGTAAACCGAAATTAATATCAGAACAGGAGATCTTACATCTGATTTCCAAAATAAAGCCTGCAGTTCCAGCTCGTTTCCTGAAAAACTCATTTGAGGTAAGTCGCACAATCACTCTTGCACATAGTTAATAAAACATTATTAAACAATATTGTTTCAGTTTCCTTTCATGTAGCCATTTTAAACCTTGATTAAAGAAATTACATTCAGAACAAAATGTTCTTAGAAATTATAGACCAGTTTTCAAATTACCTTTTCTTTCTAAAGTATTACAGAAGCATATAATTTAAAAATTCATATTATAAGAGTTCTTGCTATGATCTGGTAAAAATCCATGTAGAGAGAATCTGATTTTTTTCCAATCTGATATAATATAGAACATTAATTTTCAATCAAATTATATATAGTAGACTGGGATTTTTTTTCCAGTTAAAGAATATAAATCTTTTAGCAAGAAGTGTGACATTGGATATTACAACTGATATTTCTAAACACACTTTTATCCCTTGCGGTTAGGGAATCCATTCCCGGACGGGTTTATCAATTCCCGGGAATTCGTGAATCCCACATGTCATTCCTGGGAATGACACAGTGCATGGGAATCTCACATGTGAACGGTTTTAGAACGACCGACACTTATTTTTAATAAAACTACTGTAATATGTTGACACCAATTAAAGACTAACCTTATCTACAAGCAGTTCATGCTGTCATATAAGTACATGTATCTGGTTAGTTGTGGTAATAAGAGCGTAGAAAGCACAATGTGTCCAGCGTGCGGTCATCCAGGCGAGAGCGCACCTTCGTGAAGAGTACGCCAGCCACTGAGAAAGCACGCTCTGCCTCCACTGGAGTAGGCGGCAAAGTCATCAGATACTACTACACTTGTTCTAAACAATGCCCATGCCTGCCGTTGCTCTGAAACACCGCCATTTCAGCTTTTACTGATGCATCCAGTTTCTTGTCATCATTCTGTGATGGCAAGTTTCTTGGCACAGATAATGTGGATGCAACAGACTGACGCATTGCAATTTCAAGTTGCTGTTCAAAGCTGTCAACAGCACAGACGTCAATGAACTTTGCCCCGTCCCGGCATTCGTGAGCTGCAGAATGCAGACTCCTCCCAGTCCACTGTGCTCAGTCTTAGTGGGAGCCGGGAGACTGACTGCTGCTAGTCTGTTGTTGAATGAATTAATCAGCAACCCACTACACCGTGGGCCAAAAAACTGTGGCACTTAATTATTTTCAACTATAGCTTTGTTATTTCTTGATCGATTTTTACACTTTTACACGCTATATATGCGAGCTTGGCCGTTCCCATTTTCCCAGGAATTACAGCAGTTTAATTCCCGGGAATGTGGGAATGGAAAATGTCCGGGAATGGATTCCCTACTTGCAGTGTTACTCCAAATATTGTATAAGAGAAAAAGGAGGCAAAGGAATCCCAAAGAAAAGTTGGGAAGACAACTGGGCCATCCCATTTACTGTAATAGTCTACAAACAGAATAGTAATGGGCGCTCAGTGGCACCACAGAAAAGAGGCATACTAGGTGCCTTATCGAAACATTTGTCTCTCTCGAGCGGGTCCGCATCTGGGAGCTCAGTCATGCTTTTCTGAGAATGAGACATGGGGCTTCAGAGGTAGTTTAGGTGCCCTCAGTGGGTGTCTTCTCAGTGCTGCAGAGGAAAAGAGAAACTGTGCTGTTAGCAGTGGTGCCCCTCTTGCTCTAATGGGGGTACTGCATACTTTATTCAAGCCTGGAAGCTGATCCTCACATGCCAATGCGTGACAATTGTTATTAATGTGTTAAGAGTTATTTGAAATCCAAGGCTATGCAAGAGATAAACTAAATATAGGACATTCTCAGGACATGTGGTCTAATGATGCAAACAATTTTAAAAAGATATACTCTATATGATCAACAACCAATTTTTAAGTCATATTGAACTAAAATGTATTTTATGAACAGCTAAATTGCATTCCTTTTCTGAATTTTTTAATTAATTTCCCATCATTCCTTAAAATCATTAAAAGATAATTTCTATAGGATTCTGAATATAGTTGGAGATGCTGCCTAAATCCTCATCCAAAATAATCGATATCAACTCAGGGACTGATATAGCTGAAAGATGAGAGAAGCTGCGAAGGGTGCTGAAAGATAAAATTTAGAGGATAATCATTCAAAAGATACAGATATATTATAAATATTGAGATCTCTAAATGTCACACTCCCTAGCAATTTCCATAGACTGAATACCAATGAAGTTAAAGAAAATTGAATTATGCAGCTATTGTGTATAGGGGCAAATGATGAGCATTTTCTGCTTTAAAATGTGTCCTACATTGATTCCATATCTTAAACAACTTTTGTTCCACTGGGTTTCTAGTAAATTAATGATAATTAGTATTTGCTCACAGTACAGAGCAAAACGTGCAAAGAACGATTTACAGCAGGATTTCCTTTTCAAAGCTAACCAAGCATGTGTTGTTTCATGGATTTCAGACAATTTCCAATTTTTGCAGCCCAGTTATGTTGCAGAAAATTAGGTAGTGCCATACTACCTTCAGCTTTAGATCTCTGTAAAGTCACCTTTTAACATGTGTCCATTTTGAATTCCAAAAGATCTTACAATTGAGTAATTGCGTGTTTAACAACTGCACAACTTCTTAACTGCTCAAATTTTGAAGACTTGTGCATTTCACGTAAATCCCTGATACATCCGACAATAGTCCCATGTGAAAGTAATGTGTAAGAATTACCAGACTTCACTGAATTATGTCTCTCAGCCCTGTATCTTAACTAAATTTAGAAGTATGAAGTATGATGTCATCCATTTTGCAATAAATAGCAGTAGTGTGTGCTTTAGATTTTGTTTCATTCATGATCACACGATAAGTTAAGTTGAACATCCATTGATTGTCGTCTGCTACAGGGAGCTGTTCCCTTGGAGCCAAAGAGAGCATTGGAAGTCAGGGTGCGGACAAGGAACATCGAAGAGGAGTAGGAAGGTGATAAAGACAGGAGGAGACTCTCACAGCATGAGCACCATGAGACTGAGTGATGGAATTGAGGAGCATCTGAGCATGAGGACTCGGATTTGGCTGCTGTGTAACCAATGGCCCTTTTAACTCCTACATTATTTTCATTGTCTTGCATAACACCTGACAGCTGCTTGTGCCCCGTTCAGTTTGAGGACTGAAGCTACTAGTTTTAATCAGCAAAATTCACCAAAACGTTTTTTGCAGCAAATGCACTGTGGTCACTGGTGATCTTGTTCACCAGATAGTTTCCTGGAAATTTGCCATTTGGCCATCTTAGGTGAACATGCAGTACTTTCTAATTCCCCTATGAAGCTTTGTGAGGCCAGCATGACACAACACAGCTGTAGCAGCAATGCACAGAACTTTCACGCATGTCTTCTGTAAGGTCATTGCTGATGTGGCCATCGCTGGGTTGCAAGCACACAAGGGAACAAAAGTGCAATTTCAGCTATTGAGATGTTCAGAAACTAAAGTCTCCTGCCAACCCCACCCACCTTAGCATTTGACCATGTTGTGCAATATTTTTCCTCGTCTCTAACTGCACAAATTTCTCGAACTCAGAGTCATTTTAAACCCCAGGGCTTTTCAATTTCTGTATGTGGGTCTTCAGTGAACTTAAAAAGATAAAAATGGGTCCCAAAGCCACAAAGGTTGAGAAGCACTGCTAGATTTCCTCCCTGCATGCATATATTAAAAAATCAAAAGACTTGCAGTATTACAAGCACTGCAACCAGATATGTAGCACTAATCCCTGTGTAAGGCCAGCTTAGCACTGCAGGGCTAATTATGCATGCAAATTAGCCATGTGCCCAGCAACAATCTTAAAACAAACCTTAAAGAAGGCCTTCCTCATCAGAAAACACTGGACACACTGTGAAAAGATTACTATTTACAAGGCAATTGCCTCTTCTTGATGGAGGACAAAAATGAGAAGCATCTGCACAGATACATCTGAAGAAAAAAAAAAAGACGAAGATGTTCCTGCTGTAGACCCGGGTTCGCTTTCCGGGTCCTAACTGCGTGGAGTTTGCATGTTCCCCCCGTGTCTGCATGGGTTTCCTCCCACAGTCCAAAGACATGCAGGTTAGGTGAATTGGCAATCCTAAATTGTCCCTAGTGTGTGCTTGGTGTGTGTGTGTCCTGTGGTGGGCTGGCGCCCTGCCTGAGGTTTGTTCCTGCCTTGCGCCCTATGCTGGCTGGGATTGGCACCAGCACACCCCTGTGATCCCTGTGCCTGGAGCCACAACCTCAAATAATGGAACCCTTCAGTCCCAAGCATCTAAAATGGGAAAGCACATGTGAACTTTCATTCTGATCTTTTGATGGTAATCTTAGTCTCTGCTTAGTCCCATAAATCTTGAATTAAAAAACTTACAACTGATCTCAGCCACTTGTTAATGACGATTCACATGAAAGTTCTCAACACTCCTGACAGTATACTCTTGGGGTGGAGGACACTAGTGAATCACATCTAAATCCACATTCATAAAGAGAGAATGCAAAAGTAACGGGACACAAATACTTATCTGGACCAGCAACAGAATGTCTATTACAGATTTTCCAGAGCTAGCTAAAAGATCTCTGTGGCGGGATGGATCACCTACTGGACAGAATTGCTCTTGTCATTATCCAAACTGAGAAAAAAAGACAAAAATGGTAGGCCACCAATTGTGTATAAAAAAATTAAAGAGCTAACTGGAATGATTTGGAATATAAATAGTAAGAGGGTCTCTTTAAAATGTTCTGCTTATGCCACACAGCAGAGTTAAGGCAATGAGGACCAGAAACACATGCATGGTAAAAGACAGCAGGAGTGTACTGAATCTTCATTCCAACTCTAAAACATCAAAATGGTTTTGGATTGCTTGCTTTGATTTTAGCATGGAAAAAAACATATTTCCTCAAGTGATTTTGGGCTGGCTCTTTTGCCATTATCAATTGGAAAAAAGAGAGAGATCTAAAATGGTTTTATACTACTAGACTTCACTCCTAATTTTTACTAAGCATATGATTGCCAAGCACCTAGATCTTCAGACCTGTCTCCTATTTGCTCTCATCTTTAGCATTCCTTGTTTTATATTCTTCATGTTCACTCTGTAATTGAACAAATTCATCCTCAGATACACTGATTTCCTCTTACAACATACAGATTAGCAATAAGAAACATGATTCACATGAAACTGAATTTGCAGAAAACCTAAGTGTTTCATTTCACAAAAAAAAGGTACAACATAAATTGTGTTTTCTTTCTTCTTTTCTTCTGTGTCTGACTGTCAATTCAAATTTAAATAAAGCTCTCCGGTGAAAAAGAAAAAAAATCACCAGATGTGTGCCTATCCTTAACTAGGATAAGGTAGTTGCTATGAAAAGGTGCATACATGGTGGTAGCAGCAACTTTTCATGTAGTTAGTTTTACAGTGAAAAAACACAGTAATGTGCATGATGGTGCATTTTAGTGTGTCTTGGTGTGGAAAATAAACAGAATGTGATGTTAAAAGTACTGTACTCCTCTGCTGTAATGTGAACGAGAGGTGTGACAGAACTGATTTTACCAGTACGGTAAGAACTGCATGCTGTATACGGCTGCAGGAATAGCACGAGTAAACATGGACATGTGTGGAAGGCTTTAGAAAGCAACAATTCTTGTTTTCCACCCATTTAAATAAAAAACGAATACAGTAATCCCTCCTCCATCGCGGGGGTTGCGTTCCAGAGCCACCCGCGAAATAAGAAAATCCGCAAAGTAGAAACCATATGTTTATATGGTTATTTTTATATTGTCATGCTTGGGTCACAGATTTGCGTAGAAACACAGGAGGTTGTAGAGAGACAGCAACGTTATTCAGACACTGCAAACAAACATTTGTCTCTTTTTCAAAAGTTTAAACTGTGCTCCATGACAAGACAGAGATGACAGTTCCGTCTCACAATTAAAAGAATGCAAACATATCTTCCTCTTCAAAGGAGTGCGTGTCAGGAGCAGTGACTGTCACAGAGATAGAGAGAAAAGCAAACAGATCAATAGGGCTGTTTGGCTTTTAAGTATGCGAAGCACCGCGGCACAAAGCTGTTGAAGGCGGCAGCTCACACCCCCTCCGTCAGGAGCAGGGAGAGAGAGAGAGAGAGAGAGAGACAGAGTTTGTTTTTCAATCAAAAATCAATACGTGCCCTTCGAGCTTTTAAGTATGCGAAGCACTGTGCAGCATGTCGTTTCAGGAAGCAGCTGCACAAATGATAGCAACGTGAAGATAATCTTTCAGCATTTTTAGACAAGCGTCCATATAGTCTAGGTGTGCGAACAGCCCCCCTGCTCAATCCCCCTACGTCAGTATCAGAGAAAGTCAGCGCAAGAGAGAGTGAAAAGTAAGCTGGGTAGCTTCTCAGCCATCTGCCAATAGCGTCCCTTGTATGAAATCAACTGGGCAAACCAACTGAGGAAGCATGTACCAGAAATTAAAAGACCCATTGTCCGCAGAAATCCGCGAACCAGCAAAAAATCTGCGATATATATTTAAATATGCTTACATATAAAATCCGCAATAGAGTGAAGCCGCGAAAGGCGAAGCGCGATATAGCGAGGGATTACTGTACTACCTAGTGAGTTTCACAATTGTGAAATCCTTGGCAAAACAAATTTTAGTATCAGTTTTGCAAAACTATGTGAAAGTAAAACCTGTTTTACTCATCACTACTAAAGATGTACTGTATGTGTTAGGTTACCCACCTAAGACTAAATGGGCGCTCTGTGAGTGTGCCATAACATGACAATTTGTTACATCCAGGTTTACTTCCTGTCTGAAACACACAATTTATCACAGGGTGTATTTGCACAGCCCATTCCGTTACAAAATCTCCACTAAACATGACACGACATACAGTATTTGTATGAAGGGTCTCCAAAGAAAACTCCACACAGATGAAACACTGACTGAGGCCAGAAATTGAACCCAGGTCCTCGGAGGTATGAAGCAGGAGTGGTAATCATCGGCCAGCCATGTCAAAATTCTATGTTCATAGATATGGCAAAAAATAGAGTTTCTGAGATTCTATGATCAGACAATCCAATCCCAATACCACACGGATTCCTCATCACTTTAAAATTTACTTATATACCATTACTCTCTTTGAAGTTTAAAGAAGGATCAACACTGACTCTCCTAGGGCATTTCTGTTCAGTTAAAACCAAGGATAAACCTCTAGAAGTGCTTTGGAATGGTTTACCACTTTAGTACATTACACACGTTTTGGTTCAAGAATGCCTCCACTGGGAAAGCTTGCAGGTAGAAGCTGATTTCCCCTGTCTGCTTCCTTTCTTTCTATCTTTGTGTTTTTGAAAACACATTTTCCTGTGCTTTTTAAGATGAAAAGGAACCATTTATTTGTCATTTTATTTTTGCAGGCAGAATGCTTTTGTCGGTAATGACATCCATGAGTGTAAAATAAAAAAAGAGGCCATAGAGTGAATTAAAGGCAATTTTAAATTCAGCTTGTATGATAATGCCAATAAGCGTTTTTCATGGAATGTGTGCTCTGCATTTGGCGACACAGAAAGTGAGAAATACTGGTAGGAAAGCAGTGTGGCAATACTTTAGATGCAGGAAGAACACTTACAGATTATTCATTAAATCCCCTTGAACGTCCTGGGTGCAGCATATCAGCTCTGGAATTAAGCACTTCAATAGTCTGGTCCAGCAGCCCAAACTGTAGTAGTTCACTATGTTCAAGAGCTTTCAAATAAAGTACCCTAACTATGAGAGCTTTCAAAACCACGTTAAACCAAATTTAAAAGGTGATAACACATTTGTCTTTTTCTAGATCAGCTATAAACTAAAGCCTGGGACTCAAGGACTTTTTAGAAGTGTCTCTTTTTTCTAAGTCATTGCTGTTTTGTTGGGCAAATCTACAAAAGCAGCCACATTCCCCCTCTCAGCTGGTGTGGCCCTTGGTGATCACTGAATTATGACAAGATCCTCTTATATTTAAAATAAAACCTTTGGCTATAATAAAACCATAACATCAACAATTAAAAAATAATACCAAACCATCAAAAACACTGGGCAGTACAATATAGAAGAAAATCCTCATTAAAACTGACAAATAAAGTGCCAGTAATTAAAATGTTCAAGGATTCTGATGAATTTTCAATCTGTTTTTGAATACTAAAGAAAACGGAATTGCACAAACAAGCTTAGGATGAGAATTACAAAGAGACGGAAACTCAAAGAAGAAAGTACATTTCTCAAAGGTTATGGGGCCGGCACCACAAAATAACTAAAATGGTTTAACTGTTAGTGAAAATAGGGGAGGTCACCACTACAGTTGTACTTCAGCAAAACAAGTGCTATTATAAAACTTCCATTGACAGATTTCTAAACCTCAAACAGCACACACCAGAGAGAGAAGCGTCCTTAAGTTGTGACACACCGTAACCGATTAAAAAGACCTTATTGTAGAAATAACTTTACAATCCAAAGTATGGAATAACAGAGATGACACACTGAACGTTTTCAACTCAACCTTAAAATTCCAAAAATGAAACGAACAATATCTAAAATGCCAAAAACTTGGAATAATTACAGTTACAAATTCAAGATGATATAGTGCTGTTTATAAGAGCTTCACTTAATACTTCTTTAAGCCAATGTCTCATTTGCATGCACTATATCTACAACTTCTGTAAGAATGAACCTATCTGAACCTAAATGAGGCTTTTTTTTTTCTTAATCCGCAAGGAACAACTAATAAGTTATGTGCTGGCCTGGCATCAGGTTTATGAAATTGGTGTGCGCACTAAAAGAGGTCCAAAATGTGCATACACAACTTTCTATACAAAAGTCGGGAGTCATAAAAGAAAACTTGACAGAAGAACAGGAGATATTTACATTAACTCTGACCCATGTGTATGCAACACTTTAGAGAAAGCAGGAAATTTGTAAATCCTTGATAAAGAAGAGAAATGTAGTGAAACTAGCTAAATGATGACTCATTCACATAATAATTCATATCCCCAAGCTGTTATTGTAATGTGTGTTGACACGACAAACCTATCAAACCTGAAAAGAGATGAATATGACACGAACACTCGTGAACTTGCCTTTTAAGAGGGCCAATGCTGTGTATGTCTACTGAAAAACTTCTTAGGTTTTCCTCAATTTCCATCGGTTTCCTGTAATGACTTTGCATGATTACAAATCAATGTAGTCCCTTATTGGCAATAAATGCATAAAGTAAAAACAGAGGTGCGTTTCTCTCCTTGTTTACAGAAAGCTATAAGTCTCATGTCCTACCGCCAATTCATAGCCTATTGGTTTGACACAACATGGCTGGTTTGGCGCTACTTGGAGACTATGCAAATGGTCATATATGAAGGCAATGAACTCAGAGGGACTGGCAGATTTTTTTTGGCCATAATGGTAACTGACTTATGTGTCGATTTAGGCTCTCAAATTCTCTTTGAACTATGTGATGAATTTGACTCGGCTTTAGAAAGGAAGACTCCCCGAAATTGGGCTATATCTGTTAATATTCTGGTTTTAATCAGAGAGAACTGGCCAGCAGATAAGGAG
The DNA here is from genome assembly GCF_900747795.2 of Erpetoichthys calabaricus. Taxonomy (NCBI): domain Eukaryota; kingdom Metazoa; phylum Chordata; class Cladistia; order Polypteriformes; family Polypteridae; genus Erpetoichthys; species Erpetoichthys calabaricus. Next base: position 62,306,469 of record NC_041399.2, on the reverse strand, counting down.
TATCTAAGCCAATCATCATCTCCATCATGCCTGCTGTGATGGAAGTTATAAACTGACTGACGAGACACTACATTTAGTTTTCATATGTGTGGATGTACAAGTTAACATAAAATATTTTCAATTTTCAGCAGTGTCTGGTTTTCCTAGCATAATCAGCACAATTGACTTCATTCATATTGCAACAAGAGCACCTAGCAAGAATGAAGCGGCTTTTCTTAACCAAAAACTGTTATATTCCATTAACGGACAAGCTGTTTGTGATGCCAACATGAGACTGACAAATGTCAGGACTTCTCTGGCATAATGAGGCATCTCCTGTTACAGATACCATTTGAAGATCAAAATCAGAAAGCGTAGACATGCTTTTTCCAGTTCCGTTGCACACGCAGTCTTCGAGTGATGAGCAATCTGGTCCTTTACCTGAGGTGCAGTGAGTACAGCGGTTGTTGGTGACGTCTATGCTTAGGCCACTAAATCAAGGTTCTTTGCGTACCTCTACTTTAGAGAAGAGGACTTTTACCTCTTTTTACTTTTTACCTTTCTTCCCTTGTTGCCATTGTCTCAATTTACAGTTAAATATGTTCATTATATATTATGGTTGTTTCAGGGTGGCATCTGAACGGGGTTTGCAGCGCATTCACATGCACACATTTATAAGATGATTGTCATTTATAAAGGGTAAATTGCATACAACTGTGCATATCCAAGTTTTTATAAACCAGATTTTTTTTTCGGTGTGCACATTTTCCTGTTTGTTGGGATACACATATGCAAAGTTTTATAAATCAGACCCCTGGTCTATACAAACTAGCACAGTACTTTTCTTTTTTTATCAAACTTTCATCAAGAGATAACCATGCTTCACCCTGAACTCAAAGAGTTGTCTGCAAATGATTTTAAGATCTTGATGGTTTCAAGGCCACTTTTGCCAGATCTTCACTGCACCTCTGTGTTACAGAGGCCACAACCCAAGACTTAGGTCATTTAAGTTTGGATTTCAGGAACAACGTCAGAGTAACTGTGCTGTAGTGTCCTGTAGCCACTGGGTGAAACCCCACTTGTGGACATCTGGGTTGAAGTGAACGGAGCTATTTTAAGAGAGAGATGTGCTAGAGATGTGTGGACAAAACTTAGGTTACTTTTGAAAATATGTAGCTCTAAGGGTACGAGCGAGAATTACTTGAGACCACATTATACCATGATGAATTTAGCATACCTGAGGTTTAAAACTGTCAATAGACAGGCCTACCTAATAGTAGGCAGAAAGCTGTTGCAGGTTTTACTACTACTCGTAATAACTATAGTGAACTGGGTTCAAATATGGGCACCGTAAATTAATTCATTTGTGACTCTGATCAACTCTGTTTGTCTGAGTGTGCTCTGCAATGGGCTAGCAGCTTGTCCAGAAATGAGGCCAGCCTAGGTTTGGTCTATCTTCTGTCCTTCAAAGAGCCTAAAAACAGCAATATTTAGATGAATTGTGTCACTGTGTTTATCCAAAATTATTAGAGTTCTGCAGCTTTTAGTTTGCTTCATAGGATTCTGGCAAAGGTGTGACATGTGTTGAAATTACCCCACAGACCAAATACCTTTGTTTTAAAAGTTTTAGTAAAGTTGAAATTTAAACAGTTCACACAAAAAAGAGAGAAAAGATTGATATTGCAAAATAAAGAAAAGTTATTGTTTAAAGAAAATTCTGTTTAAGGCTTATTGATCTTGTTTATCTCTAAGTTTGGTCATTTCTAAATGTGCTTGACTTCCACTACTTCATCCCACCCACGTTTTACTTTGCACAAATCTCTTAATATAAGCTTTGCTGGCAGTATTGCGGGTGCTAAAATTCTAAGAGAGTCATAAACTGAGCTAACAGCAGACAGAATACCACGCCTTGTAGTGGGTAACCTTATCTGAAATTTGAAACTGTCCATTTCTGCCCACCACTGGATGCCCAGAGCATGTTCTGTTGGGAGCAAGCTATGGCTGAAGTCTAAATCCTATTGTTTCAGAGCTCTGTCATCTTCAGGAATAGACAATAAAACCGCTCTGTTGTTACTCACCCACTTGGTCAGGTTGAATCCCCCTCTGAAGCAGAGAGCTTGAAGATTCTTTGCCAGCTTTATTGTTTGTTCTTCTGTCGTCTACACAGAAATTATGTAGCACAGTTGTAGCACTCTTGAACCTTCAGCTGTTCTATGCAAAGCATAAGGAACATAACTGGGTGAAGAAGTAGCACCAAAAAGATGCACTGACATTTTAAATTCTTAGCAAGGCCTTACTTAGATTACCTTCAGGCCACCAGAAAAAGCGTAAAAGATCTGTGTCTTTATCTGGAACCCTAACTTGATAAAACATTGATTTAATGTCTGCCAGTGATGTCACTAGCTCCTCTCTAAAATGAAAAAATGAAGAGTTAATTTTGAGGAATAAACTTGCTCAACATGTTCAGGACAAAATATCATTATTCAGATAATTTAACCTTCAAATCTATACATATTGAAACATCCATCCATCCATTATCCAACCTGCCATATCCCAACCACAGGGTCATGGGGGTCTGCTGGAGCCAATCCCAGCCAACACAGGGCACAAGGCAGGAAACAAACCACAGGGCAGGGTGCCAGCCCCCCACAGGGCACACACACACACACCAAGCAAACACTAGGGACAATTTAGCATTGCATGTCTGCATGTCTTTGGACTGTGGGAGGAAACCCACGCAGACACGGGGAGAACATGCAAACTCCACACAGGGAGGACCTGGGAAGCAAACCCGGGTCTCCTAACTGCAAGGCAGCAGCGCTACAACTGCGCCACCATGCCGTCCACATATTGAAACATAATATTTAAAAAAAGGTCAGAGAATTTAATAAACTGAAGCATTCAGATGTAGGATAAACCAAAATAAGAACAATACAGATAAAGAAAGAATGAAGTGTCAATGATTGAATTTTTTGCTTGTTTTCACCTTCAAATGAAGCTCACTGGTAGCTTAAATGTGATAACCCAAAGTTGTCATAAAGTCATAAAATTGGAGGCAGGTGAGAAAACAGTGGGGTGTTCTGCTGAGAAAAAAAAAATACAATTTCCGCTTTTTACAGATGGCGATATTCTTATTTCTCTGGCATAGCCATTAAAAAAAACTTTAGCTCTTTAAACATTTGGTGTCAGTAGCTGAGGAATAAAGACATGAAGGCTACAATAATGACCTGTCTGTAACCATACAAGTTGGATTGTTTTATGATGTAATGTCTATGGAAATGCACATTTAATTACTTTATAATCAAGTAAACTGATTTGAATTACATGCAGTAAAATAATTAATAATGTCAAAGGATTACATAATGAAATGATTGATTATTCTTGTACAAAGGTGATTAATGTATCGCTCAACAAACTATTCATGGTGAATGGCTATACAGTATAAAAATATCATTGAATGTCTACACGCAGTGGACATCTTGCTGTGAATACTTTCTTTATAAATATTTAAAATCATTGGTGGATGTAATATCACAGAAAAGGCTTTGCTCTTCATGCTGACCCCAAACCTTAGGGTCTTTGCTCATAGTCTGAGCATGCACCCCACACTGTAGTAATATATAGCCCCTTCACCTGGACTCGAGGATTGTCAGCCATAGTGTGCTCGTTAGGAAGTTGAGGCTCACCACTAAGGTACATCCTTACGTAATGCTATTTCACCCAAGACTACACTATGCACAGACTATCTATTAAACCTGTGTTTGCGTTTCTACTTCTCACACTTGAGGATTGTCAGCCATAGTGTGCACACTAGGCAGTCAGGGCTTGGCCACTAAGACACACCCTTGCTGATGTAGTGCCGTTTCACCCAAGACTACACTTTGTACACACTCTAAGGCTGAGCAACAAGTTCTAAAAACCAACAATTTTTGAGCACCAGTAATAACAATGCATTTCTGTATATAGCACAAAAAACATGACACATATGATTGCTTACTGTTTTGCATATTTACTGTTAAATATTGAAATTTCATTGAATATTCAAAAAGTTTCTCTTCTGACCTTTTTGGTTACCTATAAATTATAAATTCTATGAACATTAACAGAATGTCCAGAATTTAAAAAGAATGTAATTCTCATTACGTTTTCCAAATGCTCAGCATCCAAACAATTTGTAGACTTTGTTTATAGTGAGTGTCATTTTACTTGACTTGTCACTACATTCACAATGTCTAACACGGTACAACACCCTAGTACTATAGACTTTGTTTTATAATGTTCATTAGAGTAAATCCATATTCTCTGTCATCACTGGAGATTTGGAATATGTCACAAAAGTCCAAAAGTGAAAATAACTCCTTCAAGTGATCCTGTTGTTTAATAAATGTAACCGTATCTGAAAAAGTTTTTACAGTTTCATTTTTTAATATTTCCTTAATCAGTATCTTGAACCTCATTTAAACACGATCACAACTGTCTCTGCACCTTTGACAAGACCTTCAAATGTTGCCTTCTTAATAAATGACCTGCAGAAAGTTGTGTAATAATCAAAGTTTCAAATGTCATTCATCAGGGGAATGTCTTTCAAGCATTATCTTTAGGGAGGTCCTCACAATATGCCATACAGCGTCGCTCTGATAAACGTGGAATGAAGTGATGCAAAAGAGCAGCTACAACTTTTCATTTGCCTTGCATGACTAATGCACTGTCCGAAGTAAACATTACCATCTGGTTTAAATTGAACTTGTTTTCCACATACAACTGTCCAAAAGCCACAAGAACAGATGAACTGACGCATGCTGTTAATATTATTATGCCAGAGTACACAGATTTATGAATGGCTTAGCTTTCTTTAATACATAAAATTCACATTTTTGAAACTATTCTACCAGTTGATTCATCAACTGGTTCATCAAAAGTGTGGTAGGCCAATTGTCTGATTTCATTTAACACGTTAGTTCCGATTGTTGAATTGATGCACTTCGTGAACTTAAATGTGTACTTCTTTTAAATGCGTATTCTTGACTCAGGCGTGACTTGATCATCAGAGGTGATTGTGTGCAGAGGGTACAGATCTATAAATACCTGGGAGTGCAGCTGGATGATAAATTGGACTGGACTGCCAATACTGATTTCTCTGTGCAAGAGAGGACAGAGCCGGCTATACTTCCTTAGAAGACTGGCGTCCTTCAACATCTGCAATAAGATGCTACAGATGTTCTATCAGACGGTTGTGGCAAGCTCCCTCTTCTACACCGTGGTGTGCTGGGGAGGCAGCATTAAGAAGAAGGATGCCTCACGCCTGGACAAACTGGTGAGGAAGGCAGGCTCTATTGTCGGCACGGAGCTGGACAGTTTGACATCTGTGGCAGAGCGACGGGCGCTCAGCAGGCTCCTATCAATCATGGAGAATCCACTGCATCCACTGAACAGTGTCATCTCCAGACAGAAAAGCATCTTCAGCAACAAACTGCTGTCACTGTCCTGCTCCACTGACAGACTGAGGAGATCGTTCCTCCCCCAAACTATACGACTCTTCAATTCCACCCGGGGGGGGTAAACGTTAACATTATACAAAGTTATTGTCTGTTATACCTGCATTGTTATCACTCTAATTTAATATTGATTTTATATCAGTATGCTGCTGCTGGAGTATGTAAATTTCCCCTTGGGATTAATAAAGTATCATCTATCTATCTATCTATCTATCTATCTATCTATCTATCTATCTATCTATCTATCTATCTATCTGTGTCTGTCTGTCTGTCTGTCTGTCTGTCTGTCTGTCTGTCTGTCTGTCTGTCTGTCTGACCAACTATCTGGTATTTTTACGTATTTGGCAACATGATCGTAAATATCCTGGACCGCCAACACATTAGAATTTATTTGTACAGCCAGCAAAACGTTATCTATTAAAAATTTGACCTCATCAGATGTTACTTGCTTTCACTGGACAAGTTCTTTTTTGTCTTTATGATCTTGCATAGATTATGTTAATCTTTTTTTTTTCCTTCAAAAAACCTTTCAATTGATTTTTTAAGATTTGTGACTGAATCGATATGAGATTTCTGGTTCAAATTAAAATGGTCCCCTCTCTAGTCATTCCATGGTTTCCCTGAGGTCCATTTGTTAAAATAGCCTGCTTTCAAACATATTTTTCAAACGACACCATTAGTCTCTGAGTAGTTCAAACATTCTCCCAGAAGCACATGCTGTCTGGTGCTATACGATAAGTCTGTTTTAACAAAACAATCCGGCATCAGTTATTCCATTTTAAATCCCAAACACTGTTTCTTTAATGTACTCCTTGAACTCTTGTCAGCTTTTCTCTTTCAACAACAACAATATTTATTCATTAAGCACATTTTCATACAAATGATGTAGCTCAAAGTGCTTTACAGGATGAGGAAAGAGAAAAAAAACAAAATATAAAAATAAAATTAGGCAATACTAATTAACATAGAATAAAAGTAAGGTCCGATGGCCAGGGAGGACAGAAAAAAACAAAACAAAAAACTCCAGACGGCTGGAGAAAAAAAAAATCTGCAGGGGTTCCGTGGCCAAGAGACCACCCAGCCCCCTCTAGGCATTCTACCTAACATAAATGACGTCAATCAGTCCTCATGGTTTTCAGGCTTCACATGGAAGAACTTGATGATAATGGTAATGGTAATGATAATGTGGACATCTGGTCTTCAATCCATCAATGTAGGGACATCATGGTGCTTTGATCAGGTGGTGGTGGTGCAGATCACCAACACAGAAAACCAGCAAAAGAACAGCAGAGAAAAAGGGGTTAGTACAGATTGCGGAGCCATGAAAAAAATGATAATTAAATGCATATACAAAATATCAGGGTTACACTAAAATGACGCTATGAGAAAGCCACGTTAAAATAATGAGTTTTTAGCAGTTTGTTAAAGTGCTCCACTGTATTAGCCTGGTGAATTTCTATTGGTAAGCTGTTCCAGATTTTAGGTGCATAACAGCAGAAGGCCACCTCGCCACTTCTTTTAAGTTTAGCTCTTGGAATTATAAGCAGAGACCCATTTGAAGATCTAAGGTTACGATTTGGAGTGTAAGGTGTAAAACATTCCGAAATATAAGATGGAGCGAGATTATTTAAGGCTTTGTAAACTATAAGCAGGATTTTAAAGTCAAATCTAAATGACACAGGTAACCAATGCAGTGACATCAGAACTGGAGAGATGTGCTTGGATTTTCTTTTTCCAGTTAAGATTCTAGGAGCTGCATTCTGCACTATTTATATAGCACATTTTCATACAAATGATGTAGCTCAAAGTGCTTTACAGGAAGAAGAAAGAGAAAAAAGACAAAATATAAAGTAAAATTAGGCAATACTAATTAACATAGAACAAAAGTAAGGTCCGATGGCCAGGGATGACAGAATTTCACATGGTTACAGTAACGAAAAGACATCAAGAGAAACAACAGCATAGACTGTTTCATATTGTGCAATTTTGTTTGAAACTTGTTTAAATTGGATCGGTAATTAATTTAGTGAATTTTTTTAGTTTCATTTTGTATCAAAGTTGGGTATTTTTATGAGTGACCGTGTAAAATTTGTGAGTGGCGCTCCTAAAATACATGAGCGATCACTCACATCCTCAGGTTAGAGGGAACACTGGCACAGATGATCTATTGAGGGTGTCCCCTCTCACCTCTACTGATCCAGAATCAATGATGGGCCCTTTAACTCTCCACAGGCAGACAATAAGTAAAAGCAAACTGTTCGTATAATCTAAATGAAACAGCATAAGGAAAAGCACAAGTAGAAGCACTACATTTAGGATACAACATGAACTCTTACAGCTGCAGCAGTTTTGAGATGATCTTCATTCTCTGCCCAGGCAGCGCATTTCTTAGTTACAGAGTGTTCTGCTGAAAAGCAGAAAAGAAGAAGAAGAAATATGAGTCAATAACAAGCCAAATTTGTAACCAACAAATCCAATTAGTCTTTCACCAACTGAAAAACAAACCTTAAATTGTAGTCGAAGTTCAGGCCAATTATTCTTTATACCAGATAATCAAAAACAAAACACAGATACTGTTTTTACAGCTTTTTTCAAAATCTCAAATAATTCGGAATGCACAAAACTGACCTTATAGACTGTCACCATGGTGACATGATGTGCTAGGTTTCACAGGTTAAAATAAAAAAAAAAACTTGGGAATAGATTCAACTGCCCAGGAAACCATAATAGCTATAAATTCAAACTTCGAAATTTGTTTCTATAATGTAGGAAAAAATAACAACGGATCACAATCACAACACAGAACCTCTTCACAAGCAGACTCACAGCTGGCTTAGGTCATTCTCAGCTGGAAAAAGAAGACCCTCTCTAACTAACTAGGCTATAGTCTTCTATGTGCTTATCCTCTGAGTGCCAAGTCGTGTCTCCTTGATGTCTTATTCTAAAGAAAAACACAAAGTAAATAATTAATATGCTGTACTAATGCGACATTCAAATGATCGAACCTTCTGACAAAAATAATAAACAATTCCAAGTTTCTCTTTTTGATTTCAGAAGAATCACATTTGACTTCATTGTGTTATCACCAAGAATGTCCATGGATCAGTATCATATAAAGATTTTTCAGCAGTAGCGTGACTGCAGGTGGGTGTCTATAAAAGGAACATTTTTGTTTTTACAGCAGCTAGGATCTCCTTGTCACACAAGGGGTACCTCAGGGCTCTGTCCTTGGCCCTTTGCTCTTCTGTATCTATATGTTTCCCTTTGGCCATATCACTTGTTGTGGACTGGGTTATCATTTCTATGCCGATGATGATCAACTCCATTTCAATGTTAAAAGTGAAACTTCATCAGAATTTTCTCAACCCACAACTTGCCTTAGTGAAATTGACATCTGGATGGAGCAGCACTCTTTAAAATTAAATTGCAACAAAGCTGAACTCCTGCAAATTGGTACTAAAGCGCTACTTAAGAAAATGAACTCCTTCTCAGTCACTCTTGATGGTGATCTCATCAGACCATCTTCTGATGCAAGGAGTCTTGGCGTCATTTTTGATTCCTCCCTTTCTTATTCCGCCCACATAAACTACATTAAGAACCTTTCCTACATTCTCTCCCGTGTTTGCTCCTTCCTCTCCTTCTCTAATGCTGAGAAGCTTTTATCACATCCAGCATTGATTATTGTAATTCACTACTGGCAGGTGTCCTTTGTAATCTTGTATCACAGCTCCAGCTGATTCTAAACTCTTACATGAACCAGCAACAGCAAGCACATAATATCCCTCCTGCTTCGACTCCACTGTCTCCCTGTGTCTTACAGGATTGAATATAAAATTGTTATTAACTTACAAAGCTTTAAATGGCCTCACATCACACTACATCAGTGACCTTCTCCATCACTATGCTTCTGTTCGCCCATTAAGGTCCTCTGATCCTGGCAATCTTCTTGTGTCCCACACTAACCTGCACTCTATGGGTAACCTTCAGCTCTACAGCCCCCAGACTTTGGTATGACCACCAGAAATTAATGAGATCAGCTGACCCAATTCATTCCTTTAAAAAACAACTTAAAGCTCATCTATTCAGGAAGGTGTCCAACTTAACCTGACATTCTGCCTCCTCTTTCAGTTTACCTCTCTGTCCAGATGCTCAGGGTAATTTGCATGTGTGTATGTTATATCACAAATGATGTTATTTGTTCAGGCTTTTCTTTTAGTATTGAATTTAGTATTTTACGCTGATTTATTGTCTTTTATTCTATTTAATGCCTTTGCATATCCTGTATCTATCTTTTAATGTTCTATTCAGGAAACATCTGTATCAAATGTTACATGTACCTGCTATTCCTTTATAAGATTCTGTGAAGTGCCTTGAGCATGGGAAAGGTGCTATATAAATAAAATGTATTACTATTATTATTAAAACTACCAGCTGTCTGCTTGTGTGGTGAAACACAACTTTTAAACGGTTTTGCTCAAGTTGTTAGAGGTTATTTGCATTGTATCATGTTCATTATGTGAAACTGGGTCACGATGTGCAAAAGCTGGAACAAACCTAAAAGAACTACAAAACAAATGACAGCAAATAACAACAGAATTGCTAAATGAAGTTAATCTTTCAACTGGCCCACACAGATTCAGACTCTGTATATTTAAAAGGAAAATTAGCCCATTGATTTCAGTGGGAAAGAATGGGTATGGCTGGTGAACTGATCGGCTGAAAAACAAAAGTTCCTCTAATTTTACATTCTAAAAACAGTTTAATTCATTTGGACGTATGGAGTCAATATTGCCAAAATCTAAACAAAGAAAGTGATTAATTAATATGAATGGAACAAAGGAGAAAACTCAATCAAAGCCACTGCATAGACTACAGATACTTCTACTTCTACAGCACCAGTAAGAATCAGATCAAGAGCTGAGAGGAAGCAATGGCAAACTCCAAAATGTTATTTTCATAGATCACTAGAGAAATAAACTGATTTTTTTTTATTATTATTATGCGATAGGTTGGGGAATTAACACAAGGGAAAATTATTTATGAAGAGAGCTAGCTCCAAATCCATCATCATAAAAGACATGTGCTGACATTATATAGTGTCTATAAAAAAAAAGTCTTCACCCCCTTGTATGTTTTTCATTTTATTGTTATATAACATTGAATCACAGTGGATTTCATTTGAATTTTTTGACATTGATCAGCAGAAAAAGACTCTTTAATGTCAAAGCGACAAAAAATCTCTGCATAGTGGTGTAAATTAATTACAAATATAAAAAACACAAAGTAGTTGATACTCCTAAATCATCACTGGTGCAGCCCACTGGTTTTAGAAGTCACATACAGTAATTAGTTCAGTGAAGATCACTTGCCTGCAGTCAAGAGGGTTCAATTGATTGTCGTATAAATACACCTTATCTAGAAGGTCCAATTTGTGGGGAGTCAGTATGGTGGCCTAATCTACATAATGCAGACAACAAAACACTCCAAACAACTCCTGAAAAGGTGACTGTAAAGCACAAGTCAGGGGATGGAGACAAGAAAATATTAACGTCATGGAATATCCTTTGGAGTCCAATTAGATCAATTAAGAAGTGGAATGAGTATGGCACAGCTGTAAATTTACAGTATCCACAAAAACTGAGTGATGCTGCAAGAAAGTGACTAGTGAGGGAGGGAGGGAGGTCACCAAAAGAACTACGAGAACTCTGAAGGAGTTACAAGCTACAGCGTCTGAGATTGGAGAGACTGTGCATACAACAACTGTTGTACAGATGCTTCACCAAGTCACAGCTTTATGGAGAGTGGCAAAGAGAAAGCCACCATTAAGAAAAATGCATGAGACGTCTTGGCTAGAGTTTTCTAGAAGGCATGGGGGAGACTCTGAAGTCAGCCTAAAGAAGGTTTCATAGTCTTATGAGAATAAAATTAAGCTTTTTAGCTGTCATACTAAACATTGTGTATGGTTTAAGCCAAACACTATACATTATCAAAAAACACCTCATTTGTTAGCATCATGCTCACCTACTGGTCCTGGATGGCATGTGAGGGTAAAATAAATGTAGAAAATAAATCCTGGAGGAAAAGCTGAAGTAGTTTGCAAGGAACCTACACCATGGTAGAAGATTATTCTTGGAGTCATTGTTTTCTGGAAATAAAGTAACTAAACAACACTGGAATGGCTTAAAAACCAACATTGTTAATGTCTTGGAGTAGCCAAGTCAGAGTCCAGATCTCCATCCATTTGAAAATTTGTAACTGGACTTGAAAAGGCTGTTCATTCTGTGTCCTCGTGCAACCTGACAGAGCCTGAGCAGTTTTGCAAAGAACAATGGGGGAAAAATTGCAATGTCCGGATGATAGAGACCTATCCACACAGACTCAAGGCTCTTATGACTGCCAAAGATGCATCTAAAAAAAAAAGACCTGTTAGGGATAATACTGATGCAGTCTGTTATTCAGTACTTTATATTTGTAACTAACTAGGGGGCTTTGCCCCCTGATCGCTTCGCTCATCAAACCTCTGGCCTGCGCTACGCACCAGCCATTTCACGCCTCTGCCGCTTACGTACAGTATGTGGATTTCACTTTGCAATCTTTACTATCATTTTTTTGACACTTTCGAATTTTAGTACTTTCATTATCTCTAACCTGCTCTGCATGTGTATTGCGCCAACGTTTTTGAACCTCTTGACGATGTTCTACTTTGTCTTCTACTCTTTGTCTTTTATTTCCGGCCACGGGCGTGGTTAAATCTCTTGACACAAAGTCTCATTTCGCAGGACTTGAAATTATCTCTCTGAAAAAGTCTTGTCTTGTCCCAGAATTTTTTTTATATAATAGAGAGATATAGACCACTCTGCAGCAATCATTTTTCACTTTGACATTAAAGAGTCTTTTGGTGTTGGTGTGTCAAAAAAGACAAAATAAATCAATGTTAAATATCAATAAAATATGAAAACTTACAAGGGGGTGAATAGTTTTTAAAGGCACTATGTACACAATAGATGTTTGGAAAGGATCTTTGCATGAAAAATACACTCCATCCTAGCAAATCGAAACATCATCACCATACCAAATAAGGCCATACTTGCACTTTAAGCAGAGCTCCTTTAGCGATTCTTGACCAATTTGTTCCACCTGGTAGTCTGGCACATTGAGGGTCCATAGTGTTATATCTATGGGCAGTAATATTGTACCAATAAAAAGGAAGAAGACGGAGACAGGTTCAAAGTAATAAACTTTAACAGGCCCTTTACTAAGATCGTTTTCAGAGTACACGTTACACAGCCTTATTATTATTGTCACTTCCTCCAAGTTCCCCAATACCCATAATTCCTTATTACTACGGAATCCCCAAAAGTCCAGACTACAATATACTACATATTCCTCCCCCCTTAAAATTGTAAATGTGACTAACATATAACAAACAACATCTGCTATTAGGAACAGGAATATAAACATGAAACAGAACACATACTGTTATCAATGCAATTACATTCCAACAAAGGAGAGAGGATAAATGACCTCGACATCCTGCTAACATAAGGTATTATTTTGTGCCTTTATATCTCCATACACATACAGTTAGTTTTTATAAGTTAAGACGGTCAGGAGGCTTCTTGCTTCTGAGAAGGATACGTCGTATAGCTGATGTGTGTTCATCCCCTAAGGCAGCCCCAGGCACGACAGCATCAGCAGGAATTGAAACAAGAGAATCAGGTGGTATTCCTGGCTGGCTTTGGATCAACTCACTAAAACTTGGTTCCTCAGACATTTCTGCTACCGGCTGCTTCAACAGGTATAGAGGGTAACAGCTGTTCAACATGTCATCTCCATGTCTGGTGGTCTCGTGTGCATACCTTATAAGAGACAGGTCCAGTCTTTTGAAGAATGGTTTCTGGTACCCATTTCTCAGTGGTGGAGTAGTTACGAGGAAGGACAGCATCTCCACTGAAAAACTCACGATCTTTAGCCCGCTTGGCACGTTGTTTTACTTGATCGTGCTGCTTATCATAAACTCTCATTTGAGTGGTAGCTGGTCTCAACAAATCAAGACGTGTTCTCAGCTGCCTTTTTAGGAACAGATCAGCTGGTGACATACCTGTTGTTACATGGGGTGTGTTACGATATTTAAGAAGAAATGTATAAAGACGTTGCTTGAAAGGTGCTTCACTTTTGGATGCTTTAAGAGGATGTTTAACGGTTTGCACCATTCTTTCAGCCAGGCCATTAGTTGAAGGATGATAAGGGCTGGATAGGAGACGTTTAATACCATTACCTTTTAGGAATACTTCCATTTCTTGGGATACAAAAGAAGGCCCATTATCCGTCACGATCTGCTCTTGCAGTCCAAAATGTGCAAACATCTCTCTTAAGGTTTGGATCATCTTTCCTGATGTGATGTCAGGCATGACAGCGACCTCAGGCCACTTAGAATGTGCATCCACTGCGACCAGAAGCATAACACCCTCTACAGGTCCTGCAAAATCTAAATGAACGTGTTGCCAAGGACTGGCAGGCCATTCCCATGGATGCAATGGTGCTGGACTTGGCATAATTCTGAGGCCTTGACATGATGAACATGAATTTACCTTTTCCTCAATATCACGATCAAGTCCAGGCCACCAAAAGTAACTCCAGGCTAGCTCTATGGTTCAGACTATACCGCAGTGTCCAAGATGTAACTCATCCAGAATGGGTTTCCTCAACCTTTGTGGTATAATTACTCACATGCCCCACATGAGGCATCCTGCTGTCACAGATAGCTCCTTTCCCCGTGAAAGGTAAGGCTGAACATCAGGCAGTGCATTAAGGGTGCTAAGGTCCTGCCCTTTAAGAATGCAGGTGAGTAGTTTTGTCAGTGTATAATCACCCTTGGTTACTTGTTTAATCTGGTGGGCGGTGATAGGTGCATTTTCCACCATCTTAAAGTAAAAAATCTTTTGCCCTTGTTCTCTGGGTTGTTCAGGTAGGGGAAGTCTTGACAAACTATCTGCGTTTCCATATGCCTCCGAACGCCTGTATATGATCTCATAATTGTGAGCCCCAAGGAGCAATGCCCAGCGGTGCAGTCTGCTTGTTGCCATAGATGGCACACCAGTATGTGAGCCAAAAATAGATGCGAGAGGTCGGTGGTCTGTTAGCAGGGTAAATTTTCGACCAAAGAGGTAAGTGTGGAATTTTTTTATTCCAAAAATGATGCTTAAAGCCTCTTTTTCAATTTGAGGATATTTTGTTTCAGTTTTACTCAATGTTCTTGATGCAAATGCAACTCACCTGTTGACATAATATGCGACACAACAGCCCCAACACCGTAAGGGGATGCATCGCAAGCTAACTGAATTGGTAAGGATGGGTCAAAATGTGTTAAAACTCTTTTATCAGCCAGCGCAGCATTGGTTTTGCTAAATGTCGTTTCACACTCCTGTGACCATTTCCAGGGTCTACTTTCACACAACAACTCATGGAGTGGTTTCAATAACGTTGCTAGCTGTGGAATGAAACGCCCATAATAGTTCACGAGACTCAAGAATGATCTCAGTTGGCTGACATTGCCTTCACTTTTGAAGGAGCTGTGTGCAACCCATCAGAATCAATAACATGCCCTAGGTACTCCACAGACATTTTGAAAAAGTCACATTTCTCCTTGTTTACACGCAGCCCATACTTTTCTAGCCTGCTTAAGGTTTTATGCAGATTGGCCATGTGCTCCCTGTCATCCCGACCTGTGACCAGGATGTCATCCAGGTAACATTGTACCCCTGGTAATCCACTAAGGATCTGATCCATGGCACGCTGAAATAACGCTGGTGCTGAAGTAATTCCAAAAGGTAAACAACGATAACGGTACAGCCCTTTATGTGTTGCTATGGTGAGGTACTTTTGTGAGTCCTCATCTACATGCATTTGCAAGTATGCTTGGGCTGAGGTCTATTTTACTAAATTTGTTTCCCCCAGCTAATCCAGCAAAAATATCTTCAATCACAGGAAGGGGGTATTGCTCAGCTATGAGTACAGGGTAAACTGTTACCTTAAAGTCCCCACATAATCGTACAGATCCATCAGACTTGACCACCGGAACCACAGGTGTGGCCCACTCAGAATGAGAAACAGGGTCTAGGACTCCTAGTTTGACAAGCCGGTCAATGTCCGCCTCCACCTTAGGTCTTAAAGCGTAAGGAACGCTCCTTGCCTTTAAAAATCTTGGCTGACAATTTTGTTGCACCCGGAGTGTCACTTTAATCCCTGTTATACTCCCCAGTTCCTCCTGGAAGACAGCTTGGTGCTTTCTCAGGACCAAATTCAACTCGGACTGTTCAACAGACACAGCATTCACTTTGGTCCAATCCAACTGTACTTTTTCTAGCCATGATCTGCCCATCAGAGCTGGATAATCACCTTTTACTATATATACGGGCAAATTGGTTCTTTGCCCATTTAGTTCAACCTGAACCTTTGTTTTACCCAACATGGGCACACTCTCCCCAGTGTATGTCTTTATTATGATCTTAGGGTATTTCAGTGGGAGGTGATTTAATTTTTTCTTAAACAGTTTGTCTGATATTAGGGAGACCGCTGCTCCAGTATCCACCTCCATCTTCACAGGGTGCCCTTCCAGCATGGCAGTAATAGTACAGTATATGCTGCTGAGCCTCTTTTTTTATTCAGTGTTTTAATTAGTAGCTCAGCCTCAGAATCAGTCTCACTGTCAGTTTTATTTTCTTCCTGTACCATGTACAAATTTTCCTTTTTATAAGAGCAGGATTCCTTTTTATCTTTCCCTGTTTCCCCCTTGTCTGTGCCTTCCTTTCTCTTTGCTTTACATGCACGCTCCACGTGTCCTTTTTTTTTTTTTTACAGCTACGGCATATGAGTTCTTTTGGCCAGCAATTTGCTGGATGGTGATCCATCTTTCCACATCTGTAACACTGTTTGGTGCCCTCTGTTTGTTTGTTTGAGTCTGCTTGAACTCTGTGTACTCTAGCAGCTGCCCCTAACTGCTGCACTTCTTTAGCAGCCAGCTCCATAGACACGGCTATCTCAGTCGCTTTCTGCAATGTGAGGTTGGCCTCAGTGAGTAACTGCTTCTGAAGGCCCTCACTTCTCAATCCGCACACTAGCCTGTCCCATAAGGCGTCATCCAAATTAGCCCCAAATTCACAATATCCTGCAAGTTTCTTGAGCACCGCTACATATTGAGCAACAGACTTGCCTTCTTCCTGGTTTCATTTGTGAAATCTAAATCTTTCAGTTATTAATAACGGCTTAGGCGAAAAATGTGATTCCAGAATCTTTACAATACAGTAATCCCTCGCTATATCGTGCTTCGCCTTTCGCGGCTTCACTCCATCGCGGATTTTATATGTAAGCATATTTAAATATATATCGCGGATTTTTCGCGGGTTTCTGCGGACAATGGGTCTTTTAATTTCTGGTACATGCTTCCTCAGTTGGTTTGCCCAGTTGATTTCATACAAGGGACGCTATTGGCAGATGGCTGAGAAGCTACCCAACTTGCTTTTCTTTCTCTCTCTCTTGCGCTGACTATCTGTGATCCTGACTTAGGGGGTGTGAGCAGGGGGGCTGTTCGCACACCTAGACGATACGGACGCTCGTCTAAAAATGCTGAAAGATTATGTTCACGTTGCTGCCTTCTGTGTGCAGCTTTTAAGTATGCTGCACGGTGCTTCGCATACTTAAAAGCTCAAAGGGCACGTATTGATTTTTTTATCTGTCTCTCTCTATCTCTCTCTCTCTCTCTCTGCTCCTGACGGAGGGGGTGTGAGCTGCCGCCTTCAACAGCTTTGTGCCGTGGTGCTTCGCATACTTACAAGCCAAACAGCCCTATTGAATTGTTTGCTCCTTTGAAGAGGAAGATATGTTTGCATTCTTTTAATTGTGAGACTGAACTGTCATCTCTGTCTTGTCATGGAGCACAGTTTAAACTTTTGAGAAAGAGACAAATGTTTGTTTGCAGTGTTTGAATAACGTTCCTGTCTCTCTACAACCTCCTGTGTTTCTGCGCAAATCTGTGACCCAAGCATGACAATATAAAAATAACCATATAAACATATGGTTTCTACTTCGCGGATTTTCTTATTTCGCGGGTGGCTCTGGAACGCAACCCCCGCGATGCAGGAGGGATTACTGTATCATTAAATGACTTGTCACCGGGTTTTCCTGGCTGTACCAAACTTCTCAGTAGACTAAATGTCTTTGCCCCGATAACGCTAAGAAATTTCGGCACTTTCAAGTCATCGTCAATGGCGTTGGCTTTCACAAAAAACTCAAATCGCTCCGTATAATCGCCCTATTGCTCAACTGAATCATTGAATGGCCCAAAATGTCCCGTTATCATTATCATTTTATCCCTTGTGCTTATCTTCAGTGAATGGCTAATGAACGTTACCACAGTAATAGAAAAAAAAATTTCTCTTTCCTCTCTGGCGGAAAAAAAAAAAAAAAAACTTACTTTACACGTTGCGTAGCAATAGAGGTGTACTTTTAAGTCCGTCGCATCCTCGTCGCCAGTGTTATATCTATGGGCAATAATATCTCTATATATAATCTTCATTTGGATCTTGATCTTTGTTTGTCCGCAAATTAATTAGAAGAAGAAGCACTAGATGGAAGTAGAGAGACAGCTAAAACATAGGCATTGCATTAAGAATCTTCTCCAGGCTTATACTACTGAAGACTGTAGTACTCCAGTCACACCTCAAAACACACACATTCAAACTAAACAAATTGTTGTGCTTTAAATTAACTAAATCTTTATATATAATCTTCATTTGGATCTTGATCTTTGTTTGTCCACAATTCCACGCATGCGTAGACCACCTTCCAGTTTAGTACGTTGTTGTTACTCACGGATGTCAACAATGTGCCGGAATAATGAAAGGGGTGGTGGACAGTGTTACGCTGGTTAGCTCCTGAGGCCTGGTTAGAGAATGAGATTGCCGAAGATAAAAGGTATGTGCCTACGTAACATATGAATAAAAGAAAGACAGTGGGTAAAATGAATGACGACGTAACAGCACGTTCCGGAAATTATTATTGTTACGTTGTAGCCGGCGAGTGCTGCGCGTCTCACAGTTGTACCGTGGCTTGCTCACATGTCAGTGAAGTGATCCCTATTTATGCTTTAAAGAGCCTGGATGCCTATGTGTCCCCCTTTGATAACCATTGCTCCGTGTATATTGCCTTACTCTTTGGATTACCACAAAGCAACCTGCGAGATTGGAGAAAGGTTGAAAAGAGATTGTGAGAGGAAACGACAGCGTCGTGAAAACGAGACGGACTGTGAACGGAGAGAAGCAGAAATGCTCCTACACCACCACATAATTACTATTCGGACAGTGATTCCGAGTAGGCCGTTCCTATCGAATCAACGTCCAAGGGTTTTGTTTTGTAATTTTGTTTCCCTTATAAAAAATCATAATGCTGTGCGACGAAGGGCCCAGTTCACGACTGGCAGCCGCGTTTAAACAGGGAGCCCTTCACAGACAACTTTAACACGCGCAACGTAGTTGGGCGCACATGGCTAGTTGTACCAATAAAAAGGAAGAAGACAGAGACAGGTTCAAAGTAATAAACTTTAACAGGTCCTTTACTAAGATCGTTTTCAGAGTACAAGTTACACACCCTTATTATTATTGTCACTTCCTCCAAGCTCCCCAATACCCATAATTCCTTATTACTACGGAATCCCCAAAAGTCCAGACTACAATATACTACACATAGGTTTTCTTGTACAGGGAGACTCTAACGGGTGGGGCCCCAATTTAAGATGTGTTACTCAAATAATAATGAAGCGAAAGAAATGAAATAAATACAGTGCATACCTTGATAGATGTGGAAACGATCCAATCACATTCGATGTTGGAAACGGTCGCTTTCTTCTTGCAAACACAGATTGACACAGAGCTCCATATTGGCAGAGGTATCCGAAAGCATTGTAGGGGTAATGGCAGCAATTTCCGGTTCTATGCTTCGCCATAATTGTTCCAGTGTGTGAGGCTTGTTCTTGTACACTTTTCCTTCCAGTGTTCCCCAAAAGAAAAAGAGGAGAGCGTAACTGCCCTGAAAGATCGGTCCTCGGTTGGTAAATGTGACATGGGCTGTGATTACAGTCGTATAATTTGACATGGTGCAGCTATGGGACCAACAACTATGATGGGCAAATCTGACACGCACCATGACAAAAATGTCACGATCAGCTTAAGCTGGCCTCACATTTGGGAAACAAGGTCACTGACAAGCACAACATATTCACTAAAAAAATGCTTTGGCAAATTTTACTGATCAGCACTTAAACACTGTCTAATCCAAGTCAGATTTGTGAGGGTTGTAATCTATTCTATCTCCATTCCAAGATCCCATCTTAGATAGGCACACTCATGCACACACAGGGCCAGTTTAGGGTCACAAGTCAAACTAACCTGAATATTTTAAGATGCAAGAGGAAAGCTAAGGGTACACAGAGAAAACCCACAAAGCCACCCAAAAAATGTGCAAATTTCACACTTTGACCAGACTGTGATTTCAATCCTGGTCTCTAACAACATTAACCACTTCTCCATCATATACAGCATATTAAAAAATGTATTACAAAATTAAAAGGTGACAACAAATATAAAAGCTAAAAACAATAAACCTAGAATTAAATGGTATTCCAGATGCTAACAACTCAAAAGAAAACTCATAAAAGACAATATGGAATATCATCAGGTAACGACAGCAGTATGCGCCTCAGGAAGTGTTAATTTTGCAAGAGATAATTTTGCACAGAAGACAGTGAGAATGCCAGAACTGAATAAGAAGCTCTGCATCATACAGCAGAGAAAATCGTTAGCATTTAAGGAGTGGGTGACAACACCAAATTTATATTCAATTTAACCCAAACAGGTGCAAGAGAAAAAAATACCTGCTAATGACACTGCTTTTATAAAAAGCCGAAAAGGCATCTACAAGTGAAGAGTATGTACTGAAAAAATCAAGACAGTTTAGCTAATGAAGGAAAAAAAAAATGCTGTTTGGCATTTTCGCAATCTAAAATGTGCAAAGAAAAAAAACAAAATGGATCCTGGAAAGATTTTTTTTTTTTTTTTTTTAATTCTTTCACTTTCCTTTATCATGACTGTTCAGCAGTGCCTTCATTCTAGAGGTAGGCCCAGAAGCCTGTCACAAAGGCTGTTGAAATAAGTAAATCAGAATTGAAATTCATGGGGATGATGAGAAGGTGGAGACGATCTTAAGAAGCCTGACAATGTCACTCTGTTTTAATCTGCTGCAGTCTCAGGTTGAGGTAAAAATTGTCACTTTTGTTTCTGTAAGAAACACAGTCAACTCTGCAATTTGAAAGATGTACTACTTTTTTTCTGGGATAAACTGACAAGGGAAAGTCAAAGAAAAAGCTCCCTATTTAATCATATATTTAAGCAGTGGTGACATTAATGTAAGGCTGTGAAATCTTTGGCTCATTTGAGAACAAAATAAAAGGTCCATGCTGCCGACCAGAAATTCAAAAACGAATGCCTGCTGGGTAGCCACTTGATGATGTATAATAAATTATTACCAATTAAAACGGTCCAAGGTCCTTTCCCATTAAACTTGATTGTCTAGCTCAATGCTCGCTTTCATTCATGCACATACAGACATGCTGCTGTCATTCTTCCCTGCTCAGCGGAATCTCCCTGTAACGCTTCAGGCCTTCTAAATGCATTGTAAAGCACTGATTAATTTTCTGTAATTGTTTCTTTTGTTGCCTACTCCTTTGACTTTAGCTCATTTCCTACCAGTGGCATCTGCCCCAGGCAGAACAAGAAGATAATCATCCCCAAAATTAAAAATAAAATAAACACAGAAACAAATAAGTGTTTAATTATTTAAACCTATTTGGTCTCAGGCATTAAAATCAGCCCAACTACTGTACATTGCAATTAAATTGCCAGAGGTAGAACAAAAAAACAAAAAACTAGCCATCCTCTGACTGTCATTAAAAACAAGCATTAGGTTAAATGCATTTGAAAACAGTGTCAGAAGATTGTTAGTTGCTTTATTTGTTGTGTGTCATTAGGGTGTCAGAATTCTTACTTGCACTTAATTAATGCCCATTAGAATTTTATGGTATGACCTTCACTGACTGGAGTCCAGTCCTCAAGTCACAGAGCCTGGGAAGCTTGGTGCAGGACATTGTGCTTGTGAGTAGCTTCTGGATTATCGTCTCTCTCTCGATCTCCTGCTTTCGCCTGCATTCAAAATGAAGTACAGCTTGATGAGTTATGTGGCACCATCCAAAAGGATCATTTTATGACTGATGGCTCCATTGTTAAGAGATTAAGATCTGGCATTTTGTAAGATAGATATTAAGGGTGAGGCAGTGATCAAGTCCAGAGGATCTGGTTCTGCAGGATTATGGTTTCCATGCTGGTCATCTTTGCATTGGGAAGGTTGTTGAAATTGGTTCGGAAATTATACCAGTTAATACATAGCCGGAGACAGAGCTGGAGGTAGCAGAGTTTAAGATGCTAAGATTTGCACTGGGTGTGACGAGGATGGATAGGATTAGAAATGAGTACTTTAGAGGGTCAGCTCAAGTTGGACGGTTGGGAGACAAAGTCAGAGAGGCGAGATTGTGTTGGTTTGGACATGTGCAGAGGAGAGATGCTGGGTATATTGTGAGAAGGATGCTAAGGATAGAGGTGCCAGGGAAGAGGAAAAGAGGAAGGCCTAAGCAAAGATTTATGGATGTGGTGAGAGAGGACATGCAGGTGATGGGTTTAACAGAGCAAGATGCAGAGGACAGAAAGATATGGGAGAAGGTGATCCGCTGTGGCAACCCCTAACGGGAGCAATCAAAAGAAGAAGAAGATATTCTGGAGGCAGCATGGATAGAATGTTCTGAAAGAATTTAGTGACAACCTATTACCATGCTGGCCAGTAGTTCTGCAAATACCTTTATAGACCACTAGTATGGGTACCTGCTGCTGCCTGAGGTGGGGCCGTATGACATTTTTGAATGAAACTTAGTCTGTTGCATTTCCCTGTACAAATGGGGAATCTACGCATTATTTGCTGGTGATGAACTAGGTTTAACAGTGTGGATTTGCGTACCAGACAAACACAGATTTGTCTTTACTTATTAGATTAGCTTTTATAACAATAATCAGAAACATACATTTCATAACAAAACTACAATATAAATGATGACATACTAAAATACTAAATAAAATGGATGCCATTCAGCAGTTGCTCAATATTCACTTGGACGTTTCTGTCCCATAAGGTACAGGGCTGAAGCACAGCCTCATGTGTGACAGCTACCTTTTTGAAGCTTATCGATATAAAGAGTCCAGAAAGTTCCAGCCATTTCCACAGATGGATAAATGTCCTGTAGTTATTATACACCAGTTTTTAATACACTTGCCAAATCATCATGACTGGTAGAGAAAGGGTGGAAGAAAGAGCCAGAGATGTTGTAACAGAGGCGTCTTACAAGAAGAGAGGCACACACCCACTATGTCACTGCAATTTATTAATGAACCTCATTTCCCAGATCAAAGATGTTAGTAGTATGGACTAAACACTTGGTAATGTTGTGGTCTGTCCAGGGTTTCCACATGAGGTTTTGTTTTTAGCACTCTTAATACGGGGGGAGTCAAGCTAAAGTTTGATAATGAAAATGGAACGAACCTTAACAACAAAGCTGATAATGTCATTTCTCAATGTAGTCTCCACCCTTCTCAATGCACTTGTGCTACTTGCCTGGAAGTGCTTGGATTCCAGCAGAATAAAAAGTTTTGTCTTGTCCTTGCAACCACTCATGCGCCCGAGTTATTGTCAAACACTACATGTCGAGGGGTACTACAGTCACTAGGGCAAGTTACTGTGACTTGCTGGAGACCAACGTGAAGCTTGCTATTCGATCCAAGTAGCGGGGCCTGCTGTCTCAAGGAGTCCTTTTGCTGCAAGACAATGCCCGCCCCCCTGCCCGCCCACACACTGCTAAGAACACCAAGGCTAGTCTATAGAAACCGAAGTTTGAGGTATTGCCACATCCTCCTTATTCGCCAGATTTGGCACCATGTGATTTCCGCCTTTTTGGACTGCAAAAAAAAAAATATCTGGGTGGTCATTGATTCAAGACAGATGACAACGCGAAGAAAGTGGTGCACAAGTGGTTGCGAGAAAAAGACAAAACCTTATATTCTGCTGGAATCCAGGCATTTCCAGGCAGGTGGCACAAGTGCATTGAGAAGTGACATACAGTTTTGTTAAGGTTCATTCCATTTTCTGATAAATCCCATTTCCTAACTTTAGCTTGACTCCCCCTCGTATGTAGTTTATTTCTATCTTGTATAGTATTATCCTCTTACCAGTTCTTTTGTGCGTCTATTTTAATTTGTTTGTTATTTATTTAATTGTTCTCAGATGCTGTCATTAGATAGGTCATTGTCAAGTCACTTTCCCAGTGCAGTAGCACTGATTCCAGTATTGTGTTCTTCTAATCCTTTAGCTTTCTTTTAGTCAAGATACGGTTTCGTCATTGTCACTGAGGTTTGGATTCTTCAAGCTTTTAAATTTTGGATTAAGATATTAATAATAAAAGCAGTGGTAGTGCTGCTGCCTCGCAGTTACGAGACCAGGGTTCACTTCCCGGGTCCTCCCTGCTTGGAGTTTGGATGTTCTCCCCGTGTCTGCGTGGGTTTCCTCCGGGCACTCCGGTTTTCTCCCACAGTTCAAAAACATGCAGGTTAGGTGCATTGGCGATCGTAAATTGTCCCTAGTGTGTGCTTGTGTGTGTGTGTGTGTGTGTGTGCCTGCCCAGGGTTTGTTCCTGCGTTGCGCCCTGTGCTGGCTGGGATTGGCTCCAGCAGACCCCCATGACCCTGTGTTAGTGGGTTGGACAATAACTGACTGACTGAATATTCACGATCTGGCTTTTGAACTTTTGGCTTGATTTTTCAGTTTTGCCTTTCATTTGTTTCTTTCTCTTTTGGATTCGGTTTCCGAGTTTTGTTTTTCAATTTGACTTGATATTCAGTTTTGTGTTTTGCCTTTCATTTATTTCTTTGTCTTTTAAATTACGTTTTTGAATTTTGTTTATCCTATTTTGTTTTAGGTTTTTTTTGTAATTTTTTTGTCTCACTCCTTGTTAATTAAGTTTTCCTTTGAATTTTTTCAGCACCTATAATTTAAGAATTTAGTTTTTTCTTGCTCTGTTTTTCTCAGACTTAAAAATACCTTTTAAATGCCCAAATATTGTTATAGCCAGGAGTTTTCAATGGTTTTCATCCCAACATGTGGCAAATGAGAACATAGATATTTTTTTTTATCAGTGCTGTATTCCAAGTTGGGAAACTAAGAATAATTTATTTAGATTACAATTTTGTATTTGATTCAAATAGTTTTTGGAGGTTATTTACTTTGTAGCAATTATGAATTTTATTAATAGGTTCAGTTAGGTTAGCCTTCATTTTCTCTCTTAATTTGTCTTGGACATTCAAGAGAACACATGCATCCCAGTCACATACATATCACTGACACTAAATACATTACACGGAATATTACACAAACAACATTCATTCTTCTTCTTCTTATTATTATAGGGTGCTATCCTGTATCTCTTGCCTGAAGGCATTAGCTTGTACTCCTTATAAAGAATAAGCTGCTCTTCTGATCAAATTTGGGAGTTATGATCCATGTTTCACAGTCAAATTACCAAACCATATTATAATACCATAATGAATAAGTGATTCAATAGCTACTCTGTAAAATAACAACATTATATTTTTGTCCACTCCATGGACCCTAAGTCTTTACAAAAAATGCCAGCATTGACCAACCCCAGAACAAACATACTGCACATGACAGACCCAATACAACTGACTATCGAAGTAAATACCCAAATAATTGTATTGTGTTACCTACTCAGCTCTCTCTCCATTAATAAAAACTGAACTATGATCATCAATGGACCTTGGATCAAAAACTATTTTAGTTTTTTTCACATTTAAAATTAAATTATGATCACCACATCACTGCACAACCTCCTGTATCTCCAAGTTGTATACTGTAATATCGGAGTCTGTTGTCAGCAGACTCAAAATGGCCGTATCATCAGAAAACTTAATAATAAAATTTTTTGAGTACTCCTACAATTATTTGTATATAGTGTAAAAAGAATAGGGGAATTTACATAACCCTGAGGAGCCACAGTATGTAGAGTATTTCCTATATGTTTGAGAGGGTTGAGTTAACTTTCACCTATTGCTGCCTGCCTGTGAGAAATGCCAAGCATCATCTAATTATATAAGGATTCACCTTGATCTCCATCAGCTTATTTACCAGAATCTGAGGCAATAACGTATTAAATGCCAAACTAAAATCCATAAACAAAAGTCTAGTGTAAGCAGTTGGATTTTCAAAATCTTTCAGAATAAGATGTGTTGTAGTACATCATTAGTACCCACGTAGTAGCGCTACGGATTACTAGACTCAATTTCCCAGATTCCCCAAGGTTATTGCCCTGATTGGATGTCTGCAAGTGGCACAGGGACTGCTGGGGGGAGCCAGCTAAGTGGCAAGGGAAACAAATCCCCATTTCCCCCAAAATCATTGTTTTGTTTTGTATCTGGTCTCCAATACCATCTGTGGAATAGCGTTTCTATCTCGGTTCATCGAACCTATAAGGATGTATGAACTGTCTTGTGCCTGCCTGTCGTGTGGATAGTGTTGGTTTGGTCATTGTTCTTCATCGAAGCTTCATGTGCTCCCCAAATCTCATCACCCCTCACCACACTAGGACTAGCGGTAGGACCATTTCTCACATTACTTACAAAAATGTTCCCTGGATCATCTAGTTTTCCTCCATTCCACTTTATCCGTTACCACTGCATTTTGACTGTCTAAAGGAATTTGTTGCAAGTGTGTATTGTGTTGTGTTAAGGGGAGAGTTACCTGCTTGTTAGTTGTTTAGATTTAGTTTTCATTTAATATATATCGCTGTTATTTTTTTATTTTGATTTGCTGTGTTTCGTGTCTTGGTGTGCGAGTGGTGTGAGTCGGATTAAGGCCCGGGTGCATTCCTGGGATCCCCACCAAAAACAAAACAAATCACCATCCCTATGACGGTGTGAATCTGAGTGGCACTGGACTGCTACACCACTACCATTCTTTGTATGCAAATTGGCAGGGATCTAAAAGATGTTGTACTTCCTGCTGTAGGCTCCCTACCATTATGTGTTCAAATGCCTTCATCACTATGGATGTTAGTTAATGCTACAGCTCTAAAATCATTATTGTCCACTGGACAAGGTTTTTTTGGAACAGAGATAGGAATAGTGTAGAGTGTAGGAATAAAATGTGTGCCAATAGAAAGCCGGAATAAAAAACTCCGGGCTGGGGCCAACTCAACAGCAAATATTTTAAGAAGGAAAGCCGAAATACCATCTGGCCTACTGGTTTTCATAGTATGTAACTTTATAAAAACTTTAGTACATCTTTCAAATCCGGACTAATTACAATTCTGTCTGTTGAATCATATGATGCTGTACATAATACGTTCCTACATTCCTCCAAACCATCAACTGATATAAAATCAAATCGCTTAAAAAAGGTGTTGCGTTTTATTCAATATATGTATTTCTCTTTTCACAAAATTCAAGTCAGTCATCTCATGGTTTCAAGTTCTCAGTTGAAAAAGCTTCTCACACCCGTTGGCTATATCGTTCTGGTTTGTTTTGAAATGAGTGCTGCAGTTTTGGGATTTAGTTGCTATGATGCAACATTGTGTTCCTGAGACAGTTATTCCAGGGAGTTACGTGATACCTTAAAAGCTGGGGGCAAGTCTCTTTTAGCATTCAACATTGCAGATTGCTCTTAAAGGATATTGTAAATTAATCTGTATAATTTGCATCAACATTTAAAATTCTGGTAAACTGTTCTTATGACTATATTTGGTGTATGATTTGATTTCTTGGTTATAACTGTTATAGTTTATCAAAGGGATAAAATACGAAAAATAATCAGAGATGACTAGAAGTGAAACACCAGGAGACACACAAAGATTAAAACCATCTATCCTATCTTTTAGAAGTACCAAAATTTTAATAACTGGGGAAAGGGAAACAAAATAACAAAATGCTGTCATGAATTTTTCTTCCCAGCAAATCTGGATGCTAAAGGAACAAATAGATGCGCAATTTATATTTGAGCTCAGAGGTGTAAACATGCAATGGTTTTCAAAATTCCCAAAGCAGCATCACAATGATGCAAAAATCAATTAACAAATACCTGAAGTTAAAATGATCAATCTTTCTTGTCTTATGGTATACATCCATCTTTTGCACCCCCATTTGTGTCCTTGTAGCACACTAATGTCTTCATGCTCATACAGAACATCTGGGTTTAAATTTTGGGCATCTGAAAAATCAAAAGTCTTCAAAGAGTACTGATCATATTGTGTCTCTCTATTGCTAAATGTCATCCACAAGCCCGCTAATCATTTTCAGAGCTGGGAAAGGCAATGTGGTGTGGAAGAATAATTTTAGGGTAACATGGCATTCATCTTAACCTCCTTATCGTTAGACCTGAGTGTCATTCAGGCTGTAAAAACAGTGCTAAAAGTGTTAGTCCAAAGCATCACTCGGGCAACTGTATAGACGCATCTCGTGTAAGCATTAGACCCAAAGATTACTTGGGCTGTAAAGGAATCAACTGCGTTAGTGCCGAGCATTGCTTGGGACAAGATATAGGCATGTCACGCATAACCAACAGAACAGACACATCTTCTTCAAGTTTATACACTTCTGATTTTGTACTTTTAGTGTTTTTCACATTTTACAGTAGAAAGATCAGATTTAATAAATATGTAATTTTTCATGCCAAAAAATGTATAATACACAAAATCATGACTAAGATCAGATGACCAGTATCCAGCAAAATTGGACAGTTAAATACACACAAAGAAATTTCAAGGATGGTGACTCAACCCAAATGATATAAGAATAATAAGCATATGGTAAAATTGCCTTTTATTTTATATAGATCATTTATTTGCATACCAATGAACCAACCAGAGTAAAATATATGCATTGATTGACACTGTATGTAAATTGAATAGTTTATAAAATTAACCTGTATTGATTATTTCTCAGACTATTCTGATCATGCTTTAGAAGGATGCTCCCTCTTCAACATGGTGCTGCAAGAGAATAAATGAGGCAATGAACGACTTTCCTCCTGCCTGGTTCCCGACTCAAGTAGTTTTACCAACTTGTCCTACTCGAGGATACGTTTCTTTCTTTAACTAAGATGTTAATTTCTACCACAAAGGCACATGGGCCACATAACTCTGCGTGCTTTCTGTGGGGTGTCATATATGATAAAAAACTATGAGGAAATGAAAAAAGCAGATTATATGATAGAGCTAATGTTACATACATGTGCTGGTGTAAGTTTTTAAAGCAAACAATTTTGATGTTTCACCTTCCCACTTCAACTCGAGTTTCTGGTTGGATTTTTGGAAGAAACATGGAGGTCACAAAAGATGTCACATGGTCTGCCAAAAAAGTAATTAAACTATTTTTTGGTGAAAATAAAGAGCAAACTAAATATATTAAAGGCATTATGTCACTACATATTAAGTTCAATCACAAAATGCGATTTCTGGAGTATTTTTTATTTTAGACAATTGAATAAGGTGAAAGGTCAGCATTACATTACAACTCAGAATTCAGGTAGCATTGTTTCTTCCAAACTGTCCAGTTCAGAGCTTTGACTTCAAAGGGCTTTCACATACCATTTGTTTTCTGATAGTAGGTGAATAAAGCATAAAACACCACGGAAGAGCATGAAGCACCACAAACCAGTTAACCATTTTTTTAACTAGGCGGCTATGCCGCTCACGTATGGGGAAGCAGATGTAGAATTTAAACAGATTGTTATTTTCATTGGAATTGTTACATATGCATAATAGAACTAACTAGCAAAATCAAACACCCCAGAGATATTACTATCATTAGACGCAGAAAAGGCATTTGACATGATTGAATGGAATTACCTTTTCACTGCACTGGAGAAATTTGGGTTTGGCCCGAATATTTGTGCTTGGATCAAACTACTGTATACCAGTCCAGAAGCTTCAGTTTGTATTAATAAAATTTGCTCAGACTACTTTAAACTAGAACGTGGTACCAGACAAGGATGTCTCTTGTCGCCACTGTTGTTTGCAATCGCTATTGAACCACTGGCGGTTCGCTGCCGAAATTCTTATCAGATAAAGGGGATTGTCAGAGAAGGACTGGAACAGAAAATTTCTCTATATGCAGATGATATGGTCTTATATATATCGGACCCAGAAAACACTGTCCCTGCTGTTTTAACAGCACTAACAGAATTTCAAAAGATATCTGGTCTTAGAATTAATCTGAATAAAAGTATACTCTTTCCAGTGAACTCACAAGCATATAATATTAGATTAGACACCCTACCTTTTACCATAGCAGATCAGTTTAAATACCTAGGGGTAAATATCACAAGTAAACATAAAGCTCTTTATCAACAAAATTTTGGCGTCTGTATGGAAAAAATTAAGCAAGACTTGCATAGATGGTCAACCCTTCATCTCACTCTAGCCGGAAGAATTAACATTGTTAAGATGAATATCCTTCCTAAACTTCTCTTTTTATTTCAAAACATTTCAATATATATCAATAAATCGTTTTTTAAACAGTTAGATTCAATAATAACCTCATTCATTTGGAACTTAAAACACCCACGTATCCGAAGAGCGACCCTACAAAGACCTCAGGCAGAAGGTGGCATGGCTTTACCTAATTTTCAGTTTTATTACTGGGCAGCAAACATACAAGCCATAAAAACCTGGACACAAATAAATGAACATACACAGGCTTGGTCTGCAATAGAAGTAAAATCTTGTAGTACTTCTTTATATTCCCTGCTCTGCTCTCCAATAAATGAAAGTTATCGCAAATATACTAATAACCCAATTGTGCTTTACTCACTCAGAATATGGAACCAAATTAGGAAGCATTTTAAGATGGAAAATCTTTTATCAGTGGCACCTCTGCAAGAGAACCACCTCTTTCAACCTTCGCAAGTATATCCAGTTTTTAATACCTGGAAAAGTTTTGGGATTAAAATGCTCAGAGATCTTTATATAGACAACATATTTACATCTTTTGAACAATTACGTTCAAAATTTAACCTCCCAGCTACACATTTCTTTTACTATCTTCAAATTAGAAATTTTGTAAAACAGAAATTGCCCGATTTCCCCCACCTTGCACCCTCCACAATGCTGGAAAAAATACTGCTCAATTCCGAGGAAACAAACACTATTTCCGCAATATATAAAATCTTATTAGAGTCCCTACCTTTCAAAGACCCAAGAGGACATTGGGAAGAAGATCTCTTAATCAATATATCAGAAAAGGAGTGGAAGGTAGCAAAGCAGAGAATTCACTAGAGTTCTATATGCGCAAAGCATAGAATTATTCAACTAAAAATTATATATCGAGCTCATCTGTCTCACTTAAAACTGTCCAAAATGTTTCCAGGCCAGGATCCAACCTGCGAGCGCTGCAACCAAGCTCCTGCCTCACTGGGTCACATGTTCTGGGCCTGCACCAAACTAACATCATTTTGGACAAAAATTTTTAAGTGCCTCTCAGACAGCCTTAGTATCACAATCCCTCCTAACCCACTAACAGCTATGTTTGGTGTTCTTCCAGATGGACTGGAATTGTAGAAGGACAAGCAAATGGTGATTGCATTCACTACACTCTTGGCACGCAGACTTATTTTGTTAAATTGGAAGAATCCTAATTCTCCTCTTATAAGTCAGTGGGAAACCGATGTTTTATATTATTTGAAATTGGAAAAAATCAAATTTTCAGTTAGAGGATCTGTACAAAATTTTTTCAAAACATGGCAGGATTTAATCAATATTATTTTAGAATAAGAGAAATAACTATTATTGCATTTAACTCCCTTCTCCATCTCTTATTTATATAGATATTTACTTCTCCCCTTCTTTTACTAATGTTGCCTTATTAAAAAGCTTAAAGAAATTTTCCTTTAGCTAAGCTCTCCTTCTCAGGGGTGGGGTTTGATTTGTTTTCAAATTTGTTGGGTTATAAATTGATCTGTTTGTATGGAATGATTACAATGAAAATTAATAAAATACAAATATTTAAAAAAAAAAGAACTAACTATTTTACATTACAGTGAGTAATTAACCAAAGTAAAAAATGGTAAAATGTAATAAATTGAAAGAAAATTATCTTTCATGTTGCGTTAGAGGTATTTGTTATGTTATACGTTTTCATTTTGTTTGGCTTTGAAATTAACACGCAAATACTTTCTAAACTTACACTTTTACTGTATAACTTCAGTAAAAACAATATTTGGAATTAAATTTTCATCAATATCACATTGAATTTTGATTCCGTGTTTGGACTTGCATCGTGACAACGCAATGTATAACTGCCCGTGAGTGAATATCATTTATTTCTCTCTAATAAATAAACCGACTTTTTCAAATATTTGTCCCTGTGATTTGTTAATTGTCATAGCAAAAGCTATTCTAACGGGAAACTGTAAACAGTTTAATATGAATGGCATATCTCCTTTGGTGTCTAATATTATCCGTGGAAGATGTACTGCATTACCTTTCTTGTCACCTGTTAAAATTTTACATGTCAGAATTGTTCGACCAGTTTTGAACTAATCTTGTCCTATTGCATAACCCATCACTCAGACTTAAATTACGCAATGACATTATGATACATCCTTCTTTCAACAGTAATTCGACTGGTGGAAGACTGGACAGTGTTAACAGTTGTAGATATTCTATGGGATATTGAAAGTTGATGTTTTCATCTTCTGCACCATCACCATACGCATTGTGCTATGGATTGCCCGTGTACTCATTTCTTCTGTTGATAACCCTTCAGGATGAAATTCCTCAATAAGACTTGGACATAACAAGTCTTCTTTTATTGGGAACTTAAAGTGAGGAAAATGTAAAAATTTGTAAGAGCTGAGAGCACAGGAACTGTGTCTGACAAAAGCATTCACACGAATGAGAAGTGACAGGACCATGGGCGTGGTTGAAAATGGTTGAGAGGAGAGTGGGACTTGAAAAAATCTCTTGGCAATAGTCTCATCTCAAGATTTTCTTTTATAACAGAGAGATATATTCACCTCTGCATTAAAGGCAGATCTTTCAACAGGGATTCCAATGCTTGGGTTGTTCTACATCAACGACAGAAGAAAGGGTTTCCACTATGGAGCAAATCCTAATGGAGACTTGAAGAGTGATGACATTTGAGAGAGAGTAGACACTACACTAGTGCATTGTGCCAAGATGACTGCCAAAAGGCAAACATGTTAAGAATGGTAATCAAAGGAGTCACCAATGACAGGCAAAGTAGTAGTCTTGAAAACAGGAGGAAGTCTGTAACCAAAATTTTATAGAAATAAAACCTTAGCATTTCACTCAAAATGATCATCAAAAGTCATAACCAATAAAACATTGCTATAGTTAAAAAATGCAATCCTAACCAAAAAAGAATTCCTTAAACAAACAAATCACAAGCATTGATCAATGTTTTTTTTTTATGAATATTCCAAAACTAGGATAAAAGAATTAGAGCTAAATTGTCTGTGACTGGAATTCTTTAACAAAGACACGTGCAAAAAAGGGTTTGAATGAAAATATTCCATATTGGACAGTGCATCACATATGGCACCAGCTTATAAAGCATTGTCTTTGTGACACCACTCTGAACAACCTCCATCACTATGCCCTTGTTGTGAAATGGAGACAAAAAGATGGAAGAAAGGGGGGTCTGAAGGCTCCAAAATTATGGGAAGAGGGGAATGGGAGGCTTGCTTCAGACCAGCTTGATCCAGAAAACTACCTGCAGGCTTCCAAAAGTAGCTGGGTTAAAAAGTTAAGTCCCAGCAAATACAAAAATGCCTCACTAGAGACAGAAACCATAAAAAACTGACTAGAAAAGACATATCATACAAAGGATCTTTATAATCTTTATAAAGGAAATTATTTATTACAAAAAATAGAACTAAATGATCAAAAAGGATTTGCCTACAAGGGGAATCCATGGTCCACATGTCCCAATACAATTTCCATCAGCAAAATTAAATAACAATCAAAAATTAAGAACCAAAAAATATCAAAAGCAAGAAAAACTTCCAAATTCTATAAATAACAACTCACCGTGATCCACTAACTGGTTCTTCTTTTTCTTCTCCTTTTTAATGGCAGTTGACAAAAATAACAGTACATTACTGAATGGTTCTCCTGCTCAGGGTTCCCAATAAAGGCAGAGGGAGGAGCCAGCAGCAGTGATGTCAGGGTTGCCCCGCCTATTAGGGGCTCCACCCACAAAGTTCATCACATTTAAAGGCATAGCAGGTAAAAACAAAAAAATATATTAAAATATTTTAAAAATTCCAAAATGACAAAAAAAAACCCCAAAATGCATAAAAACAGAGATCTGTACATAACAAATCCTAGCAATGGGGTGACATGCCATGGCAATGAAGCCTCACAATGAAAATTAGTTAATAAAAATCTACTTTACTCTAAAAGAGTTCTAAAAATGCCCAAAAAATTAAATTCAGTGTGGTCATAATCTCCTAAAAATCTACAAGATATGTACAGAATTAATTTGTACAAGCTAAAATAAATTTAAAGTTAACACTGTCGTAACAATGAAGTGCCCTGAATGTTGACTCTGGAAATTAACCACCACCAAAAAGGAAAATCTAAAACTAATGATTTTGGACTGGGGATGAAATTAAGAAATGTTTCCTAATTTGGTTTAGAACATATCCATCCCTACGACCCAAAGTCTAAACACAACAATTGAAACAATGGAAGCATAGTGACTTTCCAACACCAAAGCAATACAAAGGCTAGGCCAGTGATGAAAAAATCTTGTGCTTGGTCTTTTACAGTGTTGAAGGTGTAACTTGATATTGACCATAAGACTTCCAAGGGCTTGCATAACCAGTCAATGTTATGTTAATTTGATTTGCTATTTGAGGAAGTCAATCGGGGGGGAAAAAAGGTAAGGAGAACTGTCAAGCAACCTCCCTTCTCTCCCCCACAATGCCCTGTTCACACAGTATGGGGTTACAAAGACTGTTCGCCAAAAACAATTTGGAAGAGATGCCAAACCCAAACTGTTTTCCATACCTGGCCCCATGTTACTACTCCACGCTCAATTTGAAGGACTCTCTCAGTGAAACATGTCATGCCAATAATAAAGAGGCTGCATGAGGAGGACAAAATGTTATATCAGAGCGGCACAGAAAACCATTAGAACATTATAACAATGCTTTGTTGTTCATGGAGATGACATTGAAACAGAAAACTTGCTTGCTTTTACTTAATGGTGTTACTCTTAATAGGTCAGGCTTAAAACCTTTAAAAAAAAAAAAAAAAAAAAAAAAAAAAAAGAACACCCATCATATAAGTCTACACAACCTCTTAAACCATAAATCACATAATAAATAATTCTGCCTCATAGTCTTGCTTTTGTTTAGCTTGTGGTTGTTAAGCACCTCTTTTTAACTGTTATTTTAGTTGCTGTCTCATATTTTTTACATGACAATGTAAAATTGGCATTAATTAGTGAGCAGCAAGCAAGCAGACATACTATACTGTTCATTCCCTAGGCTAGTTAGCTAATCAAATCTACTGTAGCCCACAATTCTGATTTAAAAATACAAAATATACTTTTTCATAGGATATGAAAAGAATAAAATGACTGCATTTCTACTAAATACTAATAGTTTAATATCAGAAAATGGAAGTGACACAGGCCATCGATGATGGCAGTTCTAGATCTATCTGGAAGTAAAGACGCAGTGCAGAAAGTCTGAGTAATGCCACAAATGTCAAGTGTCTAAGTGAGAGGTCCATAATCGTATATACATTTTTTAATTAAATCAACACACTATAATGGGCCTGTGTATACGAAATGGTCAGGAACCATCCAACTGCCAACTACTATTGGGCATTTTTTCGCGATTTCATACAATTACTGTATGGCAGTAAAACAAGTATACATTGACTTTTTTTTGTTAAAAAATTAGAACAAATAAGTCAAAATGTCAGCAGTGTGTAAAATTAAATACGAATCTACAGTGGCGCTTAGTTACTATCGCTGTTTTGACTAAGTTTGTCTTCATGTCTGGGAAACAGAATATCATAGTGGCACTAATATAAACTCTTGACAGTAACAGCTATGAACATTACCTGACAACACAGAGCTGTCTTTACTAAAGCTTCTATATGTTTAGAATAAAAGTTTAAATTGTTACTCATTTCATTTTATTGTATGGTTTTACACATAAAATAAGCATGTTTTCTGAGCATGCCCTTTCAAGTATACTCTACAGGGGTACATTGAACTTAACATATTTGAAAATTACACAAGACTCGAGTTCTTTCCTGAGTTGGTTCCCAACTTATTTCCAATGCTGCTGATGTGGTCTACAACAGCCCCCAAAAACAGATGTAGTGGACTTAGAAAACTTAATGGATGGATACAGTGGCAGTAATGCAGGACAAACTCTTAATGTGAAATAATCATAAAATACATTTGTTTATTTGCATGATGTGCTTGATGTTAGTGTTTGTCAACATCCATTAAAAATTGGTTCCGTCTTGTATTTGTTTAATATCTGCGTGAATATCCATAATTTCCTGAATCTCTTGGCAAGCAGGTGACCTGAGGCTGCCATTTAATTGGTAGCTTTCACATTTTTCCAGCTGCGTCCCAGACACTCCCACATTTGTTGTCAGCAAATTAGTATTGTTTTAGTTTAGTTTTTTTTTTTTTTTAAACCGTCGACACAGTATTTTGAGTTCAAGTCAATGGTTCACGGTTCAAACCTGCCATTAACATAACTACAGATGAGTGAGCCCGACATTATGGAAATGGCAACTTCAAATGGAACTTCAGAAATGAAGAAACTTCAGTTATTTCTCTAATGAAATACTTCTTCTTAAATTGTTCACTTGAAGAAGAAGAAGAAAAAAAAAAAAAAAAAAGAGAAGATAATGGAGCTTGGTCCGGACCGACTTGACTTGAGAATTCAGCAGCAGGCAAGTGATCGAGGACAAGCTTACACACTGAATTGTTCTGCTGTACTAACTGGATGTGGTGTAAGTAATGCCTTTTTTGGCTTTCGAAGCACTGTCGACACAGATAATAATAATAATAATAAATTTTATTTATATTGCACTTTATATTTTAGCAATCCCAAAGTGCTACAGAGTAAAAATAGAATAATAAAATAAAAAAAAGAACAGAAGAGTCTATAAAATACTTTAACAAAATGACTTTCTAAAAAGATGAGTTTTTAGGTTTCGCTTAAAGGCCTCAGTCGACTGTGGGGCTCTCAGGTAATCAGGGAGGGCATTCCACAGCCTCGGCGCCACCGATGAAAACGCCCTGTCACACATGCTGCTGAGCTTAGTTCTGGGGACTTGAAGAGTGTTAGTGAGTACAGAGCGGAGGGAACGTAAGGAGTTATGGGGGGTAAGGAGTTCCTGTAGATAAAGAGGGGCATGTCCATAAATGCACTGATGGGTAAGAAGGGAGACCTTGTACTCTATTCTGAATGAAACAGGGAGCCAGTGAAGGGTTTTCAGGATTGGGGTGATGTGATCATACTTTCGCACCCTCATCAGGATCCTGGCAGCGCTGTTCTGAATATACTGGAGTCTCTGGATACTCTTGCCAGGAATCCCAATGAGGAGTGCATTACAGTAATCCAGCCTGGAAGAGACAAAGGCATGGACGAGCTTCTCTGCATCTGCCAGGGTGAGTAATGGGCGGAGTTTGGCGATGTTCTTGAGATGGTAAAAAGATGACTTACAGAGATATTTGATGTGGGTGTCAAAAGTAAGTTGGGAGTCCATTCTAACACCCAAATTAGTAACAGATGTGGAAAGAGGAATATTTTGGCCAGAGAAAGTAATACTGGTGATGGTAGAAGAGCGAAGATGATGTGATGTACCAACTAAGATGGCTTCTGTTTTGGATCTGTTCAACTGAAGAAAATTGAGCCTCATCCATGCCTCTATCTCCTCCAGGCAGGTAGACAATGTAGATGTTGGCAGAGGAGCAGTAGAGGAGGTGGGAGTAGTCCTGAGGTAAAGCTGAGTGTCATCGGCATAGCAATGGAACGATAAACCATGCCTGCCAATGACAGTTCCAAGGGGGAGCATGTAGATAGTAAAAAGGATAGGGCCCAGCACAGAGCCCTGTGGAACACCACAGGCGACGTTGTGGGTGTGGGACTTTGCGCTGCCAAGGGCGACATGCTCAGTTCTGCCAGTCAGGTATGATGTAAACCAATTTAGAACAATTCCTGAGAGTCCAATAGTGTATTGCAGGCGGTGAAGAAGGATGTTATGGTCTATTGTGTCAAAAGCAGCTGTCAGGTCAAGGAGGAAAAGTAGTGAAGGTGAACCAGTATCTGCCGTCATCAGAAGATCATTGGTGACCCTGACCAGGGCTGCTATGGCCAGGGCGAAAACCAGACTGAAACTTTTCAAACAGATTGTTCAGTTTGAGATGATGGAGGTATGAGACCTAAAACATCTCTTCAAAAAATGCAAGTGGCATGAATGTAGCGGCAGTCCTCTAGACCAGAGTTTTTTAACCACTGTAAGTGCTACCCAGGTGTGCCATGGAAATAGTAGTGTAGCACACCTGGGTCTGAACTTGAAAAGAACAACGTCCACAGAGACGTCTGAGGAGGATAGATCTACCTGGAGAAGCTATAGGTATAAAAGCAGCCCTGTGTTCACCGTCGCAGACAAAGTACTTCGAGCTCTTCAGACGTGCCTCCATACTGATAGAGTCCAACTGCCCTGGGTGTGTGGTTGCCAGGGAACCTCATAGAGTTAGCGGATAGTGGGCATACGAGTTTCCTCTGAGACAGAGTGGGGCAGGAAAAGTGGTGAAGTAGCTGGCAGATGCCACCAAAGTGCTCACTAAGTGCTGTGTCTGCGAAGGCTAACCTTGGAGCTCCATTTTATTTATTTATGTATTTTTTTTTACCGGCTTCTCCGGTAGTCCAACCCCTTCGGGCAGCATATGTGTCAAATTTAATGTGTTTGTGGTTAGTAAGATAGTGGTGTGCTTTGGGATGATTATGGTTACAAAAAGTGTGCCATTACAAAAAAAAGGTTAGGAAACACTGATAGAGAATGAGGGTATTGTTTTTGAAGACTTAGTGAAATGGCAAAATTTAAGCAAATAGTAATTGAGAAATTTTCAGGCCTGATGAAAAGTGGGAAAATTTAAGTTTAAGGAAATATAGGAATCCTGATCGCAAAGGAAGAATAACATTTAGGTTGGACTTGTCCTATGGGTGTAGTACAAGACAGGTTTGGGGGTCGAGTTATGTTTTAAGGTGTAGGGGTCTGTAGTTCTTACAATCTGAATTTGTGCCCAGGTGAGGTAATCCTGGCAAACTTGCATAGGACTGGGAAGACTGACAACAGGTGTAGAATAAAATTTTGGTGCAAATGAGTTTGTGGGTGAGCTCAATGATAAACTGGGATGCAAAACTTCAGAAAAATCAGAGGGCTTGTGAATGATGTGGATTTATGGAATAGAGAGGAAATGGCCAAGGCCTGGGCACTATTAGTAGAGGCAGAATAAGATTTGAATTGGACTTGCGCTATGTCCATGTTATTGGAAGATTACAGAGGTGGGGGTGCAGACATTTAAGTGTGGGTTTTGACAGAATGGGGGACTGGGCAGCATGGTGGAAATAGTATAATACATTTTAGCCTGGATTTGTCCTATGAGTCTGGTACCAGATGGGCCAAGATGTGCATTAACACTATGATAAGGATGAGGAGAGCATGTGGAATGACCAGATAGATAGATGTGAAAGGCACTATATAATAGATAAGTGATGTTTCTGTCTGTCCCTCCAAAACTGCACTCCCAGCCAAGTCTTTTTTCACCAGGTCCCACTGGATGGATCAACATTATTGCATTTTAACATTATGTACCAGAACGATTCAGAATTTTAGTAGTTTCAGCAAAACAAATGACAAAATGTGCACTGCAATTTTTGGAAAATTCAATAGTGGGAATCTTACTGTTACGATTTCTTTCCACAAATTCCTTATGATACTGTCAATCTATGTGGTATAGAAAATTATGGTTAAGAAGAATCGATTGTAGTTACGAATGTGGTGAGAGACGACATGAAGTTGATGGGTGTAACAGAGCAAGATACAGAGAACAGGAAGATTGGGTTTGCCTTTGCTCAGGATAGCAACTATATATCTTGTTAATGTTCCTACTTCTTTCTTTTCTCTTTAGGTGTGGTTTTCTGGCCAATAGACTTGTATGACTGTAACTGATGTAGTATTCCTTTTCTTAAAACAAATATGCAATTTATTGATCAACATTGTAGAAATATAATAGCTGCTTGTAGTTTGATAGGATGCAAGAAGGGCAACTCCAACAAACACATTACTGACTGAGGATGGTCATTGCCAAAATTTAAACCAGTCTGTTGTCAAATTCAAAATGTTAGCCATTAGTAAAAGACCTTAAAGGGTAACCTCACCCAAAAATTCTTTTTTTTTTTTTTAATAAGTTACTTACCCTATTGGCCACCTTTCAATCCCATTTCATGAGAATCTTTCATTTGTTCTTTCGCCAAGAAAACATGAAATTAAATTTTTGCTCTTAGCCACCACTACATAAGTACATGGGGTAAAGTAAGTAAGTAATCCCTGAAATGAAGGGATTGTGTTAAAAAAAAATGCTTTAGTTGCCTCACATTTTTATGCAATCATTTTGTTCACCCCACTGAATTAAAGCTGAAAGTCTGCACTTCAACTGTATCTGAGTTGTTTCATTAACAATTCATTGTGGTAATGTACAGAACCAAAATTAGAAAAAAGTTGTCTCTGTCCAAATATTTATGGACCTAACTGTAGATGAATGATAATGTCACATGGTTCATTATGTTAAATTGTTGTCTTTTTCACCTTGCTGTTAAACTCTCTGCTCTATTCTCTAGAACTCCTTACGGAAAAGCATGATTCTTTCTTGCCCATTAGTTTAGCTGCATTGAAGTCAGGCTTCTTCTTAATCTTCCCAGGCTGGGCTCAATCACTGGCTCAACACATAGGCTTGAATGAGTGGACCTTTGAGCATCCAGCTCCAAGTAGCTACGGATGGTAGCTTCCAGGCTCACAGGAAGTGTTTCCTTTCTCCCAAAAGACATGCGAGTTAACACATCTAATGCATACTGATGTACTGTATGTGAAGTTGTGTTATCTAGAAGAGTCTGCTTATGGTTTCAAGTTTGAACATGAAAGCTCTTTTTGGCACCTTTTTATCTGGAGGAGTCTCTGCAGACACGTCAACTCATCCTTTTATAATCAGATGAAGAAAAGATCCGAGTTTACCAAGTGTCATTAGAAGTGCAGTCTAGCCATTTATTATACTGTTCAATCAATAATGCAGGTTATGGTGGAATGGCTGGCTTTCCGAATCCATGATAGGTCTGCTCCCTTGTGTCCCACCTAAAGCATAGCAAAATAGGCAATACCCTCTTCATTCTATACTCTCCATAATCTGCCACTACAATGGGTTTGGCTTGGAAAAATCAACTTCAGATCAGGTCATAAGCACAAAATACTGTCCAGTTATTTATACCAATTTAATGCTAGGTGGGCTAAAATGTTGCCTCATCTGAAATAAATCCCTGAAGGAGAAGACTGTACAAATGAGGATTATGCCATTAAAAAGGCCTGGCATTCAAATATCTGCCAACTCCTGACGCAGATCAGATTCATACTGGCTTAAGGCTTGTTCTTCTTGTCTGGCTTTCATTTTTGTCATTAAAGACACTAATGCATAAAAGCTTTACCTAAAAATTGTATAATATACGCCTTATTTTTGATAAAATCACACTTCCACAGGACTACCTAAAACTTAAAAACTTCTTACACCTAATCACTAATGGGGGAAAAAATATTTAATAAAAAAAAAAACAAAAAAACAAACAGTACCAAACGACAGCAGCTCGTTTTAAGAGGGAATTCACTTTACGCTTGTGAATTCAGTGAACCACATTTTCACATGGGAATCGGTTAACGTTAAGGCATACACGTATTAAGTGAAGATATTGCCTACCAGTATGAACCTTTTTTTCCAGATCTTGCCTATCAATGTGGTGGTGTTACAGGATTCTAAAAAAAACAAAAAAAAAAAACAAACATCTGGTAGTTTTAAGCTGATGTAGTTGCATTCCAGTCTGTTTAAACACCACTTGAAATCAAGCGGTTTTGGGGCTTCATGAATTAAATGTAAACACACACTGCTTTTTATAACAGTGAGTTTCATCTGATTCCCTGAATTACTCATTTAGTCACAGAGTCAAATAAAACCTATTACCAGATTAAAAGGAAAACAAAGAACTAGTAAAATTATCCACTTGGACTGATTGAAATTGCTATGCCACCTTTAGCAACAGTAACAGCTACCATGGATTTGCTATACTTATTTGGTTAGATTCGCAGAGCACTGGCAAATAATTGACTCCTACTGACAGAATTTATTCATTTGTCAGTCTGCAATGACAAATGGTTGTTTTATTTCCCAAACATCACACTTACAACTTATTGGCTTTAACTAGATCATTCACCATCATTGATGGAGAGACCATGAGTGTTTTAACTTCAGCTTACCAACGGATGGTTACAAGCATACTCATGTGATGCAATTCACATTGGTCTTGCAGCAGCAGAGGACTGGCACTTCATGGAACCCATAACCCTAACCATGTTTTGCCTTGGGAAAACTTTTCCAGTTTTCCTTCATTCAATCTGTAAAACACTTCCATTTCTCTAAAGAGATAATCCAAGTACATTTTGGCAAGTTTGAGAAAAGCACTCTCTCAATTCTTAGATATTGTTCTTGGACACTTTGGCGGGATGACCACATTTGGGAAACAAACTACTACGGTACCAAATGTATTTCTGTTGGACAACACACTGTAGTGCACAAATAGAATTAGAAATTAACTTGCAAACCTCACCATCCTAAAAAGATAAACATTTTTCTGCTTTCAGGAACTACTTTGGATCGTGGCATGATGTGTCTCTGGGACTTGTGTGCAAGAATCCCTTCTAATGCCAGTCAGATTTATATTGGGAGTTTTGAAACACTTCACTACTTGTAGAAATTTTCTAAAACACCCCTATTTTGTGCTAGATTTTTCATAGGCATAACCATGCTATCTACAGAAACAACCCAAATGTTTCACTACACTGCTCCTTCAAAAGGTAACAATGGACATCTCCCTTTGTACAAGTTTTTGGATAAAACCTCACTAGTTAGGGAAAGGGTTATTAGTTATTGTTAGGACATGATGCTGTTGCTCAGGTTTCTCTTGCCCTTTCTGGTATCTGACCCAAGTAATCATTTACTGACCACTCCTGAAAGATTAATTCAAGTTTTTTCAATATGACCGTTTGTCTCTTCAGGCAATAACATGCCACAGTCCAGATTGCTGCCAAAGTAACTGATGCAACCGAGTTGTGTTACTGATGCAGGTGGCTTGCTAACCTCAAGATTGTGCATTTACTTACACCAACCATAGTACCCAAATTATTTTTCTATTGTTTACCCTCCTCCATAGAAAAATTACAATCCAAAGAAACTAAATTCACTGTAAAAAAATATTGCAGAAACTCCAAGACAAAATGCTTTTTCATGGCATGGTACATACAAAGTAAATGTCTGCTTATTTGGCTAAATAATTACATAATTCAGAAAGGCCCAGTTCTCATTCACAATAACGGCAACAACATTCATTGGTGAAAAATGGGCAATGTGACAAAGACATTCACTGATGAAAGATGTATTTTCTACCATAATATGCACTACATTTTACAGACCAATAACATAAGTCAACATGTATGCTAAGTGAAAGTGAATAAATTATCATGGACTGTCTGAAACAGTACTGCAAAACTTAAACAGTTGTTCTTGTACATTCAGTATGCTAGCTCAAATAGTTAAAAGTGACAACACTTTTAAAAAATGGGCTTGAACATATTACTTCATTGTGTCTGAATATATTTTCATTACACCACACTGGGTGCATTAAGGTAAAACATTTAAATTAAAGCTACTCAGATAAATATTGGATATATATTTAATTAATATTTTGTATCTGCATGTACGTTCTAAATAAATTTCCATAAAATTGTCAACATGTGCACTAACTGCACGCGCCTGGATAATTACTACAAAATGCTCATTTTAATGCAGCTGCCTGCTGCTTAAGCCACCCAGATGTTCAACAAGCTTTGGACATTGGTCACCATTTTTAAAGAGCAAGTCAAACTCAGAATTGCTCTGTTTTAAACAGAAGATGATAGTTCAAATGTGAAAAGTCTGTCTATGCACAACAACATAAAAGTTACCATTCCATAGTCAATTGAGCCTCCTCCAAAAGGAACTAGCAAGCAGGGGGGGAAATTGTGTGACGGACACTTGCAGAGTTGAACTATGCTTTTGGAATTCAGGTCTATTAATAGGGATAAAAATTGCCAAAAACTATGAGTGAAAAACTACTTGCATGCAAAACACACCACCCACACACACACATGCTAGGGCCAATTTGGTGTCAGTCTTCCAAACCTGCAGAAATTGTACTGTGGGAAGAAACCGGAGTACCTGGAGGAAACCCATGCAGTCATG
Organism: Erpetoichthys calabaricus; assembly: GCF_900747795.2. NCBI lineage: Eukaryota > Metazoa > Chordata > Cladistia > Polypteriformes > Polypteridae > Erpetoichthys > Erpetoichthys calabaricus. The sequence continues at coordinate 62,262,176 of NC_041399.2, read as the reverse complement.
GAGAAAACATGCAAACTTCTCACAGTAAGGACCCAGGACATGAACCCTGTCCTTTTTACTGTGAGGCACTACCACTGCACCACCATGCTACCCAAGAATGCACATTTTAAAACAAAAAAACATCTCATGTATAAGGCAGACTGAGCTGTCTGAGTGACAGCTTTGCAAAACTAGGTTAAACAAATTGTCTAAAATATTTGAAATGTTTGGGTGTTAAAAAAAAAATTTGAATATATGAAAACCCGTTTAATTTTGCAAATTGATTAAATAAAATATTAAAGACAAAAAGTTCAAATAAACCTTTACCCAAAAATTTGGTGAACAAGTACTCGTTCCTCAAATTATCTGGATTATTTGCTCATATTTCTACTGCTCTCATTTTTTTGATGCAGTGTTCTCCCTAGCATCTTTTAGCCAGGCACCCCGCCCGGCTGTCATCTCACGTGACATTGTGAGATGACAGCCGCAGATCTAATGATCTGCAGAGATGGCAAGGGACGAGCAGGCGGCCGGGCAAATATTTTAGAAGCAGAATCGCAAGTTGTGAGGGGGGAGGCGCGGGACGGGATGTTTCCGATCACTCAGTGCTAAAGCTAATAGCGGGGACAGGCGGAGCGGAGTTCACAAGCAAAGAGTATGGGGAGGTGGGACATTACACCTCTGAAAGAATAATGCAAGACCTGCTGGATGTCTTAGCATCAGAAATAAAACCTAACATACTGAAAAATATACACGCTGAAAATTTTTTCAGTATTCTGTGTGATGAAACCAGAGACATCTCAGTTGTAAAACCATTAATTATGTTTGCCAGGTCACTAAAGAGGTCAGAATTAGTTTTGTATCAACCCACAATATGATTGATGGCAAAGCGGAGACTATAAGCAATGCACTGAGTGAGACTATGGACACTCTAATCTGGTTGGACTAGGGTCAGATAGAGCGGCTGTTATGATTGGGAAAGAGAAAGGTGTGGCAAAACCGCTTAAAGATAAAACATCTGGACTCTTGGTCAACTGCTACTGTGTAAACCACCGATTGGCCCTTGCAAGTGCCCAAGCAGCAGCTGCCGTACCTTGTTTAACAAAACTGAATGAAATCTTAAGGCAACTGTTCTATATCTTTGAAAATTCTTCAGTTAGGATGGCAGATTTAACGGAAATTCAAAATATTCCGAACATTCCCCCGATTAAGCTGAAAATGGCCAGTGACACTAGATGGCTGTCTCACGACTTTGCAGTACAGTCTCTACGACAGTGTATGATGAGTGTCATAGCTGCGCTGGAAAGAGGCCACTGAACGAAATGACATCACAGCTGAAGGATTAAGCAGATGTATTAAAAGGTACAACTTTGTTTCCTCTCTGATGATGCTTTTAGACATATTACCTTTGCTGTTCAACTTATCTAAGGCTTGGCAAAGGCAAGACGTCACAATCTCACTGAAATTGGACAATTTTGTGGCGATCAAAATTTTTCTCATCATGGAGTTGAAAGACACTCCTGGGAGTTATTTTCAAAGCCTTCATCATTGTCTGGCAGAAGAATGGTCAGATCTCCACACTGACAACATTCAAAACTGCAATATGTGATAAATACCTAGAGACAGTTGTCAAGCAGCTAGATGCAAGATTCCTTTACATGCCAATTATTTCCAGCTTTTCAAAAGTTTTCAATGCAGAAACTCACGATTCAAGCGAGTCTGCTGAAATTGTTTTCAATCATTACTCCAAAAATGGTAGCCCTCCAATTTTAAAATATGAAAGTAGCAGGCAAAAATGGACAGTTGCGTCAAAAATGATCAGAAGTCAATCATACAAAGACTTCAATCCAAAACAGATTTTACTAAAAATGGCAACGACATCAGAGCTCAGAGTCATTTCTAAATTTAGCTAAACTACCTCATATTCAGCTGTACTCACTGGGATCACTAGCCCAATGTGAAAGGGGATTTTCTGCCCTTAGGGCTCATTTATACTTCACGCTCATAACGCATACGCGCCCGCATCATGGCTGCCACGTGTTTCCAGCCTTCATTTGATGCGTCCTCTAAGCAGGTCCTCAGAATTTAATACGATGTGTGCGCGAGTTGTAGCACCAGCAAAAAGTCGGGGGGCGCAGTGTGCTAAAATTTGGAATGTGACGTCAGAGTCTGTTTACTATCTACATGTGACAGAAAGCCACTTTGTGGATCCTACGAGATCGGTGTGCGCGCTTCGATGTTTGATGAATGGTTTGAAGTGGTGAAGCAAAATGCCGACGTACAGATGCATTCATGGTGCTTTTATATTCAGGCATTGCATATTCCCCGATCATAATGATACAATACATTTTAAAAGTCTCGTATACCATCTTCTGTGCCGTCTTCTTTTCTAGGGCTTCCTCCAGTACTGACAGCAGTGGCAAACGGCAATAGATCGCCACACTGCGCATATTAAATGTATAATATTCCAACTCTCTGCACATTTAGAATCCTCAGACTTATACTTGATATCACTTTCATGATGAAATGCATTGAAGTATGTATGTTACATTTTACAGATAAATCGGTAATTACATTTAAATAATGAATACTGTTAATTACACCCATGTCGGTGACACGGTGGTGGAGCATTAGCGCTGCTGTCTTGCAGGGAGTCAAGTCGCTGATATTCCCTGCCTGGAGTTTACACGTTTTCCTGCTGGATTTCCACAGTGTGCTCCGGTTTCCTTTCAAAGATATGCAGATTTGGTTACACTAAAAAGACGCCAGTGTATGCGCGTGTGCTTGTATTCACCTTGCGATGAGCTGATGCCTCATCCAGGGATTGTTTCAGCCTCATGCCCAATGCTAGCTGAAATGGACAAATCCCTGGACTGATGGATTTAATCATTAAACATCCTTTTCAGAGATATTGCGGTAAGGTGTCTTCGGAATTTAATGGGTGTGTTCCAGGCAATTCACAACACAGTGAAGCCGAACCTGTTCTCCCCGTGATAATATCTTGCACTGCCACCTGGTGGATTCCTCCAGATTTACGTAAAGTACGTGCGCAAGTATAAACAGTAAAACGCTTGAATAGCAGGAGCGTCCGCAGCAGCATGCGTCGTGTAAAGTATAAATCCGGCCTTAAAAGGATCAAGACATGTTTGAGAAATCGCATTAATCAAAGCACGCTAAATAAACTCATGCTGATCTCTTTGGAGGGCCCAGATCCTGGGGACTTTGATTATGGAAAAGCTGCACACAACTGGGCCTCTAGGAAGAAAAGAAGAATAAATATTTAACTGAAGACACCTTCTGCATATGCAAGTTGGCTTTGAAGAATATTTAAAAAAATTTTCTTCATTAGGTTTCCCATACTTTTTTTTCATTGTTTTCACTTTTCTTCCCGACAGCGACAATACGTGTGCCTCTTGGTTTATGTCATAACAATTGTTATTTAAAATTTTTGTTAGGGTTGCAGGATCCTGAATTGGATACTTCTTAAATGTAATAAAAATATTCTGGCACAAGTGTCAAACCTTAAAAAAGGAAGTCATATTGAGCATTGTAAAATAGTAATAATTAACTAATAAAAATAGTGCACATTTAATTTTCCCAACCACCAAATTTCCCTGTCCCACCCCACCCGGCTACTTTTTCATGCCATCCAGCTGTAAAAAAATTCTGGGGAGAACACTGATGTATACATTACTCGGCACCAGACAACATCTTCATTTCAGAGAAAGTAAAATGAATAAAGCATGCTCTTCCATTTGCCAATCTTTCTAGCCAAGCCTCCAACTTTTTATATAATATAAAAAAAAAGAGTTCATACACTATGTGTTAAAAATTATTAACAGTAAATGTGCATTTAATTGGAGTTACACAAAAGAAAAAAAAAAAAAAAAAACTTATTTGAAAATGAAGTTGGACTACTGAAACATTACTGCTTCCAAGAGACACTGCTGTTTGAATGATTTAAACATATTCATAAGAAACCAACAAAAATGGTGGTCAGAATCATAACTATGATAGCCTAAAGAAAAACAAAACAAAAACAAAACAAAAAAAACATAAAACCTGGAGTGCCTTACCAAGACACAGCTATATTAAAAAAATAAATAAAAAAAATGAAAGAAAACAAAGCAAAACAAAACAAGTCACTGACTCAAAAATTAGCATTTTATTCAATCTGTGGGGATCAGAGATGTATAATTTGAATCTGGTACAGATCTGCAAAGCGGCTGTGAAATGTCTTTCCAGTTTTAAAGCTGATTCATTTATTAGTGCCACCTTTTTCAGAACACCCCTTTTTGGTACTAATTTAAACAGTTGTGCTAATTAAGATAATTTATTATCTTTCAATCAAAAATTCCTCACCCTACTTATCAAATCAGTCACTGTGTCGATGTCTCTCTTGCAAGTGAAATTTGGAAATACCTTTTATAATGAAAAGATAAAAACATGCAAAAACTTGAAACCGTAGTCCAATTATACATATACAGGTTTGGTACTTTGTGCACTTCATAGACTACGTCAAAAAACATTATGTACACGCATTTTCTTTACAGTGAAGTATAAATCAAAAGTACCAGAGGTTGACTAAGGCAAATAACAATGGATTAGAACAAAATAAACATTTTTGTAAAATACTATTTCACTTCAGAAAAACAAAAACGATTCTGCTACAAAAATGATGATTTGACAACTCCCTTTATTTGCAACCAGCTGCAGAAGTATTTTTTTTTAAACCAGCTGCACATTTTTTTTTTTTTTTTTTAAATTTAGTGAAAAAAACTATCTAAAAGACTAGCGCACTGTACATTGCTGTTTAGGGGTTTTCTTCAACCCTCAAAGCAAAATTGGAATTTTTCATTCTCTTCCTTCTGGTTTAAATATTTTATTCAAAGAACAGCAGTATGGTATAACCAAAAAGCAAAATGGAGAAGCATACCATAATTAACATACTTCTTCAATTTTGAAATCACTCCAAAAGTCAGTACCCATTAAAGCCTTGAACATAAAACTAATTATTTAGATCCAAAAATGTACAAAAAGGCACATAAAATCCCAGTGCTTCTGTACTGTGAAATTCAAGTGTAACTGAGCGATCTTAATATCAGCGATCCAAACAGTGTCAGTTTACCGATATTCCATTGAGCCCAAACTGGACTGCAGCCTATGCAAAGCCTCCAACAAGCACCTGTGCTAGTAGACTACAAAAGTTAAAGCCTAGCCTTGTGTTCCTTTATGAATATCGGTTTTAAGATGTCCTTGTTCCATACAAAAAGGTTCATTTCACAAGCTTAATTAGTCGTCACTTCCACCATACATGTCTGCAAGTTTCTTAAATCTTGGTCCCCAGTCATTCAGGTAATCATAGTCCTGGTCTCCTCCACTACTTGATGAGTTGAGTGAACTTAATGAACCTGCTGTGGACCCACTGCCCTCATAATCAAAAACCAGCAAAGAGTCATAAGGGGGAGCAGTTGGGTCATTGTCTGCTGCTTTCAGGCCCTGAAAATGCAGAAAACAAAGATGTTACTACATATACTGTTTTTTAAATACATCCAAATATTCTGGCTTAACAGAAAAGGAGATTGCCAAATACTTTTAAAACATGTTGGTACCATTTTAACACAACAGTATATTAAGAACATGGCTGTTACAAAGCATACAGTACATCATGTTTTGATAAAGAAAACAAAGAAGTATTAAATTATGCAAACTACACAAACATATTACAAATTAGACATAGGAAACACATCAAAAGTATGGTACTTTCTATATACCATAGTGTGTCCTATCTTATGCTACTTTGTGCAACAATACTGGGTCACTGGCACAGACCAAAAATAAATAAAAACGTAAAGGATACCAGTTGACCAGGATATGCAGTACTTGTGATTAAATCCAGATTAGTAAATGAATAAATGCAAAATTAAAAACATCTCCTATAAAAACTGCCTGCAGTTGCTTCAAGATATAACTGATTTAATGGAGGAACATCCAGAACTTCATTCATTTCACCGACTTAAAAACTGTAGTTATTGCAAATATACTAATAACCCAATAGTGCTTTACTCACTTAGAATATGGAACCAAATTAGAAAGCATTTTAAGATGGAAAATCTTTTATCGGTGGCACCTCTGCAAGAAAACCACCTCTTTCAACCCTCGCAAACATATCCAGTTTTTAATACCTTAAAAGTTTTGGGATTAAAATGCTCAGAGATCTTTATATAGACAACATATTTGCATCTTTTGAACAATTATGTTCAAAATTCAACCTCCCAGCTACACATTTCTTTCACTATCTTCAAATTAGAAATTTTGTTAAACAGAAATTGCCCAATTTTCCCCACCTCGCACCCTCCAAAATGCTGGAAAAAATACTGCTCAATGCCGAGGAATTAAATACCATTTCCACATTATATAAAATCCTATTAGAGTCCCTACCTTTCAAAGATCCAAGAGGACATTGGGAAGAAGATCTCTTAATCAATATATCAGAAAAGGAGTGGAAGGTAGCAAAGCAGAGAATTCACTCGAGCTCCATATGTGCAAAGCATAGAATTATTCAACTAAAAATTATGTATCAAGCTCATCTGTCTCGCTTAAAACTGTCCAAAATGTTTCCAGGGCAAGATCCAACCTGCGAACGCTGCAACCAAGCTCCTGCCTCACTGGGTCACATGTTCTGGGTCTGCACCAAATTAACATCATTTTGGACAAAAATTTTTAAGTGCCTTTCAGACAGCCTTGGGGTCACAATCCCTCCTAACCCACTAACAGTTGTGTTCGGTGTTCTTCCAGACGGACTTGAAGTGGAAAAGGACAAGCAAACGGTGATTGCATTCACTACACTTTTGGCACGCAGACTTGTTCTGTTAAATTGGAAGAATCCTAACTCTCCTCTGATAAATCAGTCAGTGGGAAACCGACGTTTTATATTATTTGAAATTGGAAAAAATCAAATTCTCAGAGGATCTGTACAAAACTTTTTCAAAACCTGGCAGGATCTGATCAATATTATTTTAGAATAAGAGAAATAACTATTACCGCATTTAATTCCCTTCTCCATCTCTTATTTACATATATATTTATTTCTCCCTTTCTGTCTTATTAAAAAGCCCTAAGCAATTCTCCTCTAGCTAAGCTCTCCTTCTCAGGGGTGGGGTTTGATTTATCTTTAATTTGTTTGGTTATAAATTGATCTATTTGTATGGAATGATTACAATAAAAATTAATAAATTAAAAAAAAAAAAAAAAAACTGTAGGTTGCAGATGTTAAAATACGGTATCAAACAACAAGGTTGCTGTTAAGGTTTACTTAATTGCAAATTTTGTAATCATCTCTCTAAAATAAAGTTTTACATTATAATGAAACGGAAGTTAATTTTTGAGAGACTTAATGGCACTAACATTAGTAGGAAATGTTAAAGTATAGGATTTCAAAATAGGTTACATAAACCTACAACAGAATGAAAAATATAGTTATTAAACTTAATACCATCTCATTCATACAATGAAAACAATATAATGTACATAAGGTGAATCAGAATTAAGAAATTTTGCATTTTTCTCCATGTGTGCATGCCTAACACTAGTGTCCCAACCACTTCACCCGTACTATCGTCTCAATCACTACCCTTAATGCTGATCTATGCACAATCAGATTTGTGTTGCCTGTGTTTTATAGTACTTCAGATTCTGAGTTTAAAATATAATTAAACAAAACACTTAAATATTGCATGTTGAGATTTACTGTAAATAAAATGTAGATATGAATTGTGATTTTGAACGTGCTAGATTCCATGTGGCAAAGTTATAATACTTATCAGTAGATGTTTTATACCTCTTCTTTAGGTTATGTAGGTAAAGATATTTAAGTTTTCCAAACAGCGCAGCCCATGAGTAGGTTGCTTGCAATCATGTAGTGAATAACTTTTTTAAAAAGGCAGTTACTCATAGACATATTTTGGTTAATTTCCAAAACACCTACAGTGGGGGAAAAAAGTACTGAATGCATTAAACGTTTGTTTCAGTAAATATATTTCCAACGATGCTATTTACATGTAATTCTCACCAGACATTGGTATTAACTCAAGTAACCCATAATTATAAAGAATTCACAACATTATAAGTCATAAATAAAAGGTATGTGTAATAAAGTGGAATGACACAGAGAAAAGAATTTAACGTGCTAATTTAATACTTAGTGGAGAAGCTTTTGTTTGTAAAGACAGCTACAAGATGCTTCCTGTGTGAGCACTGAAGGTGACTGGTTTCTTCATACAGGAATACTTACTCCGTACTTATTTCCCCCACTATACATCTCATCCAACCATGAAATTACCGAACTCAACTCTAGTGTTCAGGCACATTCACCTGTACTATTACTATTTGAGTGATAACTCTGCCTGTATCCCAAAATTACCAGTGCATACCTCAAGATCCATGTAGTGTCACTTTTTGATCATTATATTTGTAAATTCTACAATTGTGAATCTTCTATTATCATGGGACAATTCTTTTAAGAAACATTTTTTTTTTTTATTTTGCATTATATTTTTTAACACATTGTTTCCATAATATACACATTATAAAAGCAGTTATCTGGGTACTAAAATGGCTTAAGATGACTTTTTGGATTATACTGATATATAGGTTATGGATGAAAATTTAGTCTGATAATTGTAAAATGTTTGTACTTGCTACTCACACTATACTAGATTGTGAAATGATACTGGCTTTGATAAGTTTTAATGTAAATAAATGAGCATATGTACAATAAGTGACTAGAGAGGAAAACATGAGAACTGATAACAATCAAGGAAGATAAACAGTTTCTACTAAAATTCATATTAAAAGCACCTCTTCAGATACCTGTCAGTTAACAAAAATCCACAGGATGCTAAAGCTGTGCTTCCCATATGGTCACCAAGGGTGGTTGTTAAAACTAATGAATTACATGTCAACACAGATAAATGCAGAAATGTAGTCATCAAGCCCATTGCACCTCAGTTAAAATACCCTTTTGTCTTTTTGTGATAAACCATTTTTACTGGCCATAAATATAAGTAGTGTTTCCTTTCTTTAATGTTGCAGTAAACTTGGGCACTTTAATGCATTAACTTGAAACTCTGACAACACTGAACACATTTCAAGCATCCTACATTTATAAACATAACTTTAAATAACCCCATTATGTATAGTCAACAGTGTTTTCTCTGCAGAGGTTTTATAATTTTACATTTTAAATAAAAATAATTTTACCGACTTACTATAAGCACTTAAAAATGTTTGCACACAATACTGCTCGAGTTGTATTTGAATTTTCAGGATCCTCTATTTTCATATAAAATTCTCTGAGGGTGGATCAATGTCCAAAAAAAGAGTTAGGGGTTTACTTTAATACATAAATTGTAGAGTTTTCAAAAAAGATTCAGACTTTAATATTTCTGTATGCTTAAATTTATTTATTTCTATATTGTAATTAAGCTTCTTTGAGTTATCATTCAATTTCCTCGCTTGTGTCATGCTGGAAGAAAATAAATATTATGAACTTCTATATAAGACAAAATAAAAATCCTCTGGATTGAATTAAGACTATCAACCATATAGTTCTTGATATAATTGTAATGGCAATGCCCAATCATATTTCTTGAGCCATACCAAGAATTAATCAATCTTCCTAGAATTTAAGCGGTACTTTTATACTTCTGAAATTTGTGTGCATCATACTAGGCTATAAGGTGATTCTAAATGCCTTTTCATACAAGGGCCATGTTTACATCCACTGACCAAGAAAGTGTCAAACAATTTTGCAGTAAACACACATAAAAACATTTTTCCCTTCAAAAGTATGTTTTTTTTAATCTGGCTTCAAAAGCACAAAAAAACTCTATAGTTTCTGAAAAGTCACTGCTCTGCATTGTTCACAAAATATAATATTTTTGAACTTGGATTATAAGAATATTGCGAGCATTACAAACTGTGATATACATACTGCATATATTTATTACAACCAACAGGTATCAAACTTAACAGTCAGTAGGAAACCAATTTATTGTAATATATAAAAAAAATTCATTGAACTTCTATAAACCTAGTATTTTGCACATTAAAGATCATAACCACATAATTTACATTACTTTTCCTTTAGCAACCAAGAACCAGGTAGAACCAGAGGTTATCTTTAAATTCTTTACTGGTTTAATTATGAGCCAAACATGAAATATATCTAGGCATGGTTCATTATAATGCATTATATGGTACCAGAGGCCAGTGATGTTTTAGTCACTGGCCAACTATAGCCTGTAACATTAGAGCATGTATCTGAAGCTGTATTTCTTTATTCTGTATTTTTCCATCACTTTCTCTTTGAATGTTTTCTACCTTATTCAAAAAAATTTAACAAGTGTAAATTCAAAATAACAAGTGTACTAAAATGCAAACTGAGAATGTTCAACCTGAAAAATACCCTAACAGAGAAGCCGATAACTGCTCTGGGGAAGGGGGGGGGAGGGGGAACAGAATAATAAAATGAATAATAATCATACTTTCAAACCTATTACACGTGTTCACCATGAAAGTAATTCCTTTAGACTTTAGTTCCTGCTTGTAATGAAATACTACCTTAAACCAGGGAATTGGCTTACTCTGATCCTCTGTGCTAATGGAAACATGGCATTTATTTACATCATTTAAGTTATGTGATGCAAATATATACAACTACCTACTACTATGTTACTTTATTGTCAAATACTGATATACACAGACACACACTTTACTTAAATACAAGGGCTGATCAGCATGCTCTGCTCCTGACACACTTCATATGCACATGTATTATGTCAAGTATTGTCAAACCAATATCCATTTTGCCTAGGATGGCATAAAAACTAAGAGGTTAGAAAGCTGACCCATGACAATGCTCCTGCTAACATATCCTAGGATTGTAGTGACCACTATCCAGAGTGCAAAGTCTAGTTATCCATCTTCCCTATTCTCCAGACTGAGCCTTCAGCAACAATCAATTATTCCCAGATCTAAAAAAAATACCTGTATTTTAGCAGCAATTCTGAGGCTATTATGACCGGATCTAATCAACATTTTAGAATAAGCTTCCATTTTGGGGAAAATAATACCCTTCATTTCTTGCTCCTTTTATAGAGTAGCTTTGGTTGCTGGCTCCTCCCGCTTTCTGTTGGGTGGGAGTGTAATTTTGCTTTGATTTGTTAAAATTGACTTGACTGTATGGAATGTTATCCGTTTATAATTGAAATGCAAGTGGAGTAAGAGCACTTTTTCTCCACAGGGCAATGAACCAGTTGAGGTAGTCTGAACATAGTCATCTCCTTGGTAGCTAATAATTATACAAGGCACTGTCCACTGAAACCTACACTATTGGCTGAAATACTTCCTCACAACATGACAGATCTGTCACCACGCTTGACAAAGGCTACAGATAGGCATCAATGTACTATTTCTGTAATACTGGTGTGATTGTGGCCAGAACTAATAAATTTGGATGAATATCTCCATAAGACTTTTTGACATTGGTTGTCATGGAGATGTAAGGATTTTTGCATAATGTAGTCTCTTCAGCTGGTTCTCTTCCCATAAGAATGGACTATATCTTTTAAGAAATCTATGCATTGTTGATGCCTGAAAACTAAGACTCTCTAAGACCCTAAAGAAAGACCACTGGATTTCCTTCTACACTTTAAAGAACTGATATTAAGTATTGTTCCTCAGATATAGACTTCCACTGCATTTTCTGTCTTCAGCTTCAAGAGGTATTTCAAGATTCTTTATGACAGCTTGAACACTACATCCTACAAATCTTGTTTGGTGTGCTATTGCTTGCTGACTATAGCCTAGCTGATATAAAACTATAATGGTGTCAAAGTATGTTTACTTAACCATTTCTAAACTCCTTCTCGAGGCACTGCATTATTTATGGTTTATAACCCATTACATATCTTAATTTGCCAAAATGCATCTGCCTAAACCACTAGATGTGGCTAATGAATTAAAACTGCACTTTAATTAGCATGATCACACAGAAAAACAATTTTGGTCTTATTTACCTCTCCAATAAAATCTCCAATATCCCCCGGGTGAGGAGCAGCCGATCTTACAGGATACTGTGGTTCAGCATGGATTGGTCTCTCATCAAGACGTCTAATTCCCACAGGTTTAATGGCATCCGGCTCAATCGTATCAGGCTGTTGAAGCTGGCTCAGGTCATAATCCTGCATAGCAGATGGGAAACAATGAAAAACCACCTGTTCTAAACAAAATGTTTAAGTATACACATGGTACTGAGGCACGCTCTCATGTTAAATTCCAAATGTTTACATTTCAAGTAATAGAGGTCAACGAATTTGGTGTCATTAAAACATTAAGTGGTACTAAAAAATGAAAATTAGAAAACATAACTGCTATAAATTTAAGTGTATAAAACAAAAAGAAATTACTGTAGAACAGCTTCTTAAGTTGTGAAGCTGTTTAATTATAGTAAAGCCATATGCATCTCTCTTATCAGCAAAGACAACTTTGATAATGTGCAGTGCGATCAGTGGCACAAGGCAAATTCAGGACCCAAGAAGGTTTTATGAGAGGGGAAGTGGCATGCTATGGCAGTGATGATGCACACCAATGTGTAAAGTGAGGAGGCAGCAAGTACTTCAACTTCTTTGGACACCCCTGCAAAAGGGCTAAAGACAGGGGCAACCAAGGGAGAAGGAGAAACCTGGAAGAAAATGGCCATTCCTTCCCAAGGTGTTAAATTGGCAGGCAACCCAGCAGATGTCAAAAATTGAGATTTTTTTTTTTTTTTAAAGATGAAAACCATTTAGGAAATTACAAAACTGTTAACACCTAAGAGCCAGCCACAGAACCCCCCACCCCCCAAACACAATGCACTTTACAGATAAAATGACATTTCAGTATAGCGCTCTTGTCAAACTGCATGTCAATACTATAAATCAAAATTGCACAACAGCATGAAGGCAAGTATTTATAAATAGAAAAGCAACCTCTGACAGACCAGGTATAGTAAGACGGGTTGCAGAACATGACACTCTTCCTCATTTTACATAATCTGATTAAATTGTATAACGAGAACATCATTCTATATACAGTTATTGTTCCTTAACTATCAACTTTCATAAAACTAACAATTGATGCAATGGTATGTTTACATTCTGGCAGCAAGTAAAGTACAGAGAAAGCCTGAGACTTAAATATTAATAATGTGTGAAATAAGTGTTAAAATATTATTTGACATGAAACCAAGAATGCTCTAAGTACAATAAGAAATATTTATCTTCAAATATAACAGTTGTCAATGTTCATTTGCTGATTTAACAGTTATGACCCTTGACAGCTTGGCTTGCAGCGCCTATGTTTTCTGATTATACAGTGCATCCGGAAAGTATTCATAGCGCATCACTTTTTCCACCTTTTGTTATGTTACATTAAATTCATTTTTTTCCTCAGAATTCTACACACAACACCCCATAATGACAATGTGAAAAGAGTTTACTTGAGATTTTTGCAAATTTATTAAAAATAAAAAAATTGAGAAAGCACATGTACATAAGTATTCACAGCCTTTGCCATGAAGCTCAAAATTGAGCTCAGGTGCATCCTGTTTCCCCTGATCATCCTTGAGATGTTTCTGCAGCTTAATTGGAGTCCACCTGTGGTAAATTCAGTTGATTGGACATGATTTGGAAAGGCACACACCTGTCTATATAAGGTCCCACAGTTGACAGTTCATGTCAGAGCACAAACCAAGCATGAAGTCAAAGGAATTGTCTGTAGACCTCCGAGACAGGATTGTCTTGAAGCACAAATCTGGGGAAGGTTACAGAAAAATTTCTGCTGCTTTGAAGGTCCCAATGAGCACAGTGGCCTCCATCATCCATAAGTAGAAGAAGTTCAAAACCACCAGGACTCTTTCTAGAGGTGGCCGGCCATCTACACTGAGCAATCGGGGGAGAAGGGCCTTAGTCAGGGAGGTGAACAAGAACCCGATGGTCACTCTACTCTGTCAGAGCTCCAGAGGTCCTCTGTGGAGACAGGAGAACCTTCCAGAAGGACAACCATCTCTGCAGCAATCCACCAATCAGGCCTGTACGGTAGAGTGGCCAGACAGAAGCTACTCCTTAGTAAAAGGCACATGGCAGCCCGCCTGGAGTTTGCCAAAAGGCACCTGAAGGACTCTCACACCATGAAAAAGAAAATTCTCTGGTCTGATGAGACAAAGATTGAACACTTTGGTGTGAATGCCAGGCGTCACGTTTGGAGGAAACCAGGCACCGCTCATCACCAGGCCAATACCATCCCTACAGTGAAGCATGGTGGTGGCAGCATCATGCTGTGGGGATGTTTTTCAGCGGCAGGGACTGGGAGACTAGTCAGGATAAAGGGAAAGATGACTGCAGCAATGTACAGAGAAATCCTGGATGAAAACCTGCTCCAGAGTGCTCTTGACCTCAGACTGGGGCAACGGTTCATCTTTCAGCAGGACAAAGACCCTAAGCACACAGCCAAGATATCAAAGGAGTGGCTTCAGGACAACTCTGTGAATGTCCTTGAGTGGCCCACCCAGAGCCCAGACTTGAATCCGATTGAACATCTCTGGAGAGATCTTAAAATGGCTGTGCACTGATGCTTCCCATCCAACCTGATGGAGCTTCAGAGGTGCTGCAAAGAGGAATTGGCGAAACTGGCCAAGGATAGGTGCCAAGCTTGTGGCATCATATTCAAAAAGACTTGAGGCTGTAATTGCTGCCAAAGGTGCATCGACAAAGTATTGAGCAAAGGCTGTGAATACTTATGTTCATGTGATTTCTCAGGTTTTTTTTTTTGTTTTTTTTTAAATAAATTTGCAAAAACCTCAAAACTTTTTTCACGTTGTCATTATGGGGTGTTGTGTGTAGAATTTGGAGGAAAAAAATGAATTTAATCTATTTTGGAATAAGGCTGCAACATAACAAAATGTGGAAAAAGTGATGCGCTGTGAATACTTTCCAGATGCACTGTAGTAGGTTGTTGGTGCAGTATACTAATCTCCCTTCAACCACTTTTGAAGTTTTATTACTTACTAGCCAACCCGCGGCGTAGATTTTTAAGCACAGGGAAAAAATTAACATTTGAAAAATCTGTAATTTAATAAACCACCAAGAAAAGTAACATTGTAACAATGTCCGTGACTGAAAACTGGAGGACCGCCATCACGCCTTCTCCTCCCAGAGCGAGGGACGGGTTAGGGGAACGGTGCTCGGGCGCGGAGGGTGGAACGGGAGGGGGGGGGGGGGGGAGGACGCCCATTCCGCCCCCTCCGTCATGCTAGTCTGCTGATTTCTCGTTCAGTATGCACTGCCTGCTCATGTGCCCACCCCCAACTCGTCCCCTGAGTCGTTTTCGTCTTTGCACAGTCCACATGCACCTGTGAGTCACGTAGACTTTACATTGTTCTCTGCGGTTCTGGCTGCTTTTCTATATATAATCCACCAAGTTACCCGACCATGGTAGTAGCGAGGGGGGATGGGGGGGTGTACAAATGGCAGGGACGTAATCAGTGCGAGCGTATGACCCGCACTTACTGGGAATTCCTCGTTCATGGGGAACAATTGCAAGCCCCGGTTTCCAGCACGAATGGGGTTCAACGGCTTACCAACGCCCCTCTGCACCGGGTAGACACATGTTGATCCATTCAGTGTAGCGCGCGTACAGTTACCTGATGCAGGAATCTGTATAACATTGAAAGAAGTGTTGTTTCCATGAAATACATTTGAAGCGGTGGCCATGGAAGGCAAATGAACAGTCAACGCAGCTTACAGCTGGATTGACGCCGTGTTTTGTGTCACTCGACCATGCGTAGTAACGGGGGGGTAATTGTACAAAGGGCAGGGACATAATCACCATGCGTAGTAGTGGGGGGGGGAGGTAGTTGTACAAAGGGCAGGGACATAATCAGTGTGAGCGTATGACCCGCACTTACTGGGAATTCCTCGTTCGTGGGGAACAAATGCAAGCCCCGGTTTCCAGCACGAATGCCATTCAACAGCGCACCCATGCCTCTCTGCGCCAGGTAGACACACGTTGATCCATTCAGTGTAGCACGCGTGCAGTACGGGACATCCAAGAGCATCACAGACCTGTTAATGCTCAATCTCATGCGGCATAATTATTTATTGATGGCTGAACACTTCTGGAAAGACACAGTTGTCTAAAAGGGGAGGGTTTGAGGATACAACAGAAAGTGAATGAAAAGATGGAACTCTGGAGAGAGCAACATACAATTGTCCGTGAGTGAAGACTGGTTTTGGCAGATACAGGCATATCTTTTTGAAAGTTTGTCCCTGTGCCTTAATTCTCATCGCAAATGCCAATCGAACAGGAAATTGTCTTCAGGTAAAAGTAAAAGGCAAATTTGAATCTGACGGGGTCAGGCATATCCGGGGAATAAGGACAGTTTGTGAGGTAGCAGCTGTGATAGTTTTACACTCCAGTACATTGCGGTGAATGGTGGTAACAGACAGTCTAGTGCCATTACAAAGACCTTTTGCAGGCAGGAGGTTTCTGAGAAGCATGATGACGGATCCAATTTTAATTTTGAGTTTATGTGGAGGCATGCCAGTAGGAGTAAGACTATTAAGAAATTCCTCGGGGAATGAAAGTTGATCTGCAGGATCATCTGTGACGATGGAATCCACGCTCGTGAAAGTCACCTCGTTGTTAGGGATAAGTTTTAGCACTTGTTCATTAAGGTATAGCGAGTCTTCGTTGGTGACGCTTAATATAGCTCGTGTGCGGAGTTGTTCCAGAGTGACAGTTGAGAAGTTGATGTCGTCATACAGTTGTTGAACGGGATCAGATATTAAAGGAAAACAATGTGAAGGCAATGTCACAGGTGATCCGTTTATCCCGTCTTCAAAATCGAGGAGCCATTGTGCGAAATGTTCTTGTTCAGGAAGAGCTCTCATATTTGTTGTCTGTGTAAGAACATGCATGCGACGCCACAAAGGGTGCTTGTTAATGCAACTGGCGACAGTAAGCGCGCGGGAGCCACACATAATGATGGGGAGAATTTGTCGGAAATCTCCACCCAATAGTTTTGTTTTGCCTCCAAAAGGTTGCGTGTCACCCGTGAGGTCACGTAATAACCTGTCAACTGCCTGGAATGCGTATGCGTGTGTCATTGGCGCCTCGCCCCATATAATAACTTTGGATTGTAGAAGATGTTGAGCATGTGGTGAGGAAGGTTTGATGTTACATGTGGAAGTAGTATTCAGCTTCAACGGTATTTTAAAAACAGAATGGGCAGTTCGTCCACCCGGTAATAATGTTGCAGCTATTCCTGTAGATGCTACAGTTGTAGGAATGTCTCCCCTAGCTCTGATGGTATGAATCAGGGTTTTGTACACAAAGGTTTTCCCTGTTCCTGCAGGACCATCTAAGAAGATGCATCGGGGATGGGAATTGCTATATGCAGCATGTAAAACAGTATCAACAGCGTGTTTCTGTTCTGTGTTGAGTTTGTCGTAGTGTTCAGCCTGAGCGTCGAAGGTGGGAGATGAATGACACAGTGGAGGAATGTCAGTGGGGGGTAGGTGTAATTTGTGCAGGTTGAAGCCATGTGGTTGCAGGAATTTCTAGAACATTGAAAGAAGTGTTGTTTCCATGAAATACATTTGAAGTGGTAGCCATGGAGGGCAAATGAACAGTCAACGTGGCTCACAGCTGGATTTGGACCGCAGCACAGACCAAAGCGAGTGAGTATGTGTTTGATGAGCTGTTCGAGTTGGCGGGCAGTGCTCTGAGGTGTGTTCCCTATCACGTGGGAGGAGGGGTAGAGTTTCCGGGCGGGGCTTTGTTGTTCCTTTCCCATGGTTTTCGATGGTGGACGCGGTCAGGTGTGAAAAGAATAATGAAAAGTCAACGTAGCTCAGAGGAGTGGACTCCTAGCACAGACGAAAGCGACTTACGGGGTGGTCGGTGAGTTGTTGCGTCCGGGCACATGAGCAGGCAGTGTGAATGCCTAGAGAGCGAGGGTGGATGCGGGCCGGGGAATAAGGAGTGTTGGTGGGCGGGGAAACATTTTCCGTGTCCCTGCAGGACCATCTAAGAAGACACATGTTTGTCGCGGATGTGAATTGCTGTATGTAGCGTGTAAAACAGTTTGCGATGGTGCACGCGGTCGTGAGTCGTAACTGAAAAGTCAACGTGGCTCAGAGGTGCATGTGGACTATAGCACAGACGAACATAAATGACGGCGTGTTTTCCGAGGCGTCGCGTTCGAGTTGGTGGGCGTGGCTCTGCGAGTTGTCGTCGTATCCAATGGTCTTAGAGTTGGTGGGCGTGGCTGTCTTGCGTGCTTTCCATGGGTGTCTACTTATAGGTGGCTTAGTGAATTATATATATAGATTTTTTACACAAACCCAAAATGTTCTTAACAGTTTTCTGTCTCTGTTCCTAGCATTGTTGTAACAGGGTAATGCATCTCTGACTATAAATGTCCAGGAGCTTGAAAATGCTTTTGATGTTGTTTAATTAAGTACTTTCATTTTCATTTTATTGACTAATGTGAATCTACATTTAATTAAACTGAATTCAAAACCACTGTATTCTTCTTACTTAATAAAAAGGCACTAGTGTCGGGTAACTTTTTAAGCAACTTATATTAAGCAACTCGTTTCGATTCATAGGTACGAAAGGTCCCTCTTATAGTTCCAACTTTTGTATGCAATATTTACTTTTTAATTGTGTGGTTAACCTGTTATGCACAAGGGTGTTTTTGGCATTACTGCTCCTAAATTTTACACCAGAAAATAAGGAAATCTCGCATCTGGGGACAGCGCATCATTTCCTTGTGTGGATTTAGCCTTTGGAGTGATAAATGTAAACTTCTCTTGCACAGGACTCTTCTTAGCATTTGCTGTAATGCAAGATCGGTGTACACCTATGTAAAATAGACGTTTAGGTTTTCTAAACAGTTTAGACGAGCAGTTTAGTTATTCTGGTGACTAGAAGCTGATCCAGTTTTGGCATGTGAGGAAGTGGGATACTGCAGTGATAGCTGCAACCCTGAATTAAATTCTGTTAGTTTAAAAATGTTATTATGTCAGTACGGTATACTTTTTCCTTTTAATTTGTCTGTTAAAATGCACTTTTAACTTTGATTCTGTGCAAAAGTTGTTTAGCAAACCAAATTTAGGCTTAAATTGTATACAGTATATGAATGTTTACCTATTTGTTCAACTAAGTTTTATTAAAAACACATTCATTTAAAATTAAGTAGTAGTAAAATTATTGAAGGACTGCATGGTGTACCTATAACCATAGCAATACTTAACACATTTCTCAGTACAAATGCCTGCTGGGTACTTTTTTTTTTTTTTTAAACAAAAAAAAAAAAAGAGCAAGATGCTGAACAGAATCACTTAATCGTGAAGGTAAAGCAGAAGTGATTTGGGGGTTTGGTTGGAACAAGTATACACTTGAAATCATTGTTAAGAGACCTGAACAAGTTTGTTTAATCCAGACAAAAAAAAAAAAAATCTACTTCAGCAGTAATAAAAACCAATGTAAGAACTTGTCAGTATCAAAAAATTACTTCAGTGATAATTGTCGCCATTTAATGTGTTTACATAGTATTACAAAATAGAAAAGACAATATAAAGATATAGATCTCCCATAAATGTTCAGCTGGAAAATAACATTCCTACAACAATGACATATCTGTACCAGTTAGTTTCAGGCAATGAGAAACAACAGTTTCATTGATCATGAACTCATCCTTCAACTTAAAACTTATGCATATACATATTGTCAAGAATACAGTTACTTTCTGAACAATTAGTTAAGTCAATAAAGTGCAATGTTATTAAATGTTTCAAAAACATTTGTTTTTTTAATAATAAGATCTACGTTGGTGTATAAATAAATACTGTACTTCCTTTTGAGCACTACTACTTCTTAAGAGACCTTACAAAAACCCTATAAAATTACCTCAACATGTCATTCTTTAATAGACATTGTGCATAGATTTTAAAGTTGAAATGCACTATGCTATAGTTGCATGTACTGTAGGCCAGGGGTTTGTAAACTTGGCCCTGGGGACCCACTGTGGCTGCAGGTTTTTGTTCCAACCAGCTTCTTGTTTTAATTGGACTCCTGAGCTAATTAAGTGAACTATTATTTCCCAGATTCTTTGTTTTGGGAACAGTATAGAAATTAGAAAACTAAGTTTGGTAAAAAAATAAAATAAAAATGAATAAATTAAAATGTACTAAGGAGTAATATGGGAATAATGTATTTTTTTCTTTTTAACTATATTTTCTTATTGATTTTCGTTCTACTTTTCTAGGTGTTCTAACTATGTATTTAATTATTTACTAATCATTGGGTCTGACGCTAAAGTAGTAGTTGCAGCCTTTTACTATTCAGTGTTTGCCTGGGTGTCTGCTCTGCTGGTTTTAAATTGTCATTACTAAGATACAATGAAGGGAGCAAACTGCAAAGAGAGGGCAAAATATAATGAAACCAACAAAAGAGAGTTAAGCATTTAAATCTGTAGCAAAAACAGAAATATTTCAAAAAGTCTTATAAATGTAAAAATCATGTTGTTGTGCTTTTCTGAATGTAGAATAAGAGAAGAGGAAAAAACCCCAGCTAATTATATGCGATCACTGTTATCAGTTGTTGTCACCAATTATGAATCTGGCTGGAACAAAAACCTGTAGCCAATATCTTTAATGACGTAATTTCAGTGCAATGCACTTATTTACATAGGGCAGAATATATCGAAGTAATTAAATGTTCACAAATGAAAAACATACATCGGGGGGCCAAAAATTCCCTTGGATACAGTTTTGAGAGATAATGTATGATTTTTATACAAAACAGCGCAAAGCTTTTAACTGTATGCACCAGACAAGCCAAAAATCCTCACTGAAATACACAGGACTGCCTCAGAGTTAGTATTATACTACTAACTAACCAGAAATGACAGCCTAATGTGTAAATTAGGTGGTTGTGTCCAGCAAGACCAGGAAAATGAAAACTGATATAAAGCAATTGTTTATTTAGCTATAATGAGGATAATGTGAATTCAAAAGAGCTTAAATGTGCCTTCTTCAGCAATGCTACAAATCACAATACTGCTTTCTAAAGAACAAAAATTACTTGACAATACTATTGCCCTGTCTTTCAACATTAAACTAATACTAAAGTCCATCTCAATTCTGAAAGTACCTGGTCTTCCTCCCCTCCACCTTCTTCATCATATTTCAAGATGTTGTCTCTGACATCATCCTCAGGGTCAATCAGCAGCTGTTTTGCTTGCCGTTCTTTATCGCGCCGTTTCATCCAAACGACAAACAGTAACACAAGGACTGAAATATTGGAAAAAAGGAGAGAAATGGGTGGTAAAGTGGGTTTGCAAAAGAGGATAATCTCAATAAATGAAACATATGCAGTTTTGCTTTTAATTCAGACACATTTCTAAGAGGATATTACTGTAATGCCTGACATAGGCTTGATCAGTGATTTGGTTTTTATCCATATAATCTGCAAGGATTTCTTTTAGAGGATAACTTTGTACATAGCAGCTTTTGGCAAAAGCAGACAGAGTTGCTACTTACTGAGCAAGATAATGATGCAAAGCAGAATTGCAATGATTGCACCTGTCCCAAGACCTGCTGCGATTATTCGTTCCACATCAGTGCAGTCCCCATTGCTGTCACATTGGCATACCTTGACCCGGAGTATAGAGGTGTTTACAATTGGAGGGTTGCCAGAATCTGTGATGTTTATAGGAACTTCATAGATTCCACTTTCAAGAAACCCAATCTTAAGATTCAATTGAGCATAATCACCTACAGAAAGGAACAGCACTATTAGCATATACTTGACTAGTTTTGTCTAAGTACCAATGATAGCTACTCCGTTTAAATACCTTGTAAGCTGAATGTGAACGTGAACAACAATAAGGGAACTCACCACTCAAACGGGTAATAGTCCAGTTCCTCCTTATATCCTGTGGTTTACTTGGAAATTCAAAAGCAAAAGGGCCAACATTGGGGTCAATGTCCAAATCAATGGCTGTAATATTAATGGCATTAGGCTCAGGTTTTTCACAGATTTCAGCAACTTTCGGGAACACTTCAGGAGCATTGTCATTTATATCAATTAGATATATCTGCAGTGTGCCGGTTCCACTTGCAGGAGGAATACCTAGAAGAAACATTTTATGAAGACACTTTAACAAAAAAACAATGCATACACAATACCTAAAAAAGGCAACATTTTAAAATAAATGTTAATTTATCTGCTGTTTGTGGACATTCTTGTGATAAACAAATATTAATATACTATTCTTATACTCTTCACTAGCAATGGGAAACATGACTAATTATTGCAACACCTCTATTGATCTATCATTGTATCTGGCCTTAGGTAAAAACTACACTATAAGCATTGCAAGAAACAGCTATATAGCTTTAACTCTTTTAGTATAATACCCCAATATTTTAAACCACTTGCAGATATTTTAATGTCCTCCACTTAAACATTAAAGACATGCAATTTTATCTGTGAAGAGACACTAACTGCCTCAGGATGATATTGGCAAGTGCCTATTGAGACACAGAATCGTACTACTGTAAAGGATAGTACACACAGGCTGGCATCCTGGCCGAGATTGGTCCCATTCCTTTAACCGGTCAGGAAGCAAATGTAACAGAGAGAGGGGGAGGCTCCATTTCAAAACTATATGCTCTCCCAACCCGCTAGATAGCAGCAACCCTGGGCTTTGGGACCCATTTGGATACCCACAGTTAATGTTGGGAACTGTAGTGCAATGACGCAGCCCTGCTAGGGTGTGTGGGCGCCGCCAGAATATGATGCAGGGAATTACACTCCCTACTTTAGGGAACTTCTGATTGACTCAGATGTACTTCCATCAGGCTATGCCCTGGCACCAGAAGTACTCCTGGGTCCAAGAGTAAAGCTTGACCTCATTTAGGCAGGTCTGAATCGGGAGGCAGAGGACAACACTTACAGGAGAAAGAGGAGTTATAAGAAGAGAGAGAGAAAAGGAAGAATTCACTGTCCATTTTGGTTTTGTACACGATAGATAGATAGATAGATAGATAGATAGATAGATAGATAGATAGATAGATAGATAGATAGATAGATAGATAGATAGATACTATCTATCTATCTATCTATCTAAAGTGTACAAAACCAAAATGGACAGTGAATTCTTCCTTTTCTCTCTTTAGAAGGTATTTGAAAGTAAAATCCATTATATGAACCTGTGACTTGAGTGTCAGTTGTTTTTAAATTTTGTTCTCGACAGAACTCTGTATTCCACACTATACAGTATATACACTTTTAAAGGCAGATGCTATTTTAGAATATTGTTTTTGTTTATTACAGCAATGGGGAAAATAAAAATAAAAACACATACCATTGTCTGATGCAAGGAATGTAGCATTATAGAGATTATTCATCACATATTGTGACTCCCTGTCAAGGACTGCTATTGTAGAAATTCTACCAGTAATTGAGTCAATTTTTAACCAGTTGGCTGGATCAAATAGTTTGGAATACCTGGTAAAATCAAACATATTGTTAGAGAAAATGTTGCATTCTAGAGAACTACTTTCAAATGTTCCAAACACAAACTGAATTTGGTTTCTAAAAATTTTCCTCACTATTCATTTAATCCAAATGAAACACTTTTGAGACACAAATTCTTACTAACCTAGAAGATACAGAAAATGGTATCAATTCATAAAACTTATTAGCGATTCATTATTATTTGGTCATATTAAACTTTTGTCAAAATACACATTATTTCTGATTTCTTGAAAGCAGACCCTTAAAAAGTATAGAAACTGCAATAAGAACTGTTACCCACTTTAGTCTTTGAGGACTGAAAACCAGAAACACCTAATTCACAGGTTTGCTATTACTCGGAAATTACAAATGTGGACAGTACTGATAAATACAGTAACATACTCATGTTGATTTCTAGATGATGGACAGAGAGCAAACAACATGTTTCAAAAGAAAAAAAACTTTGACAATCTGGATCAATATTTTTATGCTCTGAAACTATACCGTATTGTTTGCAGCATGTAACGATCAGGGTCTTGAGCAGTGAAGCTTGTCAACATTGACTCAGCTGGAAGGCCTTCTTCTTGTCTGATTAGCTTAGGATTTGGATCAAAATAGGGACTCTCATTCACATCAATAACTGTAATAGAAACGGTTGCAGTCGACTGGGAAGGAAGATTGATGCCCCTGGATAGAGGTGCCTGATTTTCCGCAACCACAGTCAAAACAAACATTCTACTTGTCTCATAGTCAATGGGCTGTAGAGAAATACAAATACTTTAATGATGCTTTACTTCACAAAAGGAAAAAAAGTGTAACTAATTAGAAATTCATGTTATTATTTATTAAGTATAACATTATTATTATTTTGTTTTCCCTGGAATTAAACAAAACTTTTAAGCTTTAGTTAAACCATAATATATATCTAAAATACTTTAACAATTACAAAAAAAATTAACGATTCATCTTTACATCTATCCATTTGCTTAAACAGTTTGTAGTATTGAGTCACATAAAACAAAGAGGAAGCTTTATTTGAAACTATAATTTACCTTCACAACAGTAACGAGGCCATCGTTGCTAATTGGGTCAGTTGGAACAGAGAACCTCCCGGTTGAATCACCTGCAGTGATTCTGTAAACAGCTGTCCAGGCAGGTGTGTTGGGTTGGTCTTTATCAGTCACAGTTAAATTGGCAACAATCACATTCACTCTGTTTTCTGGCACTTCTCCATAGAACTATAAAAAAAATACAATATTACACTTACTGGTAATTTGAAGAGCCTGTCATTCTGGTATTTACATACAAGATACTACTTTTCAAGATATGTAATCCCTGATTTTGACACCTCTTTGAATAACATTTCTAAATTTTAATAGCTTTATCATAAATAAAAAAAGAAATACTTATGTTTTTTATTTGGTTCATGTTTTGTGTTAACAAAACTATAAAATTAAGAGGTAAACTGCTGTGAAAGGCAACCTACCAAACTAATGAGAAAGTATATAATAAAAATGCAGTTATTGAGTTGTAATAAATTCTAATGACAGTACCCTAAGTTAATAACACCAAAACAAATCATGTTACGTAGTTGTTACACCCAGTAAAGAATAAACTGATTAGTTTTTACCTATTTTTTGAAACCCATTACAAAGCAAATTAGGAAATTTTTTATCATAACAGCCCAGTGTAGTCACTGTATTTAAATGATTTTAAATTTGATAATTTTGCCCCAGATATCATCTCTGATAATACAGTGTAGTGTGTGTGTATATTGTAACATGAGCACTTAGGGACTTCCTATCAAGGTAGGACAGTCAACTACAAAGCAATAATGAAAGCCATCACTAACCACATTTTTTCTCTTTCCTGTATACCAGAGGAAGAATCCAGGGACAGACTGCAAGTCACTTATAGTATGGCCCCAGAGCTCCTACCCCTTCTGCCCTATGTGCAACTTAATCTGTAAATTAAGTCAGCACCTATTTAGACCATGCTCACCTGGCATTACAAACTCTGTGACAAAGTAGAGTTACTGTATGTGATTGAGACTCACAAGGACCTGAGATGTCTTTTTTGTTGCCATTTTGGCCATTTCATTTTGACCTCATTTATTAAACAGGGTGAAAGAATATCCTAAAGAGTTTAGGACCAACCTATTTAATTATACAGAATTACGTTTACTTATATATTATATATATATGCGCATTTTTGAATTAAACAAAAACAAAAAATCGTACTCTCTACTAATCACGCCATGGTCCCATTAAAAGTAGCAGTGCAAAGTTTAGAAAATGTTTAGAACATAGTATAGAGAATAGGATACACAACTGTGCAATTTAAAAAGAAAAAAAAAAAAGGCAGGTGAATATTGTCTGAGAATCATTCCCAGTTCTGTATACACCAATTTTAGCCGACAACGAAATCACTTCGTTGCAAACACTTGCACAATTTATGATTTGAAAATTTTTTTTTTCTTTTTAAGATGAAGGTTAAACAAAGATGAGGCGCTTAGAAACTGACAGCACACTGATCCAATGTGGAAGGCCGGTAAATGTAACTCCACGCAGGTATCACTACCACACAGGTATCAGACAACAGATAGTGAGGGTGCCAGACAAGTTATTAGGCAATACAATTAAAAAGTAATGTTTTATGCATACTGGTGATGTAAAGACAATTTTTTATGTTTACACTGAAAAATACTGGTTGTCAAATAAGAGCAAACTTCATAAGGTACACTAAATCAACTGCAAAATGCTTAATTCTATAGGTTGCAAAAATGGCAGAGAAGGTAACAGTGGAGACATGCAGTAGAGAAAAAATTGAAGACATACATCAGCATTATTAACTTACAGTCTGGGCTGTAAACTCAGGGGGGTTGTCATTCACATCTGTCACTTTGATGACGGCAGTTGCAGTGTTAGACAGACCGTACGTTGGATTTCCTTCCATGTCAGTAGCTTGAATTATTAAAGTGTACTGTGGAACTTTCTGTTTAAAAATGTAGGACAATAAGTGTCATACACTAAAAATGTACACAAGAAAAATGTCAAATATATATAAAACATCTTCAAGATACAACTTGATACAATTTAGATCCATTTTAGTTAAACTCCAACTATCGAAAAATATAAATGTAAAACCTTACTTAAAAACCAAAGTCACAGCAATTAAAAGTAGGAGAGCAATTTGGTTTTAAATTTTGTAGCAACTTGGTCATTCTATTTTCAAAACCACCTGTTTGTTGCTAGGTATAAGAAGGCAGACTTTAAATATATCAGCTCCCGCAGCAACTTCATATGGCCACAAAACCCTGGAGTACAATTATGAAACAAGCAAGTAAGAATGCATTCGTTTGTTTGTTTAGATTAGACAGACTAACCATGCTTCACCTTGAAGTTTAAATATGAGATAAAAAGAGCAAGGAGTGATAACACAGAAAAATGTAAGGAAGGGACAAACAAAACTTTCTACAACCGCATGACTCAATATTAAAATTAGTTTTATTTAGGCACTATTATGATAATAAAGTCGTTTTTTTTTTTTTTTTTTTTTAATTATTTCAAATAATGCAAGTACATTCTCTCACAGATGAGATTTTAATGTGAAAGAGAGCTTGGACTTTAAATTCATAGCCTTAAATTTAAACCTACTCTAACTATGCTGCATAAAATCCAGACTTACCAACTAACAAGAATAAGAGCAAGCTGCAGAAATAGTGTTAAATATAAATTTATTGACAGTTAAATTTATTTTATATTAGCCGTCTTTTTTCAAACTGTTTATCAGGTTATTCCAGGACTGGCAAATTAAATTATTAATATAATGAACTGAGACTTGAAATGAACATTTTATTAAAGACATTCAAATTATTAAACATTATTGAATTAATAACAAGAGTGGAGTATACTGTTTCTTAGCAACTAGTTAATCTTGTCTCTCCAAGTATGCATGTTT
Source organism: Erpetoichthys calabaricus (assembly GCF_900747795.2). Classification (NCBI taxonomy): domain Eukaryota; kingdom Metazoa; phylum Chordata; class Cladistia; order Polypteriformes; family Polypteridae; genus Erpetoichthys; species Erpetoichthys calabaricus. Next base: position 62,234,606 of record NC_041399.2, on the reverse strand, counting down.
ATTTTAAGCAGTCTTTTTACCTCTCTGTCAAGTCCTGCTGCCACAGTAATGATGTCTCCAGTCTCATTGTTGATTGTGAACATATTTGAGGATGGACTTTCAGGTGTCTGTGACACAATCCTGTATCGCAGAATACCATTGGCAGAGTTTGGATCATCTTTGTCAATAGAAGTGACAGTCATGACAAATGTTCCTAAATAAAAGTATATATATATTTATATACACACTGTGTGAAATTCAACCAAAAATTACACTTATTAACTATACATCTACTGTATCAACTAAATATACAATAATTAGGTTTATACGAGTTTATAAGTACTAAATATATTTTGAGAGTTGGGCAGTCTTCAAATTATAAAATAAACAAAAATGGATTCAACACTTTCATAAACAGATTTCAGAAACAGGCTGTGTATCCTATACATGCTTATCTAGTCTAATTGAATGGACTTTGGGAGTGGTTTCTTAAATGTAAATATCAATACTTGACAGGGGAAATGTAAAGCAGATATCAAGGGATGTCAGGATATACCCCATAGGCCATTAGTTGGCAGCAGAAATGTCTATAGCTAAACAGCTGGAACCCGCCTTTGTCCATTAGCCTAAGTGCTGTAAATACTGTAGGGTAAAGCACAAGTTGTTTTGGGGTAGCTCCTAACAGACACAAATGGTTGCACCTTAAAATGTACAATGATTATTTATCTTGGAACTGTATAGAAAAAGACATCTGCTCCATGAGAAAGAGAAAGCGTAGAAAGGCACACTATACAGGGTAACCCCCTAACCATATTTATCATACATGAATGTTAAAATAACAATCAATTTATCCATTACTTTTACCTGGCTTTGATCCTTCTGGAACTGTCCCATTCCAGATCTGATGCAAAAATTCAGGTCTATTATCATTCATGTCAATTACATTGATAACTATATCAATTGGATTTTCCACCTGGTTTCCATTTAAATCCACTGCATGCGCTCTCAGCTAACAAGAAGAAAATAAATTTGCAACATTAATACGGACAATTCCTCACTTAAACGATATAGAATAAAACTATGTGCAAATTTATAACACACACTAAAAAATGTATTTTTTCTTATTTTATGTGTCCTTGTAACTATCACTTTATTTGAAGAGGTAGAAACTTCTCAGTTCTGTGGTATACACGTGTACTTAACTATACATGCTATTGCTTTATGGAGGGAGCGTCACCATTTTTGTCAATACAGAATAAAAGAATCTAAATGTAAATTCTAAAAGGTAGAAAGTCAAACATTTACATTGGCATGAATCAATATAGCAAGTTTATAGTGTTATTTCTGAAAATAAATGGAAAAAAATGCCATTTTTGTGATTTCAACTTCACACTGGTAGTATTTATAAAAGAGCTAAGTATTTTTGTGCACAACCAAGAAGCCAAAAAAAATTACGTTTACTTCATATACTTACATGAAAATTGGCTATCTCTTCTCTATTCAAAGGTTTTGTCACAGACAGCTGTCCTGAAATTGGATTGATTATAAATATCCCAGTAGGAGGCTGGTCAGCTCCAGGCCCTGTTACACTGTAACGTAGGGAGCGCATTTTATCACGATCTGACCGAATCTGTTAAAACAGAGTAGAAAGAAATGGAACATACTATAAAAATACTATTTTCATGAAAATGATTTTTTTATAGAAGAAACACATAAAAAAAATTCCTTAATTATCCCAGTCCTGGAAAAAGCGATTTAGCTGGCAGTACTACCTACTCTGAATTGTATTTTGTAAAAATAATGGACATTCTCTTTAAGTTAGCTATTGGTTAAAAGATATTTTCATTATAAACACCCATTAACAATTCTACAAATGGCATATCTTTAAATACTGTATATAAGATATGCACAATTAATGAAAACTATATTTGCACATTATAGAAATAACTGAACCTGAAGGTACTAAAAATGTAATTCACAAAGGTGTCACTTCTCCTAATTATAAATTTCTGGATGTGTCAAAACTTGGGTGACTACACTGCAATGACCAATTTATACACACTGACAAACTTCCAAAGTAAATAAGATTAGAGATCATATCTTTTGAGATTTAATATTTTAATAACACAATTTAGAAGAGCAGCACAAACTAATAATGAAAATGTTCCGTTACCCTGACAAGTTCCTGTGGAAAGGGACCTCTAGAATTTTCAGGAACATTGATTGGGGGGATGACCCAGTCTCTCTTCATACGCTTCAAAAGTCCAGAATTATCAGGTTGCTGTCTGGGGAACATTATTTCTTGAACTCCTTGGGAAGACTGTATGTATTTATCCCCATTCTGAAATTAAAATCACGTTTTAAGTTAGTCCGAGTTATAAAGAATTTCAGTGCACCCAAATTGAACAGTTAAGATCTATTATTATGAAGACAAATACAATTCAGTTAAATGGATGTCCTTCACATAACACTTAATATCTGTTGCACTGTATGAATGCATTAAGTTTCAACACTTGTTTCAAAGAAAAAGAAAACATGTTAAAAAGCATTATTATGTAAGTTATCTGCAAATATTATTTAAAACATTTCTCATTCTAAAATTGGAAAAAAAAATCCTGACAATGTATTTTTAAATTATATGGTCTCATAGCCTCCAGAATTACTCAAACGTTAAAGACCTTATTAAATTAGAAAGGAATTAAATCAATTTAACTACATCTAATTATTTAGGATCAAAATCAAAAATGATGGATATCATATCTATATAGATCAAAATCAAAAATGATGGATATCATATCTATATATCTATCTATCTGTCGTGGCGGCAATCCCCGAACCCGTTGGTGGACACCGGCGGTGAGGGATGCCGTCAATCTGAAGAAGGAGTCCTACAGGACCCTTTTGTCCTGTGGGACTCTGGAGGCAGCTGATAGGTACCGGCAGGCCAAGCGGAATGCGGCTTTGGTGGTTGCCGAGGCAAAAACTCGGGCGTGGGAGGAGTTTGGGGAGGCCATGGAGAACGACTTTTGGACGGCTACGAGGAGACTCTGGTCCACCGTCTCAGGAGGGGGAAGCAGTGCAGTGTCAACACTGTATATGGTGGAGATGGTGCACTGCTGACCTCGACTCGGGACGTTGTGGGTCGGTGGGGGTGTATTTCGAAGACCTCCTCAATCCCACTAACATGCCTTCCAATGATGAAGCAGAGCCTGGGAACTCTGAGGTGGGCTCCTCCATCTCTGGGACTGAGGTCACCGAGGTGGTCAAAAAACTCCTTGGTGGCAGGGCCCCGGGGGTGGATGAGATATGCCCGGAGTTCCTCAAGGCTCTGGATGTTGTAGGGCTGTCTTGGTTGACACATCTCTGCAAAATCGCATGGACATCAGGGACAGTGCCTCTGGATTGGCAGACCGGGGTGGTGGTCCCCCTCTAAGAAGGGGGACCGGAGGGTGTGTTCCAACTACAGAGGGTTCACACTCCTCAGCCTCTCTGGAAAAGTGTATTAGGGGTTCTGGAGAGGAGGGTCCGTTGGATAGTCGAGCCTCGGATTCAGGAGGAACAGTGTGGTTTTCGTCCTGGTCGCAGAACAGTGGATCAGCTCTACACCCTTAGCAGGGTCCTGGAGGTGCATGGGAGTTTGCCCAACCAGTCTATATGTGTTTTGTGAACTTGGAAAAGGCATTCGACCGTGTCCCTCGGGGAATCCTGTGGGGGGTACTCTGAGAGTATGGGGTACCGGACCCCCTGATACGGGCTGTTCGGTCCCTGTACGATCGGTGCCAGAGCTTGGTCCGCATTGCTGGCAGTAAGTCGAACCCGCTTCCAGTGAGAGTTGGACTCCGCCAGGGCTGCCCTTTGTCACCGATTCTGTTCATAACTTTTATGGACAGAATTTCTAGGCACAGCAAGGGCGTTGAGGGGGTCCGGTTTGGTGGACTCAGGATTGGGTCACTCCTTTTTGCAGATGATGTTGTCCCGTTTGCTTCATCAGGCCGTGATCTTCAGCTCTCTCTGGATCAGTTCGCAGCTGAGTGTGAAGCGGCTGGGATGGGAATCAGCACCTCCAAACCCGAGACCATGGTCCTCAGCCGGAAAAGGGTGGAGTGCCCTCTCAGGGTTGGTAGCGAGATCCTGCCCCAAGTGGAGGAGTTCAAGTATCTCGGGATCTTGTTCACAAGTGAGGGAAGAATGGAGCATGAGATTGACAGGCAGATCGGTGCGGCATCCGCAGTAATGTGGGCTCTGCATCGGTCTGTCATGGTGGAAAAGGAGCTGAGCCGCAAGGCGAAGCTCTCAATTTACCAGTCGATCTATGTTCCTACCCTCACCTATGGTCATGAGCTATGGGTAGTGACCAAAAGAACGAGATCGCGAATACAAGCGGCTGAAATGAGTTTCCTCCGTAGGGTGTCTGGGCTTTCCCTTAAAGATAGGGTGAGAAGCTCAGTCAACCGGGAAGGGGCTCAGAGTAGAGCCGCTGCTCCTCCGCATTGAGAGGAGTCAGATGAGGTGGCTCGGGCATCTGATTAGGATGCCTCCTGGATGCCTCCCTGGTGAGGTGTTCCGGGCATGTCTAACCGGGAGGAGGCCCAGGGGAAGACCCAGGACACGCTGGAGGGACTATGTCTCTTGGCTGGCGTTCTCGGGATTCCCCTGGAAGAGCTAGAAGTAGTGGGCGGGGAGAGGGAAGTCTGGGCATCTCTGCTCAAGCTGCTGCCCCCGCGACCCGACCCCAGATAAGCGGAAGAGAATGGATGGATGGATGGATATATATGTAACATTTTATACAGATGTTAATTTATCTTATTTTTCACTTTTTTTTTTTTTTTTTTACTACAAATTATACTTTCCCAACACTCAAACACTTTAAAATTAAAATATGGGTTAATGTTCCTTAGGACATCTGCTTCACTGCTGTAATAAAACAATACACATACATATATTGTACATACAAATATACTAGTGATTTTCTAATCAAAAGACTTCAAGTCAAAAGACTTGGCTGGTGATCGGTAAATTGGCCAATCACAAAAAACTCCCCCAACAATCTGCTTTTCTAAGCATTACGGTAAGTAAGTTGCAGTGCTCGAAGGAATTACGGTAGTTGAACTAGTGGACAAGTGGGTTTTTTTTGCTGCAACTTCCTGTAAAGACAGAGCAGCAAAGCAGATTTTACCAGAGGAAGGGAACACTGAAATATTAGCCTTTACATTACTCAGGAAAAGGAATCTGTGGGGTCATCTTGTGCAATTAGAAAAAAGGCAAGATGAGCTACTTTAAAGAATTCAAACCTTTTTTATTTTGCCTTTCAATTAAAATGGACCAGTTTGCCTTGGGTGGCCCTACCAGGGGCATAAAGCCCCGGACAACAGAGCTCCTAGGATCATTGGGACACGCAAACCCATCCACCACGATAAGGTGGCGGTTCGAGGAGAAGTATATATAGAAGAGCTAGAAGTACTGGCCGGGGAGAGGGAAGTCTGGGCATCTCTGCTCAAGCTGCTGCCCCCGCAACCCGACCTCGGATAAGAGGAAGAGGATGGATGGATGGATGGATGGATGGATGAATTAAAATGGACACTTTTTGTCCGAGTTTGGACTATGAGTGAGCTTGTGTTTAGTACAGAAGCTCACATGTTCACTTAGAAAAAGAAAATATCAAGAAATATTTGAAGATGGTGCTTAGTAAACAATAAGGTTGTTAGTTTAAAAGCAAAACCTAATTTACTTGTAATAAAATGAAGATCTAATCAATATTAATTTGCTTTGGTCCACAAAAACATGACAGTGCTCTCATAAAAAGAACTGTTTTTGAAATGGCTGGTGTTACAGAATGACAGCACTAGCAAGCAATAGAATTAAATAATCTGTTTCATTAACAGCAAGAATTCACTTCTTAAGATACCAGTTGGAGAGAAAATGTTTCTAATGCTCGGTTTTCCTAATGCTCTAATCACATTCACATTTTCCCCTCTAAAAAGGTGCATGAGTTAGACAGATAACCCAAATGGATTCATAAAACTGCTACCGGAGTATGTGAATTTCCCCTAGGGATTAATAAAGTATCTATCTATCTATCTAAAACAGTGCAATCTACAAATGGAGTTTGAAGAAGACTCCAGCAGTAATCACTTTCACTCATCTGCATTTATAAGCTGCTATGCACCATAATGCCTGTAGTAACTCATTTGAAAAATCTTTTTCTTCTTTGACAACTGTAGCTGTATTTAAAATGAAACAAATAAAAATATTGGTGACAGTTTATGTAGTTTTCATGAAGCAATATTTTCAAAAGCTCATCAATGCAGGGACCACCCTCTCCCTATCATATGAAAAAAAAGTAAAGTCCGACAGCTTGTAATACAGACTTCTAAACTGAAACTCCTGGTAAATCTTACACATACTGTATGTGGCTTCGAGGTCTTTGGTAATCCAGACTTAGAATGACTGGTTTAACAAAATACATTTTTAAACGGTTCAAGAGGTAGAAAGAGAGCACTGCTCTGGAACCTAAAGCTGCATATAGTTAATCATGTTGAGAAGACAGGAGGCAGACTGCCTCGTGTACAGGTAAATAGAATATTAAATCAGTGAACATGCGGAAACCTAGAAAATCTGTAACCTTGTGCTGTGTGTGAAATGTGAAAGAGAAAAATAAATTTACATATAATATGATTTTACTTTGTGAAGTTCTGTTCTTATTATGCACTGCCCTGATGTCTATGTACATTTTAATTGATGAATGCATACAAGTGCATGCAGCCTGCATCCTGGATTGGTTCATGCTTACCACCAGATTGTGCATAAAAAATACCTATGCCCTTTACGACCCTGTGACCCTGTGACAGAATAAACGAGAAGCTATAGAGAATACTGCAATTCTCAGGACTCACTCTGCCGCGGACTGCATTATTTCAAGTACATACTAGACTTTCTAAATGGCACGAAAAGCCATATGCAACACTTACAGAAAAGGAGGTTACAATAACAGAGCCTAACTCCAAAAATGAAAATTTTTTTTCTGCAATGCAAAATGTTATGATGTGTAACAGAAACGTGCAAATGCCAAAACGTAAACAAATACAGTAAAACCTCAATTATCCATCACTTGATTAAACGTCAGGGGGAATAAAAAAAAAAACCCTTGCGCACGCCAGCGTCTACCTATTACTACTGTCACATGATAGATACACTGTGACCTATGCAAATTGGAGCAACTCTCCTTTTTGCTAGCACAGTTTTTCCCCAGCCCCACGCATTTTGAAATCATAAAGTCAGCTACATACCTTCAGCTTTAATAGCATTTCATAGCTTTTCTCTTTGTTATATTATAATTAAACTACTATACATTGTTACGGTCAAACACAGAGGTGTGGTCTTGAAATTGTCACAAAAAACTGAAATCATTAAACGTCTACAAATGCATAAGTGCTTCAAGTATTGCTTCAATTTACAGAGCGGAAAAAACAACTGAACATATAAAGTATAATGCCGACAAAACTGAAACGTGTCGAAAATGGAAACCACTGACTGATATTATTCTGTATTAATGTTAATATTCTTCTGCATTATAATTTTCTTTAAATTTTGTAATATTATATTTTGTTAATACATTGTGATGTGCAGGCAGGTTATAATGTACTGTGCAGGAGCAGAAAGGGCATAATGTTGTGTAAGTGATAGGACTGGGTGAAGGGCTTCTGTTCTGTGACGGGTGGACACACCTCTTAGGAGAAGTTAGGAGAAAAAGGACGGTGCCACGGTAGGAAGTTTTGAGTAGGGGATCAGGAGCCAATAACCAGGAGTGTTTATGGTATAGAAAAAGATAGAACGTGAGTGGCCAGAGATAATTATTGCAAGGGTACCGTTTGTTATGGAACGAAAACTCCAAGTAAAACGCAGAAAACTGCAGTACCTCCAAGTTGTATTTGCTTATTACACTGGTCATTACAATATTATATAAATTAACTAATTTGGTTAATATACTTTATGTAAATAAACATGACTATTTACTAAACTAATCTATTGCACATTATTTTTAGTGTAGCTATTCTGTTATCCGTCTTTTATCTGTCATGGCCTCGGTCTTGAGCCCTGACAGATAATCAAGTTTTAACTATACAGCAGAAAAGGTGTACTGTATGTCTACCATTCACTGTTATACTGATGCAGATTAAGTACACATTCTTTGTATCTTGTATTTTGAGAATGTCATCAACGCACAGCCCAATGTTGCAATAATGACAGAAGAAGTGCGTTTCTTTGCACAGTTTTCTTATATTTATTTCTGTTGCTTGAACACGAGAGATTAGAATGTCAGTGCCTGATCCACATCAGCAACAAGCTTCTTGTGTTATTGCAGGCTACTACAGTGCAAGTCCCTGAAATGAACACGGACTGTTGCTACACTGAACAGTGCTTAGGGGACTAACATCTTGTTTGTCCTGGCACTTGACAGCAATTAATTCGCTTTTCTGTCATGCAGCTACTGTTGGACCATGCTGAAGTTTCATGTGACCACATTAACTGGGCATATCATTTAAGTTTGGTTGTACAGTGCCATATCATACAATAGTTTCACATTCTGCATCAATGTCTGCTGACCAACTCATAACATCATCACTATTCCTCAATTCAGGCAATAGTTCAATTTCAGTTCATTTTAAATCTACCATTATGGTTTTTCATTTGTCATGTGTTTTGAATTATTGATGAGTTACTGTAATGTGGCAAAACACATAGAAATATTCATGATTTTTTGCAGCATGGTATTTTATCCACTAGATGGCTGCAGAATACTGTCCAGAGCGTTATCCAGGCTTAAAAATGTGAAATGGATCACTACATATCACATCGAGTCTGACTTGTGGTTAACCATAATTGCATAGTATTCTGAGCCCAAGTCACACTCGGGGTTAACACCAAGAAGGTTAACTGAAGATGATAAACTGTTTGTGTGTGTGTGTGTGTGTGTGCGCATGTGTGTGAGTGAGAGTGAGAGACAGTGTGCCAAGCAGCTCAACCATTTCATTTCATTGCCACAGCATGTGCAAATTGTATAATAACTGCTGTTGCATTAAAAGGATAGTGCTCTGCTCTCCCTCACACTTCAAGTCCCCTTATTACTAATCTTTAATAATGTCATTCAAACAAGAAGAAATTAACTCCTAGCAGGATCCTCTTTTTAACACAAAAAATATCTGTATCTTTGATTTAAACATTTTATTATGAATACTGTACAGGAATATTCTGGACATCATCACTCTAGTAATGTTTTTAAAGAACTATTACTCTTAATTTAATACTAGCCAAGCTCATGTACAAATCAATCAATGGTGGGGAACTGCAAGAAGAGGCTGGTATAAAGAACATCCTGAGAAAGACAGAAGGGTTAGGGTTGAGTCTAACTTGACAGTTTCAGCTACAAGGCCAGAGCCTGTCCTGGACAGAGAACTAGTCCATCACAAGGAAACAGCTGAATATGAACTCCAAATAAGAGCCGCACCATGTAATCAATCAGTCCTTAGTGGATCAGTTCAGCATATATAGCTATGCACTGTGCTCACAGAAGGTTTTAAAGTTTAGATGCCACTGTTTATTCATAATTGTACTACTTGCCATATTCAAAAATATTAAATATTGTGTGAAAAAACACATTGGCTCCTAAAAGCATCAGCCGTTACAACCCCCTCCCCCACTCAACCAACCACTTTAACTGCAATTTAAGGATATCTAGTCTTACACCAAGCCTCTGTTGATTAAAATCAACCAGAAAAACTGCTTAATATGATTTTTGACCACCATATAGTGAGCAGAATTTTAATAGAAACTAACCACAGGAGTATAAAAAAGAAATTTAGTGATCAGTTTGTTTAAATGCTGCCTTCAAACTATTAAGAACTACAGTAATCCCTCGCTATATCGTGCTTCCCCTTTCGCGGCTTCACTCTATCGCGGATTTTATATGTAAGCATATTTAAATATATATTGCGGATTTTTTGCTGGTTCGCGGATTTCTGCGGACAATGGGACTTTTAATTTCTGGTACATGCTTCCTCAGTTGGTTTGCCCAGTTGATTTCATACAAGGGACGCTACTGGCAGATGGCTGAGAAGCTACCCAACTTACTTTTCTCTCTTGCGCTGACTTTCTCTGATCCTGACGTAGGGAGATTGAGCAGGGGGGCTGTTCGCATACCTAGACGATACGGACGCTCGTCTAAAAATGCTGAAAGATTATCTTCACGTTGCTACCTTCTGTGCAGCTGCTTCGTGAAGCGACATGCTGCACGGTGCTTCGCATACTTAAAAGCTCGAAGGGCACGTATTGATTTTTGATTGTTTGTTTTTCTCTGACCCAAGCATGACAATATAAAAATAACCATATAAACATATGGTTTCTACTTTGCAGATTTTCACCTTTCGCGGGGGGGTCTGGAACGCAACCCCCACGATGGAGGAGGGATTACTGTATTGTTTTATCCTGTTGTTTTTATTTTAGTTTCTTTTTATTTAAATAGTACCTCTGAAATAGATAAAGCTTGTTCGCTAATCAAAAGAGATATTAAATTAAGAGGAACAATATGCTTCTCTGTGTTACTCATGTAACATGTTAGCTGAAGTCTGTGCTTCATTTCTGACTGCTTTGTAGTAGATATAAAGCAGTATATGCTTAATTCATTTGGTTAGTTTATTTTCACCAAAAACAAAATTCTACAAATAATAAGAATGAGCTATACACGCCAATTTTTAATTATTTTTTGTGTTAGACTGGTCAGCAAATAAATATCAAGCTTCCATTTTCCCAAATCACACAAAAAAGCTGAAGACCGAATATAGACGATTCAGTGCTGCCTCACACCATCTACTGTCAGAAGGACATGTTACAATGAGTAAGCCAAAATATGGGCATTGCCACTGCAGAACAAAATTGTAACTGCTGCAGATGCTCTGGGCCTTTTTATGAGCTGCATTGCAACAAGGTTAACAATGTATTTAGTCAGAATTTAAAAATGAATATAATACTTGATCATAAAAAAAGGAAATGAGGTTTCATAATCAAAATTTGGACAGCAAGGTGGCACTACTGCCTTTCAGCTTCAGCATGCTGAAGTCTAATTAATTTAGGCCCAGCTACTGTCGTTGTAAAATAGTTTGCATATTGTTTTTTTACCTTAGTTTTCCTTTGGTTTCTAAAATATGTGATATAATGAAATTTTGTAATTTATAAGCAAATGTCCCAAATAACCACAGATAGTTGAATATAATTTCAATTCTTCTTAACAAATAAATAAGCCTGTAAAAATAATTATGCAGTCTATGGTATTCTTCATTAAGATGGGGGCCACTTGTCAGCATAAGCCTGCACATACTGTATATATGTGCTTGACAGAACATATTCAGGTTGTAATAAACCATGTATTTAAATGTATTAAGCTGTGTCACTGTCAAGATAATGAAGGCAATGTCACTCCAAGAAAAACAAAACCTTAAAAGGAATTTCACCACTTACCACTTGTGATATATGGCCGGCCATTCATCCCGGCCAATACCCCCAGGCCGCCTGATTGAGACCTCCCTGCAACATGGAGGTGCCCCGAAGACCAGCAGGGAATCCTGGACAATGGAGATTTTATCCACAGCCCTGCTGGATACCATGGGGGCCGCTAGAGGACGCTGCAGGGAGGAACAAGGAGTATTTTCCCTACAACCCGGAAGTGCGTCCTAAGCATGTGGACAGAGGAAATGACGTGCTTCCGGGTTGAAGAAAAGGAGTTTTTATCTGACCCGGAAGTGTTCCTAGTCACATGGACAGAGTGTGAAACACTTCCAGGTCAAGGACTATAAAAGGACTGTGGGAGATCCCAGACATTGATCTGAGTTGGGAGGCAGGGTGGCTAAGCGTCTGGGAGTGGAGGATTATTGATTGTGTATTGTTTATTGGAGATTTGTGGAGTGGTGGTGCTTTGTGCACATTTATTATTATAATAAATAACATTTTGGACTTTTATCTGGTGTCTGACGTATTGTCCGAGGGTTCAAGGGAGCGATAGCACCCCTATCTGTCACACACTTCATTCTTTGCAAATTCACTTCAATACTTTCCAATAAACCATGTAACTTCAAATATATTAAGCTATTAAACCCTCTGCTCACAATGCATTTTCAAAACTGCCATCAAGACATTTGTTCACACAATGTAGTATTTAAAAAAAAAAAGAAAAAAAAAAAAAAAGGACAAATTCTCATGACAATGGTGCATCTGCTTCTAGATTTTAGATCCTCTGCTTCATTTGCTGACTGTGGGACTGCTCCCTCATTCTAGGTACCTGGGCATCATGAGCAATGACGATCTCAGTTACCCATTGACTGTTATTAGGACATGAATAGTGAATAGTATGAATAGTATGTGTGTGTTTTTTTTAAACAGTCCTGAAACAGCACCTGCTGCTGGCCTGGCTACTTTGAGCAACTGTTTAAAGCTCCCGCTAGATCGTTGGATGTCTCTGGGTCCATGGTTCTCAAGACTGATCCTCCAATTAGCTGTGAATCACTCATGATTCACTCAATCTCAATGAGATTCCACAGGTGGTGAACCAGCAGAGGGTAGGGAAACCTGCAGGGATATTTGGTATCCAAAGTGAACTTTTCCAGGCTGATGGTAAGGCTGTCTTCCTGGCATTGCAAGTAATCTTTGCTTCCATTTGGGAGATGGGCATCATCCCAACTGACTGGAAAATGGGACTGGTCATCCCTATTTGGACAGGGATAGGTGAACACCTAGATTGTGGCAACTACAGGGGGATAACATTTCTCTCAGTGCCAGGTAAGGTCCTTGCTAGGGTCATCCTCAATAGGATCTGTGATCACTTACTCACCTATCAGCGACCGGAACAGTCTGGTTTTATGCCTAAGAAGTCTACCATCAACCACATCCTGGCACTGAGGGTTCTCATCGAGCACAAATATGAATATTGGCAGAGCTTCTTTGCAGCATTTGTCGATTTTCATAAATTTGTTTGACTCAGTTGATCAAGCTGCCCTTGAGGAAATCCTGCGACTTCACGGAATTTCCTCCAGTTACCGGATATTATTGCTGTCCTATACACTGGCACTGCAAGTGCTGTGCAGAGTGGAGGCAGGACTTTTGCGTTTTTTCCAGTTGATTCTGGGGTTTATCAGGGATGAGTTCTTGTTCCTACTCTGATCAGTACTTGCATGGACTGGGTGTTGGGCAGGGTCACGGAGTCCAGCGGCTGTGGGGCATCTATTGGTGAAGAGAGATTCACTGATCTTGATTTTGCCAATGATGCAGTGATCTTCACAGAGTCAACAGAGGATCTGATTGGGGCTCCCGAGAGACTCCGCGAGGAGTCTGAATGTCTGGGCTTATGAGTGTCCTGGATAAAAACCAAGATCCAGGCCTTTAATGACCTCTTGGGTACAGCCATCAGCAGTGTGTCCGTCTGTGAAAAGAATGTTGACTTCGTTGAGAGTTTTATTCAACTCCGCAGAGACATTCATATCTCTGGTGACTCTTCCCATGAAATCAGCAGGTGGACTAAGACAGCATGGAGGGTCACGAGGTCGTTGGAAAGGGGCATTTGGCACTCCTGATCATCCTTTTGCAAAAGGATGAAGGTTCGAGTCTTACAGTCCTGGTGCTTCCTGTGTTGCTATATGGTTGTGAAACATGGATGCTTATCCAGTAATATGAGGCAAAGACGAGACTCCTTTGATACTGTCTCTCTTTGGAGAATCCTTGGGTACCAACTGGTTTGGCTTTGTGTTGAACGAGTCCTGAATGAGGTACATTACCTGTGAGGGAGTGTCAGTTACAGCACCATCACACGATTTCCAGGGTCATCCGGTTCACAGGGTCCTCATTGTTGAGGACTCGAGCAGCTGGACCAGTCCAAGGGGATGTCCAAGCAACACCTGGTTGTAACAGACAGATGGTCATTTCCAGAGGGTGAGACTAGACCGTGTGTCTGCCTGGGCGGTTTCCAAAAAGCATACCAAGGTGTGTTATCGTGTGGTGGCTATGGCAACATGCTGTATCAGTGCATGCTCCCCAACCTGACCTAACCTGTATTTTAAGTATCATTTTAACACACTATAGTATGAATCCTGCAGTGGGATCAGCTTGGCTGCCCAGGCGACCTTTTATTTACCCACCTCCCAGACATTTGCGTTTTGTCATTATAGGACTGGTCAGCTGCGGCTGAGACACAAACATGAAAAATTAAAGGCTTTACCACAGCATAGTGACTTGCATCCTTACCATCATTACAAAAGAAAAACAACAAGATTCCAGACCCTATTATAATGAAACAATGCTTTTGGATTTTTAAGAAGGAAACCAAGCTAACCATCTATAAGGGTTATTTTCTTCCCTAGTGTTCTATATTGTGGGAAACCCTGGCATCCTACCTTTATCAACTGAAAACTCATAAAAATTCTTGAAAACTTCTGTTTGTAAGGATTGTTGCAGCAATCACAGAGTGCTCACCGAGGACAAGGGTAAGAATAGAATTTCATTGTTATGTTTGAAAGTGTTTAATATGTTATACTGTTATTTTTAATAGTATTATTTCATATTTTCAAGTTATTCTTTGTGATGTGTATAATTCAGCTCTGTCCCTATAAACGTGCTTATGTTCCTTGCTCTTCTTTATGGATTCAAATTTTCCAGACATTTTGGACTTGTTTGTTGTGGATTGCCTTTATAGGCACCTCTTTTTTACTCTAGTTAGCATTTTGGCCTTATTTGCTGTTAATTAATCTTTAATAAAAAAAAATTAAAAAAACAGATTGGGAGCAAAGTCGCTCACCAAAAATGATACATTTCACAATACTGATTTTATTTATATAGAATATTTCACACTGATTTCAGTTTTTCATAAACTATCTTAAGTGCTAAAACAGCAAGGTGAATGTGCTTCTCTCAAAGTCCCTTCACAACAAGCTAATTTAAAGATTGATTCAACCATTCCACGTTCACTCTTTTAACAATATAACTCAATTATTCATTATTACTAAATAATATGCTTACCTGCTAAATAACATGAGTGACAAGAGAAATATCAAGTATGCTGTTGAGATTCACATAACTACATCAAAATATGCCTATTGTTCAGACATAATACAGATGTATAGGTAAGATGCTGACACCCAAATATATCCAGGATTCAATCCCTGTAAATCTTTGAGCATTACATAACCTGTGAATTTTAAATCATTTGAAGGTATTATGACATAAAGAAAATAAAAATTAGAAAGTATTTTCATACACACTGTGGCAAGCATTTTACAGTTTAAATTATTATATTACTCCACTGCAAAATTTATATCATTGGTTCAGACTACTAAAAGAAAAAAAAATTAAGAGTGGAGAAACATAATTGGAGCAATTTACTGAACTCATTTTGCAATAAGGGCACCTAGCAAAAATGTAGCTGTTTTTGTTAACCATAAGCAGTGATATTCCATTAACACACAAGTTATCTACAATTTTAAAAGTGCTCTTCAGCACTTTTGAACTGCTATGCTGCAAGTGTTGTATTTCTTCACGGGGGACAAAGCTAGTCAACTATGTTTTTACTGCTTAGCGGTGCTCAATGTTTTACAGGATACACCTACCCAATTATAAATCCTGAGTCCTTTCACCACGGTGCTCAATGGTTTGTGGGACCCCAATGGGTCATCAATTGGTGTTGTTGCTTCATGATGCTCTAATCCTCATGGGAGTCCCCCCTACCCATCCCATCCCCGTCTAGCTCTTAAAATAATTTTTTGAATCTGCATACAGGTTATCCATATTGTGTTTTTAGCAAATCAGTATTTTCTTGCTTGAATCCAAGCAAAGGTTTATAAAAGAGAACCCTGATGTGGAATTTGCCAATTGTGCCGTGTTGTCAGCCCTCAAAATTATTCAGATTTTGCACTGAAAAAGTTTTAGGATTTTGTCATTTTGGATCAAGAATACTCAACCTGTAGTTTTAAACTTACAATAAAACAAATTTGATAAATTCCACTTCTACTTTAATAAACCTTACACTTCCTAACTATATAACAATATACAGTATAACAATAAGATATATAATATAACAATAAGATGCTGCAGATGTTCTATCAGACAGTTGTGGCGAGCGCCCTCTTCTACGCAGTGGTGTGCTGGGGAGGCAGCATTAAGAGGAAAGACGCCTCAAGCCTGGACAAACTGGTGAGGAAGGCAAGCTCTATTGTTGGCATGGAGCTGGACAGTTTAACATCTGTGGCAGATCGAAGGGTGCTCAGCAGGCTTCTATCAATTATGGAGAATCCACTGCATCCACTTAATAGTATCATCTCCAGACAGAAGAGCAGCTTCAGCGACAGACTGCTGCTGAAGAATGTGAATTTCCCATTGGGATTAATAAAGTATCTATCTATCTATATTTAAACAGTACTTCATTGGTCACTTCAATTCTGCCCTGAACAAAGTACTTCGAAACACAGGCCAGAAGATAAAAAGTACACACTTCCACCATTTTAAGAGAAGTTTTCTTGCTATGCTGGAATGCATGACATGTCAACATCATCTTGCCCTGAAGAGGAATGTAAGTTGATCAAAGGATTTATCCTATACAAATTTAAGAGTACTGCCTAGTTTTGGTGTAAACAGTAAATATTGTAAATGCACTATCTTAGGAAACAAATTTTTACACTGGAAACAAGATATGTTTTTGTAGATTTACAAAAATACAAACCAGAAATCTCTTCACTAGTAATACATAGTGTGTCTGAAAATGCTAAGGGTGGGTAAAAATTTAGGAACTTATAAATGAAGCAGAAATACAGTGGGGAAAACAAGAACAAAAATCTGCAAATGAAAGAAACTGCCATGAAAAAATGCTTAATCTTTACATGTGTTTTGTACCAACCTTTCATTAAGTAAGGAGAAAGCTATTTCTACACATGAATTGTCTAGGAACTAGACCATCTTACCTGGTATCTCTGTAGTGATATGATGGTAGTCAATTTCACTATAGTGTGCCATTGCTCATGGGTTTCTTTATCATATGCATTTACTCCAAACTGGATCTCGTTAGAAGGAATAAGAAAATAGTGGACAGCATACACCACTTCATCATCCCCTATCCTGAAGTCCGCTGGTTTACTGGTTTCAAGCTGTATTTTTTCTTTTCTTCCACAATCTTCAAATCTTACTAAATGAAGAAAAATGATGTATTAGTTCAGTGCTTCCACAGAATAATTGTACAATATGAATGTCATCACATTTAGGCAACTTTTTATAATTCATCATTGCAATTACAGGAACAGAAATGCATCTCACTGTAATTTACAGAAAAATCTAAAACATTTATAAATAAGAACAACATTCACTTTATCGTGCTTGTTTGGTTAGCTAATGGTTCATGTGCTGCAAAGGTTTCTCAGAAAAAAACTAAAACAATCTTATAAACAGCCATCAGTTTATCCAACTATCAAATATATCCTGCTATGCAAAAACACTTTACAGCTTCTAATACTAAGCAAATAGCTGGTATTCTGTTTGTGTAAGGCAGCATACATTTCTGTTTCATAGTGCAAGCCAATCTAATCTACTTCAGCATATTTCGTAGGATTATGCCTAGTGGACAAGGTTGGGCTTATAGAACTGCTACAGAACAAACTATCATGCACCATTATTATTCACTTATGGCTGTTGTTATAAATGTATTCTGAAAAATAAATACAAATGAAAGTTAAAAGAAATAAAGATTAAGATCAGGGATTACAGTAGTATTTCCTCAACTACATACATCATCCATCCATCCATCCATTTTCCAACCCGCTGAATCCGAACACAGGGTCACGGGGGTCTGCTGGAGCCAATCCCAGCCAACACAGGGCACAAGGCAGGAAACAATCCTGGGCAGGGTGCCAACCCACCGCAGGACACACACAAACACACCCACACACCAAGCACACACTAGGGCCAATTTAGAATCGCCAATCCACCTAACCTGCATGTCTTTGGACTGTGGGAGGAAACCGGAGCGCCCGGAGGAAACCCACGCAGACACGGGGAGAACATGCAAACTCCACGCAGGGGATCTCCCAACTGCGAGGCAGCAGCGCTACCCACTGCACCACCGTGCTGCCCTACATATATCATTCCATTACAAATATTAAGAATAGCATAGCAAGGTGGCAGAAATCAACAAAAATCAATTATATTATGTTTTTGGTAAAGGATAGATAGGTTTGGTATTTTTCAAGTCAAAGTTAATTCTTTGCAAACATGGTATACATGCATTTACCACACAAAACTGTATTCCAAAGTCCAGCCTTTTCTATTAATTTTTTTTTCCAAAAATGACACGTATAAGCTATTTTACAATACATGTGTAACCACATGATTCAGATTAATACTCTGTCTTGGCTTGAGAAAAGGACAAATTCAGTAAATTTTAATGCTTTTAAGACTATATATAAGTTCCATTGACACCAATGTAAAATGGTAGTGCAGGCAAGACAGATTTTAAAACTTATAGAAAATCTGTGGACTTTGGAACATAATTTCACCTGGCAAATGCATATCTATAGTACTGTTTGACTTAAAATATTTCAACTTATCCTTTAAGAAAAAAGGAACAGTTCTTGTGAACTCCACATTAAAAAAAAAAACAAAACAAAAACTTTCAACTGGAATGCTTCCACTAAAACAGTAATATCAGAGGCATCCTTTAAGCCACTGGACATTTTAAGCACACTTGGTCTAAAATATTCACCCATCCATTCATTCTTTAATCCACTAGATGAAATTTACAATCACAGAGCCACAGGAATTCCCAGGAGCACAATACACAAAGAAGGAATCAGTTCCTCATACAAGGCACCACAAGCTGCACACACATCATTGCTAGATGTCTTGTAAAAGATAAAACAAGAACAGAAAAAATGTGACACAGTATGTTAGTTTTTGGTGGAAATTCATCGACCTGTTTCTATAGTTACTTAAGATAAGCAATGGATGTTC